>NC_083230.1:25832251-26145001 GCF_032191835.1 Heteronotia binoei | reverse complement strand
AGTATTTATTCCGAATGCTGGAGTAATTATTTTTTGTGATATAATCAGATTTTCACAAAAGCCGCCAAAGAAATTAATTTAACAAAAAAATATTTTAAAAACCTGCCGAAGCCTGAATCGACAAAACAAGGAAGATTCGAGTCAACAATCTCATTAATTGTTTAATGGCAATACACAGCTTCACAAATTCATTACCCTGCCCCAGCAAGGGAGATAGGGCCTCAGCCTCACAGGCATACAAGACAGAGGGCGTTTTCGCACTCACCTTCAAGTGGTGCGACCACCCTCCTCACGCCGGCGGATCTGCAGGGATTTCGCACCAGAAGCGCCGGCGCACCCAAAAGAGCCGGCGACTTCCGTCGCGAAACCAGCTCAAACGTTTTCCTGCTTCTTGGCGGTTTCCGTTTGAGCTGGTTTCGCGACGGAAGTCGCCGGCTCTTTTGGGTGCGCCGGCGCTTCTGGTGCGAAATCCCTGCAGATCCGCCGGCGTGAGGAGGGTGGTCGCACCACTTGAAGGTCAGTGCAAAAACGCCCAATGAGAATGGCATCATATTTTGAGAACCACTGAATAAGCCTAAACTCCTAACCATGGTTATTCCCACTTAGCACCAAAGTTCCAGAGGTGGAACCCAATATATACCACTTGATGCTCCCATAAAAGCAATTTAAGAAGTGCCATTAAACCTACTCCTTACTTTTACGTCCAAGAGGCATCAGTGGCACCAAGCTAAAGCGGAAATAGTTGCGATCCGACCCAGCTGGACTGATATAGCTTTGATACAATTATCCTTGCCCTGACAACATCCAGATCAGATTACTGTAATGTGTTGTACATGGGGTTGCCTTTGAAGACTGCCGGGACAACTTCGTGTGTTTTAACAATTTATTGATAACATATGGTTACAATATTTAGTTATCTCTTTTCTATACTAACCCATATGATATTTCAACCCCCCCTCCCTCCAATGCTTGTGGAGAGCCAGTTTGGTGTAGTGGTTAAGTGTGTGGACTTTTATCTGGGAGAACCGGGTTTGATTCCTCACTCCTCCACTTGCACCTGCTGGAATGGCCTTGGGTCAGCCATAGTTCTGGAAGAGGTTGTCCTTGAAAGGGCAGCTGCTGTGAGAGCCCTCTCCAGCCCCACCCACCTCACAGGGTGTCTGTTGTGGGGGAGGAAGGTAAAGGAGATTGCAAGCTGCTCTGAGACTCTTCGGAGTGGAGGGCGGGATATAAATCCAATATCTTCTTCTTCTTCTTGACTTCCCCGAAGTTATAAATTTGAGTTCAATTATAAAGGTACCGCTAACCAATCAAAGATCAATACTTTTCTTTTCTCATTGATACTAAAAAATTGTCCAATGTCTTTTTACGTTGCACTCTTTCTCTATATATCCTTTAAATTTCTTCCACTCCTTTTTGAATATATCTAAGTCATAGTCTCTTAAAGTTTTAGTCAATTTGTCCATCTCACTCCGCGATAAACTGCCGGGACAACTTCAACTGGCTCTGAATATAGCAGCAAAATTATTGATTGGGATAATTCCCAGGTGCAAATCAAAGTACTGGTCCTTACCTATAAAGACCTCAATGACTTAGGTCTACAACTCTGACCAATCCATCTGGCTTTTCTTCGGACAAGAGAGTTTTAATAACATTTTAACACCTTATGAAGGGTATACAAAACACATGGCACACAGTGGCTCACATTATCAAAGATTTCAGGTTTTCACGGCTGGTAACATCATTAGGGTTTGTAGAATCTTTCGGGATCAAGTGCCGTGTTCTACTGGAGAAAGTTTTCCTTCCAGACGTTTCGTTCTCAGCTGCGGAGAACATCCTCAGTGGCGTTGCAGCCGGAGCAGGCGCTCTGACTTTCTTGGCTGCTGTGCATTGAGTGATTACACATTATTGGCCCATTCCACCCACTGACCTTACTCCCAATCTTCTGTGTGGTTGATCTTAAAGTTTTGGAACTGGCTTGGAATTGAACACTCTGCACCTTGTCCTTTCCCCCGTACAATTTCTTGCTTTAAAGTTGTCATTTTTCTGTCCATGCTGGATCAATCCAGTTTTAAAATTTGAGGGTGGTGAACAGCAGTGATGTCATCATTACTTCCCTCAGATCACCTCCCCCCTTTTAAAAATTTGCACAGGTGAACTAGCAATACTGCGCATTAGCACTAAATTGAGACTGATCACCCAACATGTCCCTTGTTAAAAAAAGAAAATCTCTACAACATAGCTACTAATCATGTGTTATCCTGCGCCATTTTGAGTGATACACCAATGAAAGTCCATTACAATAAACACAAATAAATAGTAATATGTACAGCAAAATAACATGGGGGAAAACTTCCCCACTGCCAGCTAATTAAAATTGCATATCACCCTGGGCGAAGGGGACAGTAAAGGTAGTCTGGGGTGAATGGGATTACTAAAACCAAAGGTGGAAAATGGCAAGGGGAGGCATGAAACTGTTTGTGTTGCTGAAGAGATTAGCAAACGAGCAGCAAAGTAGGACCTTTTCAAACACAACATGGTAGAAACCATTAGCAGACATTGATGCCATTGGTACACTGCAGGTGAAAAGATAACTTGGGGGGGGGGGTTGAGTTCAGTGTTTACAGGAATATAATCAAAATAATCCAAACTCAGAATAATAAAATTGTTGAGGGATGAACAGTTGGCTTTAAAGAGTGCTCAAACTTCTTGGTGAGCGGCTTGGTCAGGATGTCAGCAATCATCTCTTCAGAAGGACAAAACTTTACTTCGACCATTCCTTGTTGCTGCAACACCCTCACCTTGTGATATCTCACAGAAATGTGCTTGGTCTTGCCTTTAATACTCTCACTCTTGATCAAACTTAGACAAGGTTTGTTATCTTCAAACAGGGTTACTGGAATAGGCTCTTCTATTCCAAAGTCTTTCAGCAGGTGTATGATCCATTCAAGCTCATTGCAGGCTCCTGCTGCAGAATCAAATTCAGCTTCCATTGAGGACATAGCTACTATGCTTTGCTTGCGACTTATCCAGTTGATCAGGTTGTTTCTGTAGAAAAACAGGTGACCACTTACTGATTTGTGGTCAGTAGTGTCTTCGGCCTAGTCTGCATCCATATATCCCACCAGTCTTGGGTTGTTGTCAGCTGTGATCTTCAGTTTCAGATCAGCTGTCCCGATAAGATACTTAACAAGGCTCTTCACAGAATTCCAATCGTGGTGATTGGGTGAACTTGCCTTTCTGCTCAAAATTCCAATGGCTGCACTTATGTCAGGTCGGGTAAGTTGAGCTAGGTACAACAGTTTCCCAACAGTTCCTCTGTATAGTCTATTGTCCTTGAGAGGCACTCCATCTTCCAGCTTGAGGTAAGATGGGTCGAGTGGGAAACTTGCTCTCTTGATATCTTCCAGGCTCAGTGCCTTAGCAAGATTCAGGATCTTGGTCCTTTGATTCAGAAGAAAACCTCCATTTTCTGTTCTTTCTATCTGTATTCCAAGATAGTGATTCGAAGTCACAAAATGTTTTACTTCCACTTCTTCATTCAGCTTGTCGACTATTTCTTGCACATCAGATTCATTTTGACAGCATAACAACAGTCCATCAGTTGACATTAGTACACACTGGCATTTGTCATTCTTCAGTTTGAAGAACAGGCTGGGTTCCGTTTTCCCTTGTTGGAACCCTTGCTTCTGCAGTAAAGCAGTTAGCCTTTCATTCAGTCCTTTCTCCTCCTTCTCAGGTAAGTTCTCCTTGAGGTTTGCCTTTCCAGTCTCATGGTGCTGCACATGCATTCCTTTCAGTGCTGCTATACTCAGTAGGGTTCTGAGAGTGGCATACTTTACAATCAGTTCCTTTGGGATTTCCTCACAGTCTGAGGATCCTTCTGCAGATTGTAGAACTTCACAGACACCATATCTGGCAGGTGGTACTCCCTTATTGCTTCTCTGAGATTGCCTCACAACACTGCCTGTCTCCCCTTCTGGTCCAGCTTGATCTGCCTCCTCTTCTGATTCTGGGGTACTGTCTGACCTATCTTGAGGGCTGGCGCTAGTGACAGTCAGCCAATCGACCATTTCAGTGAGGGACATTCCTGCATCAGTTTCCTGATCTTCCTGCACTGTGGGCTTGGCTGTCTCAAGTTTCAGGGGTACACTCCTCTCATCAATATGCACAGCACTGCATTCTTTAGATAACAGAGTCTTTGCATTCATAACCCTGTAGCCCTTGACACCTTAGGCGTAGCCAACTAGAACGCCCAGTTCTGCTCTAGCATCTAGCTTTCCCCTTCTTTTCTCAGGAATATGGGCATAAACTATTGATCCAAAACATTTTAGGTGTTTAAGAGATGGCTTTCTATCATGCCAGGCCTCAAAAGGCGATTTATCTCTGATTTTAGAAGGAACTCTAATTGTGCAGATATACTGAAGTATTAAGAGCTTCACCCTAGCATTACTCTGGCAGACTTGCTTGCATAAGCAGACATCTGGTCATATTTAACAAAGTCCTGTTCAAATGTTCAGCAGAGCATTCTGCTGTGCGCTAAACTCTGAAAATCCTAGTTGCAATATTCAGAGCCATTGTCAGTAAACAGTGTCTCTGGAGCTTGTTTACCAAACTTGTTTTTAACTGCAGCCACATACACTTTAAACTTATCCAAGACTTCACTCTTTGACTTCAACAGGTATGCATACACAAAACGAGTTTTCCCCTCTTGGAAAGTCAGTACGTATCTGTTTTTCCCTGTGCTCGGTCTTAAAGGGCCTATGACGTCACTGCGCACAGTTTCCAGAAACTTCTCATTGTGCAATTGCTTCCTGTTGCCATAGGGTGGCACTGTGCCTTTCCCCTTTACACAGATATCACAGTCTTGCAACTCCTGGCCACATTCAATAAACTTAACTTTACATGCATTCAGCAATTTAACAGAGTGCATGTTTCTGTGTCCCACTTTCTGGTGCCATGCATAAAGGCATTCTTTATGAGAACACAAAATTGTTCTTGCTTGGTAAGCATGCCCTGTCAACCAGTTCTAGGTAGTATGCACCATCAGGCCTCACTGCTTCCAAAAGCACATCAGTGCTGGGATGTGCTATGGTACATTAATCAAAAACACATTTCCTTGATCTGTTAACTTTGTTACTGAGATCAAATTCTGGTCAGCTTGCTTAGAGTAAACGCAGTCCTTCAACAACACATCAATAAGTTCCCCGTCGCTTGAATAAAGTGAAATTTTTACATTCTCAACTCCATGTGTCTCAAGGAGATCTTCATTAGCTAGTTTAAGCATTCTCCTTTCACTCTCATCCAAACAAACCACTGACGAAATCTGCATATATGCACACTCAATCCCGAGTCAAGCATGAAAGCCTTGTTAACATCCAAATCACTCTCTTTTATCATGTAAGAGACCTCTTTGCGGGGGATTCCTCTTTCCTTCTGAGTCAACAGGTCTCTGCTCAGATGCAGCCTTTGGCTGAAGAGCTGGGACTTTTGCCTTTAGAATTATTCCGTTTAGATTTACAAAATCTCTCAATGTGTCCAGATTTCAGACATTTAAAACAGACTCTTTGGTCCCCCTGCCCCTTTTCATCTCTCGCTTTCAAAGCATGCATCTCCTGGAACATTTTACAGAACCTTCGTTTCGTGCTTAAGTCCCTGATATAGGCAATCGTGTATGCAATATCAATCTCTTCTCTAGATTCAACTGGGGCTAGGATGCTCTCATAACTTTCAGGGAATGATGAAAGAATTATGGCTTGAAATTCCTCATCACTCACCATTGCTCCGGATGATCGTAATTCAGCAACGAGTGCTAATATGGTATCTAGACGAGCGTAGATATTGCCCCCTGGGGCAAGCATAAGTGAATACAGATGCTTGCGCAAATATTGTCTCTGGAGAAACCTATGCTGCCCATACTTTTGATTGAGATTGGTCCAAATCTCCTTCACGTGCTCACAGTTAACCACGATTGCTTTCTCTTGTGAGGAGATGGAACTTAAGAATCAGCAGTTTAACTTTAAGCTCATCTGAATCAAACTTTTACCTCTCTGCTTGAGTCATAGTCTCTGGTATATCATAGTTCAACAGATACTATAACTGTTGAACTCAGAGAGCATATTCAATTGCCATCTTCCGTAAGAGGAAGTTCTCCTTGCTCAATTTAGGGATGCTTAACTTAGTGGAATTATCAGAGTTCGATACAACCTGGTTTGGCAGGTCTGTATCGGGCGAAGATGCTGTTTCAGAATCAGCAGAAGTCTGCCTTTCTCTTTGTCTTCTGGCTCTGTTTCTCCGAGCACGCAACATCAAAGAGGATCCATTCCTGTTGTTCCCCAGCAGTCAGGCCAGTGACTACAAGTGATTTTGGAAGAGGTCCCTTCAGATGTAAATTTGTGGAGAAATTTCACATAGCAGTTCTACCTGTTTCTAGCTAAATATTGCCTGTGGCTATTATGCGCAGCTAGGCAACATAACCTTGTTGGAAATATGTTGCATTTAGCAGAGTAACATAGAGAAAACTACAAAACAGCCAGACACACAATTTGGCTTTAAACAAAGTAATTTTACTTGTCTAGTGAGCAAAGGAATAACTTGGAGTTCTACAAAACAAGAAAAGGATTTAATATCCTATCTGACTCCTTAACTACATGTTGACTCTCTCAAGTCTAAACTGCAACAACATGGAGATCTGAGGGCTTAAACAAAGGAAAATAAATTGTAACCTAAAGCTTTCCCTCAGACCAACCCAAAAGTATTGATCACTCAATTGGGGCTTTCCCTTACGGGTTATTATGCATATTGACACCTAGCCTGTGGTGGGAAATACGTGCAGACATTCTGATAGGTCCTAATACTGACCGGCTAAATATCAGCATGAATAAACAAACAATTAATTAACTCATGATGACAGGAAGTGAAGTTGCCAAAAACCCAACAGATCCAACATGGAGAAAACAAGTTGCAGAACAAAAAATCAAAAACTCTAACATGGTTGTGTATCCAAGGTAAACTACGTATGAGGAACAGGACAAAGTTAATTTGAACGGCATCTAATTCCACCTGACAGATATTGAGTAACATATATTCCTATTACAAAAGTTTAGCAGTACATATCTGGCATCATGTAAGATGTCATATTTCCAAACTCAACCTCTGGAAAGCTCTGCGCATTAATTGGAGAGAGGTCTGATGTCTTTATGTGCTGTCTCAAAATCTTTCAAGCTGGTACAGCAATCACTGCCAGGGCTGGCGCATGGGAGTTGGAGAACTAGGCAATGGCCTGAGTGCCAGATCCCAGCAGGAGCGCAGGCAGGGGCAGGCGCCCCCTCCCTGGTCGCACCTTTGTCCCTGAACCTTTTTGGCTCTGAGGGGTTGGAGGAGCTCCCCAATCCCTCAGATCTGAGAGAGAACACGGCTTCCCCTGCCCAGTACGTTCTGAACTCGGAGCACGCTGGACAGGGGAAGGTGCCCAGTGTTCTTTCTGGGCTTTAAGGGATTGCGGGAGCTCCCCTGATCCCTCAAAGTCCAGGAAGAATGCAGCTTCCCCTGTCCAGCATGCTCTGAACTCGGAGTATCCTGGGCAGGAGAAGGCGTCCAGCAGCCCTGTCCCACTTTGTAGGGAGTTCAGCAGAGGCTGTGAGGGGGGGGGGATTGTTTCTTTGCTCAGAGCAATTGGAGTGAAAAAACAATGCCCCCGCAGTCCCTGCTCAGCTCATAAAGTGGGACAGGGCTGCTGGGCAGAGGGTGCAACACGCGCTGTCGCAATGACATCACTTCTGGGTAATGTCATTGTGGCGCACGCGTGCTTAATGTGCGCGATTAATCACTGGGGGGGGGGCAGCGCCGGTGCAGGGTTCTGCCTTAGGTGGCAGAAACCCTAGAACCGGGCCTGATCACTGCACTCATATCTAAATACTTTTTTTCATGAGTGCAGCAGTCAGATCGGAAAGATTGCAAAAATATTTTTCCCAACATCAAGAACGACGAAAGTTTAAACAACCATAATTTTGAAGCCTTTCGTTTTCTGTACAGTGTTATTAATATTATGGATTCCTCATTCCATTTCCTATCTGACTGGAAATTGTAAAGAAGAAATACCATTTTGCTGTTGTTTTAGGGGGGGAAAAGTGGGTCTCTATTGGACAACATGCAAGCATGTAGTTTAGAGTAAAACAGTATTTTAGCCTAGCTCCAAACTGGAGGGCGTGTCTTGGAATCCTGCAGGCACTGTTTTCAGTCCCTCAGTGGAAGAAGAAGAAGAAGAAGAAGAAGAAGAAGAAGAAGAAGATATTGGATTTATATCCCGCCCTCCACTCCGAAGAGTCTCAGAGCGGCTCACAATCTCCTTCACCTTCCTCCCCCACAACAGACACCCTGTGAGGTGGGTGGGGCTGGAGAGGGCTCTCACAGCAGCTGCCCTTTCAAGGACAACCTCTGCCAGGGCTATGGCTGACCCAAGGCCATTCCAGCAGGTGCAAGTGGAGGAGTGGGGAATCAAACCCGGTTCTCCCAGATAAGAGTCCACACACTTAACCACTACACCAAACTGACTCCTACACCACTACACCAAACAAGTTACAAATGCTAAAAGCAAACATTAACTGTGGAAATGAATAACAATGATTGAGGAAAGGTATTGGTGATCGAATGTATATAATTTCAGCTGTGAGCTTGCCTCAGAAGCTCATTCACATTGTTTTGCGGAGATATACAATCATGTCTTTTCGGCTTCAAGCTCAGACGCATGCATTCTTCCACACTGACCTTGCTAGACAAATAGTCCAACTCAATGTAAGGCAGCTTCTTGTCTTCCTGTTTGCTGAACAGCACTGATTGGCTAGCTATTTTTTTTTTAAAAAGACCAAGAGTTAATTCAACCAATTTAAAGATCCTGGAAGAAATAATTTTACAACAACAACCTTTATTGGCATAACAGCATATATGTGCACAATTGGCAAGGGAGAAAACATATATTACCCCAACATTTGAAACAGTCCTCTCCTCTTAGAAGAACAGCACAGATATTTAGCTACAGTCTCAATAATCTCAGGGTTATGAGAGGTCAATAGGAAGAGAGTCTTACCACCATCCGATTGTCACTCATGATTTCGAAGAATAGGATCTAAGTACACCGCACAAATATCACAGTAAAATGTACAATGCAGGAGGACATGTTCAGTACTTTCTATATCCCTTGAACCACAACCACAAAACCTGTTGGAATACGGAATTTTCTTAAACCTCCCATACAGCACAGCAGAAGGAAGGACATTAAAGTGAGCTAACATGAAGGCTCTACGAAGGTTAGGGGAAGTCAAGCAAGAAAGATATGTTGCCAAGGTTCCACTAGAGGAGATCCCCCACCTCAAAGGGAGACATCTGCCGGAGGCAAGGCTTCTGAGTTCTTGCATTTCAATATCTACAAGTCGTTGTTTAATCAGAAATAATTTTAGAAGATGGACAACCAATGTGAATCAAAACAAATTAGTAAAAAACATTCCATTCAAATGCATGTACGAGAAGCATCTAAGGGGTAAAAATCTCTGTGTGGCATGCGGTGGGGGAAAAGCTCACTTTGCGGAAAGGGAAGCAGGACGCATGAACTTCTCTTTGTAAACATATCTGTACACACACTCACATTATGATTAATCTGTATTGTGTTTTAACAATTTATTAATAACGTATGGTTACAATATTTAATTGTCTCTTTTCTATACTAACCCATATGATATTTCAACCCCCCCTCCCTCCAATATTTGACTTCTCTGAAGTAATCAACTTAAATTCAATTATAAGGTACCACTAACCAATCAAAGTTCAATACTTTTCTTTTCTCATTAATACTAAAAAATTGTCCAATGTCTTTTTACATTCCACTCTTTCTCCATATATCCTTTAAATTTCTTCCACTCCTTTTTGAATATATCTAAATCATAGTCTCTTAAAGTTTTAGTTAATTTGTCCATCTCACTCCACGATAAAACTTTCACAATCCAATCCCATTTCTCTGGTATTTTTCCCTGTTTCCACAGCTGCGCATACAATGTCCTAGCAGCCGAGAGCAAATACCAAATTAAAGTCCTGTCTTTCTTTGGAAATTTTTCTAATTGTAATCCAAGCAAAAAAGTCTCTGCAGTTTTCTTAAAATCATAACCCAAAATTTTGGAGATTTCTTGTATCATCTTCCAAAACTTTCGCTTTTTCACAAGTCCACCACATATGAAAGAAAGAACCTTCGTGTTTTCTACATTTCCAACATCTATCCGACATCTTTTTACTCATCCTAGCCACATTATGATTACTCTGTATTAAGAATTAGATGTATTTTTTTCCCCTGAAGCCAAATTTATAAATTTCAAATAAAAATGTTCACCTACAGGACTTATTTCATGTGGTCAAAATGAGATTGTGTTAGCAACTGGTTCAATGAAGTTTAATACTCCCAACATTTCTGAGTCTTTTTAAAAGTATTTCTATTAAAAAAAATTGGGACTCTGTTTTTAAACCTACACAGAGAGACCCAGTGGGGTTGTAAGTAATCTTATAATTGTACTTGGAGCACTATTAGGATGCACTTCAGTGGCTGCTTACACTGGTATAATCCAATTCAAGTCAATGAAACTGCACTACTATTAAGTGGGCTTTGGATGGCCTTCTCAAAAACTCTCAGGGGCTGTTTGTCAGACTACAGAGTCAACAAACACCCAGCTGATATACACATACTCATGAACACGCACACATCTTTTACAGCAGTTCATGCAACTCATATAAAACAACTACTGAATAGATTATCAGCCACACCCAAAGTAGCTAAATATTACGCAAACCATTTAAGGAAGCTTTCTGCAGATTCTTGTGCAGTCAAAACAGTTGGCAAGTACGACGGGTGCTTTTTTTTTTTTAATCCTTCTAAAAGCATCCATTCTAGTTCCAGCTAAGATGGAATCCAGACATGTATTTCTTCCATAATGTCCTGACTTTTACTGGAATTCAGCAGATCCATTTTTGTATGCACCCATGCATGCCTTCTATGTGACTTAGAGAGGAAAGCATGAGGACGAGGAGCATGCTGACAAAACAGCAAAATGAGGTGACACACTAGCAACTAAAAGAATGGATAGTACCTATTTCCATACAGAGTAAAAAGAGCAAAACTTCAGGTTTTTACATAGGGACACAAAAGTGGTTTCATCAAAAGCATAGTACATCCTGGTACAGCCACTATAATTTTTGGACTAATATTATGAATCTGCAGAACAATGGAATCAACCACATATCTACTTCTGATACCTTCCATTGGCAGCATAGATGATGGTTATTAGAAACTATAAAGGTAGCAATGCAAAATGCCATAGAGATCACACAATTGTTTTGAATTGACTATGTAGCTAGGAACTAAAACCTGAGGATGGTCTAAAAACTCCTTGAGTACTTCGTAATATTACCAAATTATAGCCTGTGTGGCTTGATGTAGAGTCTCCTCAGTTAATCTTGTGGTGTTTAAGGACCAAGATGATGATGGTAGAATGAAGCTGGTTTCTTGGTTCTGGAGTGAACTGTAGTCACCCTGACACCTGTTCTGTTCTTCAACCAGAAACTTGGACAATGCTTACTGATGTTGCATGTTATACAACTTGCCCCAGGAACCTCCACAATGAGTTCAGCCTGGAACCCATGCCCTCAAACATAGGACCTATCACCCGACTCTTGATGCAGCTGCATTGGAACTATATTTTCAGTTATGATACAGACTTAAAAGGAACTACAGGGTTAGATCCAAAGAATTACACATGGAAAAGAAACACTTGCAGAAGAGTTTGGACAATGTTTATTGTTATTTCTTCACTTTTATTTTGCCTTTTCTCCAAGAAGTTATTGGGAAATGTATCAAATTGCTCCTCTCTCCATTTCACCCTCACAGTGATCCACTAAGGTAAAGGTCAAATTGTGGCAAAACTAAAATTTGAACCAAGCACCTCCTAGATCAAAGCTCATAGCTACTTTGCTATACCAGTTCCTGATTCAAAAAGACACATCTCCAAATAAATATCTGTTGGACTATCATGTGATAATTAAACATTCCTTCCAATATAAAAAGCCATGTGTGGCATACCCTTTCAATACATATTCCTACTTTAATTCTGAAGAATGAACTGGATTGTTTCTGTATTCTTATTGCACACAATAAATAACCAAAGTAACTGTTTTGTATATAAATATGTCTTAGGAGAAAATCGGTTTGCAAGCAGTATTCCCTCTAAGCTGAGTTAGTGTGAGCTAGCTCACAGTATTTTAGCCTCTGGCTCACGCATTTTTGTCTTCGCTTACAAAAAATGGCCCCAGAGCAAACTAATTTATGCAGTAGCTCACAACTTTAATGCTAGTAACTCACAACTTTAATCCTAGTAGCTCACAAAGTAGAATTTCTGCTCAAAAAATTTCACAGCTTAGAGGGAACATTGTTTGCAAGAATAAAATAAGTCTGAGCACAGAAAAGGAAATATTGTACATTTCACACTTTGAACCTCAAAGACCAACACACTTTTACTGCTTTCCTTTAAACTATGGTGCCCTCTTGTGGTAAATACTATTTAAGATCTGCACAGAGGACGGAATGCATTTATTTTGCCACCTTACAAGGAATCAATAAAACTAGCTATGACGCTAAGTGATAGCTTTTGCATCACACTAGACTACTAACGTAGTTCATCTCTGTGCTCCATCCTGATACCACACATTAAAGTATTTATACACCTTCCTTCTGTGGACAATAGGCCCCTTACAATGTGACAAAATTAGGAGACACATGAACCTAAATTCAAATCAGGTAGCACCTTAGAGACCAACAAACAACCTACAATTCTTTTATATAGGCAGCATTGGCCAATTAAAGATGAGAAGAATGATATGATGACCCTATCACCAGAACTCTGATGTTACTCAAGTACTAACCACTTCAGAATTGGCTTCTGAGGGCAACGCCATGTTACATATGTCGTGTAATCACCACAGGGATTTGCAGAAGGATGCTAGCAGTCCACTGGAACTCAATTTGAAAGCACTCCAAGGGCCTGATTTGAATCAGGACCATAGCACAGGAGGACAATAGAGACTATTGCTTCCCTACCCAGTCTTCCAGACCTAAAATGGATGCATACGCAGCCCCTCCCCACCATGGGGCAAATTTATTTATTTTATTTATTTACGTTGTATTTATATCCCAACCATACTATGCAGACTCAAGGCTGCTAACAATGCAAAATACACATTAAACAATAAGCAATATTAAAACAACCAAACAATCAAATAAATTGCAATGGCGCTACTTCAGGCAGATCGTATAATATTTTCCTTTCTCAACGCGTACAGATCCTAGGCAGTTAGTACTAAAGTGCGATAGATCCAGATGTGGTGGCAGCCCTCTCCCACTGGATGCCATATGCCATCCGAAACAGTTCAGTCTTGCAGGCCCTGCAGAACTGCGATAAGTCCCGCAGGGCACTGATGGCTTCTGGGAAGGTGTTCCAGAGTATTGGAGCTGCAACCGAGAAGGCTCTTGCTCTGGTGGAATTAACCCTAGCCTCTTTTAGCCCATGGACAGCCAAAAGATTTTGAGAGCTTGATCGAAGTGCTCTCTGGGGAACATGTGGGGCAAGGCGTTTCTGCAGATAGGTAGGTCCTAGGCCATATAGGGCTTTGAAGGTTAATACCAGGACCTTGAAACTGATTCGATACGCAACAGGCAGCCAGTGCAGCGGTCCCAGCACAGGTTGAATGTGCTCCTGCCAGGGAAGCCCCATTAGTATCCTGGCTTCAGCATTCTGCACCAGCTGCAGCTTCCGAGTCTGAGTCAAGGGCAGTCCCATGTAGAGAGTATTACAGTAATCAATTCTTGAGGTGACCGAGGCGTGGATTACCACTGCTAAGTCACCATGCCCAAGGTAGGGGACCAACTGCTGCGTTCACTGAAGATGGATAAAAGCAGCTCTGGGAGTGGCTACTACTTGGGCCTCCATAGTTAAGGAGGACTCCAGGAGCACTCCCAATCTCTTAACCCTTGACGCTGGCGTCAGTGGTGCCCCATCGAAGGCTGGTAAAGGGATCACCCTTCCCAGGCCGCTGTGATCTAGATGGAGAACCTCCGTCTTCATTGGATTCAGCTTTAGCTGGCTCAGCCTCAGCCATGATACCATGGCTTGCAGCACCAGGTCCAAGTTCTCTGGGGCGCAGCCTGACCGGCCACCCATCCATAGATAGAGCTGGGTGTCATCCTATACTGATGACAACCCAGCCCATACCTCCTGACCATCTGGGCGAGGGGGCACATATAGATATTAAACAACACTAGGGAAAGAACTGCCCCCTGGGGCACCTCACAAATAAGCAGGTGTCTCTGGGACAACTTTTCCCCAATTGCCACCCTTTGTTCCCAACCTTGGAGGAAAGAGAAAAGCCACTGTAAGGCAGACCCCTGTATCCCCACGTTGGCAAGACGGCTGGACAGCAGCTGGTGGTCAACTGTATCAAATGCAGCCAACAGATCTAATAGGAGCAGTACTGCCGAGCCACCTTGATCCAGATGTCTTAGGAGATGTGTGGTTCAAGGTGTTGCCCTGAGCCCCTTCCTTCTGCAATTAGAGCTGCTCAGGATTCCAAGCCATCAAAGTCTGGTCTATTTTAACTACAAGGGGTGGCTTCTTCAGAACGTCCATCCCTTCTGATCTGGGGTTCGATTCCAGGGGCAAAAGGCACTTGCAAATAATGCTGTTCCACACTTCAGTCTTCAGTAAAAGTTCAACAAGACGTTATTACAAAACAGGATTCAGATTAAAACAAAAACACAACTTTCATTGCAACGAACTGTAAGTCCTATAAGCAAATAGTCATTAAAATTCCATACCGGCTTGGTAATTAGGCAGGAGGAACGCTCATTAAGCATCAGTCTTTTCTCAAGTGAGGCTGTGGGACAACAGAAGCAATAGAAGCAGCATGCACACTCAATAAATTCAAACAATCAAATATCCGAGGAATGAAACTATTTTTTCTTACTCCCCCCCAACAGTCTTCACCAACAAAAAGAGAAAAACTTCCTCCAGCTTCCCGTTTTTTGCTGCTTTGCTGCTAGTTAAATCTAAGAGTTTACTCACAGCTGTGGCTATTTAAAGGGTACGTACCAAACTTCCAGCTTGCTCTAGAAATCTGGGCTAACAACATTTCCATACAGGAGGTCATCCATGAGGGCAACCAGCACCGTCTCCATCCTGTGGCCTGGGCAGAAGCCGGACTGGAACGGGTCTAGTATGGAAGCGTCCTCCAGGAAACCCTGTAACTGTGCTGCCACCGCCCTCTCTATATTTACCTAAAAAGGGCAGGTTTGACACCGGCCGATAGTTGGCCAAATTTGTCAGGTCTAAAGATGGTTTCTTCAAGAGAGGGTGGACCACAGTCTCTTTAAGAGGTGTGGGGAAGATCCCCTCTATAAGGGATCTGTTGACAGTGGACTGAAATGGATCACATAACACCGTCCAGCAAGATTTTATCAGCCAAGACGGGCACGGATCCAAAACACAAGTTGTAGGGCACATACAGATGACAATCCTGTCAACTTCCTCCAGGCTGAGTGGGCCGAAGTGATCCAGAAATGGACCTGAAGACGTGCTTGGAGCCTCGAGTTCACTTACTGTTTCAAATGTGGCAGGGAGGTCATGACGAAGTGATGAGACTTTATCTGCGAAAAAACTCGCAAAAGCCTCGCAGTCAATTTCCAGTTCTCTAGCATTTGATCCGCCTTGTGGTAGGGCAATTAAGGACTGAATTGTACTAAATAATTGGGCTGGGTGCGAGGTCGAAGATGCAATGCAGGCCACAAAGTAAGCTTTCTTTGTGGTCTTCACTATCACATCATAGGTCTGCATAGATGATCTATAAGAACATAAGAGAAGCCATGTTGGATCAGGCCAATGGCCCATCCAGTCCAACACTCTGTGTCACACAGTGACAACCCCCCCCCCAAGGGCCATCCAGAGGTTCACAAGTGGGGCTAGAAGTCCTTCCACTTTGCCCCCCCCACCAAGCACCAAGAATACAGAGCATCACTGCCCCAGACAGTTCCAACAATAAGCTGTGGACCTCCGATGGACCTCTGCTCCATGTTTTTATCCAATCCCCTTTAGAAGCTGTCTATGCTTGTAGCTGCCGCCACCTCCTGTGGCAGTGAATTCTACATGTTAATCACCCTTTGGGTGAAGAAATACTTCCTTTTATCCGTTCTAACCCGACTGCTCAGCAATTTCACTGAGTGTCCAGGAGGTTCTTGTATTGTGAGAAAGGGAGAAAAGTACTTCTTTCTCTACTTTCTTTATCCTATGCATAATCTTGTAAACCTCTATCATGTCACCCCGCAGTCGATGTTTCTCCAAGCTAAAGAGTCCCAAGCGTTTTAACCTTTTTTCATAGGGAAGGTTTTCCAACCCTTTAATCATTCTAGTTGCCCTTTTCTGCACTTTTTCCAGTGGTATAATATCTTTTTTGAGGTGTGGTGACCAGAATTGTACACAGTATTCCAAATGAAGCCACACCATTGATTTATACAGGGGCATTATGATACTGCCTGATTTATTTGCAATTCCCTTCCTAATAATTCCCAGCATAGTGTTAGCCTTTTTTATTGCAGTCGCACACTGTCTCAACATTTTCAGTTAGTTATCTACCACGACCCCAAGATCTCTCTCTTGGTCAGTCTCTGCCAGTTCACACCCCATCAACTTGTATTTATACTTAGAATTTTTGGCCTCAGTGTGCATTAGTTTGCATTTGGCCACATTGAACCTTATTTGCCACATTGACGCTCACTTGCCCAACCTCAACAGATCCCTTTGGAGTGCCTCACAATCCTTTCTGGTTCTCATCACCCTCAACAATTTAGTGTCATCTGAAAACTTAGACACTTCACTGCTTAATCCCAACTCCAAATCAATAATGGACAAGTTAAAAAGCACCGGACCCAGTACTGAGCCCTGCGGTACCACACTGTTTACCACCCTCCACTGTGAAAATTGCCCATTTTTACTCACTCTGTTTCCTGTTAATTAGCCAGTTTTTGATCCACATGAGGACTTGTCCTTTTACCCCATGACTCTTCAGCATACTCAGGAGCCTTTGATGTGGAATGATAGGGAGAACCATTTTAGACATAGTTGGTGTGTGTGGATGCACACACATGAACATATGAAGCTGCCTTATACTGAATCAGACCCTTGGTCCATCAAAGTCAGTATTGTCTTCTCAGACTGGCAGCGGCTCTCCAGGGTCTCAAGCTGAGGTTTTTCACACCTATTTGCCTGGACCCTTTTTTGGAGATGCCAGGGATTGAACCTGGGACCTTCTGCTTCCCAAGCAGATGCTCTACCACTGAGCCACCGTCCCTCCCCTATTTGTCTGAATGTAATTGGTATTCAATAGGTTGGTATGTTTATAAAGGTGAAAAATGTAAAAAAAAAAAAAAAGACAAAACCCAACACGTGAGGTATATTCATGTGGAAGAGCATTCAGTCACATGAGCGCTTACCTATAAGTCTGAATTAGTGGAGCACAGACATGAGCTTACAGCTTCACTGAGAAATGGGTCTCCTAAGACATAGTACCTAGAAGCACTTCCTCCCCCGAGTTTCTGTTGCAAGGCTCCCATTAAACTTTATCTAAATTTGCCAGTGCCCACTAATATTTAGTGAACACGTCCTGATTTTCTGGCGGCACATCTGGATTAGCACTCATCTTTGACCTAAACAGAATGTTTTATATTGTTTTGTTTCTCCATATTCTGTCCTAACAGTGGCCTCTTGTCCTGAGTATAAATTGTGCATCACAACATTCAGATGTTGTGGCACACCCATTTCTTTTAAGACCAGCCATAACTTTTCATGATCAGCACTGTCAAAAAGCTTTCTGTAATCTAGGAAACACAAGCTGATTTTCTTCCAAAATCCTTTCATATGCTCCAGTAACTGACATAGACTTGCAATATGATTTGAAATATCACCAATCATATTTCTTTCCGAATGAAGCTGAACTTGCTTCACAATGCTAAAGTGAACTGGATTGCGTTGTATGGCTCTTTTGTTTGCTGTCAGTGTGGCTGCATACATACACTGCTGGATAATGCACTTCTGCTTGCTATTGCTGTCATTCATCTCCTGGATTGTCTTGTTCACACTAGAAAGCCCAGTTGTCAACTGACTGCAATAGTTCAATGATAGTGCAATTAGCCAGTGATGTATGAATACAACCCTATCAGTACTCACAAAAGACAAACTTCCAAGATGAAGGCATTGCACTGAATCTTCATAAAATGCAACTTTATATTTTGGGACTAACATCAAGGCGTAAAATATATTTCACTTCACAGCTGGAAGCGGCATATGACACATGAAAATAGGATATTACTGAATATCAGGACAACTCTGGTTGGTTCAAATTAACTTTAAGGTTGCCCCTTTTCCCCTATCATACTAACCAAACCAATAGAGTGCCATTAAAACCTACATGTGTCTGGGAATTGTACTAAGAGGCATATAGTGTATAAATGGCAAAAAATAGCACAAAAGAAAAAAAATTAAAATGGGAAATATGTTGAAGAAAAGAAGTGGGACAAAAACAGGTGGCCCCCATGTGTAAAAGTTAAAAGAAATACAGTAAAAATCTTTCTCAATGTCATCCCATTTTGAGCCCGAAAGATTCTACAAACCCTAAAGTAAAAATACATACTTGTATGCAAGCTCTCACTAAAACTTCTAGCTTGCTAATCTATTTTTAAATTCATTACATGTTTAACTATGTATTTAAATTGTTGTACAATTTTATCTACTGTTTTATTATTGATGTATAACACCCAGAGCCCTGTCTTTACAGGGATGGGATGATTCATGCATTGAAATAACAACAATATTTTATTAAGGATGGGAAATACTAATTTTTAGTTGCTAGCTGACCCAGCACCATCCAGATTTCATATACATTTCCTCAGGTACATTTTTCCTTTTAACGTTTTATAATGCTATTTTTCTACATCATGAAATGGATTCAAAATAGTTCTTGTGAAAACAGATGGCACTTCCACTCCTAAAAGAAGGGTCCACGATTTCTGGGAAGTTTCTTCTTGAGTTGCATCCCATGGTGTTTTCAAGGGTTCCCCTGCCACTACCACTTCACAGCTTTTAAGCAGGGAGGTGCAAAAGACATTGAGAAAGATTCATTTTGCAACTAGAGTGCCACCTGCAGTCCTTTAGATGCAACTCATTATTTTAAAATAAATCTCAAAATTAATAGAAAAATAAAATACACAATGCCTTGTTACTGCAAGATTTCTGTCAGCAAACTGCAACTCATTTCTGGCTTCCCAGTATAGCTCCAAATGCTCTTTCTAGGGATAGAGGGAAGCCCAGGAATAGCCCATTGGGCCATTTGGGGCTGCAGAAGAGGAAAATGATGAAAATCATCTCAACCCCTTCCACCTGTGGAAAGGTTGAACAGGATCTGGCCCATTACCTATATTGTTACATTATTAGTAATACCAGTGTTATCAATAAATGGGATAGTTATTCTAGATGTCAGTTGATTCCATAATCTAGAATAAATCGACTTTCAGTTTTGAAAACTTCTCAGTCAAAATACTGTAAAGAAGTCTCATAGACAGAATGAAAAGAAAAAACAATCCAAAGCCTCAAAAGTGTTTAATATTCAAATGCAATGTTGAGTTTTGTGCTGCTTCCTGCCAATCAAAGCTGCAAACCTGCCATGCTAATAAAAAAGCAATTGACCCCAACAGTGAGGCTAATTAAATGAAGTAAGATAATTAGCTGCTTCTCAATATGTAATCAAAATTGAAGATGTAAGTGTTTCAAAATGACCCCCTTCTCTCCCAACATTAGCTTTTTTACATAATTAAAATAAGTGTAGCTAAAGGTAAAAGATTTCACATTTCAGAGAGTTCTGAGAGAGAGCAGAGAATAAGTGATATAAGGTTTGGCTAAGCAGCTGGGGAAGTTGCTGAGAATTTCTGAGTTTGTGTGACTGCTGAAAATTCTGAGTTTGTGGTTGCTGGGAAACTGGTTGCTGAGAATTTCTGAGTTTGTGTGACTGCTGAAAATTCTGAGTTTGTGATTGCTGGGGAACTGGTTTGAGTGGGGTGAAGGTGATTGTTGCTGATTGATTAGGATTGGTGTGTTCCCCACCCTCTTTGCATTATTAAGCTGAGCCTTGCCAGAGAGCTAAAGGGCTCTTGGCCTGTGGCTCTTAACCTAGGGGCTGTGTAAGGACCAGAAATCCAGATCCCTAATTTCCTTGTGTTCCCAATAAGGTAAGTTGACCCTCCAGAAAGGGAGCCACATAAACAAACAGGATTTAAAGGGGACTGTATATTTTTTTAAAAAGCTATCATGAAGATAGAATGCCAGCAGGGGGGTGGGGGCTTTCCAGTGTTTTGCACTGAGTGTCACATGTATGACTATCTGCCCACAGGACAGAAGTCTTGGGTGTGTTCTTGATGAAAGGAGCTCCTGGTCCTCAGGGAACAAGTTCGTACCCTTGAGGTCGAGGTGACTGACCTGGAGAAGCAGAGACAGTCAGTTAGGCACTCGGGGAAGATTCTTGGGAACGTATTAGATGAGCCCCGCTCTGAATGTGGCAGCTCCGTTGCTGCCAGGGAGCATGAGGGTCGAGAGGGAACACGGCACTGTGCTGAGGATAAGGGGAATGTGCCCTCAGAAGGGACCTCTTCTTCAGTTGATGAGCGGGAATCCTTTCACGCCAAGGAACCATCTCTGGGCAGGAAAAAAGGGGGGGTCTTGGTGATTCGATCCTTAGGCAAGAAGACAGCTGGGTGGCAAAACCGCGCACTGACCATATGGTGACTTGCCTGCCTGGTACGAAGGCAGCGGACATTATGTGTGTAGTAGATAGGCTGATAGTGCTGGGGAGGAGCCAGTGGTCGTGAAGCATGTTGGCACCAACGATGTGGAGAAATGCAGTCGTGAGGTCCTGGAAGAAAAATTTAGGCTGCTAGGTGGGAGACTTAAGGCCAGGACCTCCAAAGTAGCCTTCTCAGAAGTGCTACCTGTTCCACATGCAGGGTTGGAGAAACAGGCACAAATTAGAAGTCTCAGTGTGTGGATGAGACAATGGTGTAAGGAGGAAGAGTTTAAGTTTGTTAGGCACTGGGATGCTTTCTGGAACAAGCGGGAGCTGTACAAAAGAGACGGTCTCCACTTGTCCCCAGATGGAACCTGGCTGCTGGTGCTTAAAATCAAAAAGGTGGCAGAGCAGTTTTTAAACTAAATCTTGGGGGAAAGCCGACAGGAGAGGAAATGTCTCTGGTTCGGGAGGACTCGTCTCAAAGAGATGAAGGGTTAGCTGTTACTTTTCTACCGGGTAATGGATCAGAGTTGTTACTTTTCTACCGGGTAATGGATCAGTGAGATGGTGACAAACAGTATGGAATGTCTGCCAAAGTCTCGAGGCAGCAGGAGGAAGGTTGCGGGCCTAACTTGCCTGGGAAATTATAGATGTTTGTATACAAATGCTAGAAGTGTTCGAAGTAAAATTGGTGAGTTGGAATGTTTAGTGTTGGGGGGAAACATAGACATTGTGGGAATTTCAGAAACTCGGTGGAATGAGGAGAATCAGTGGGACATGGTGATTCCTGGATATAAGTTATAGCAAAAGAATAGGGAGGGAAGGGTTGGAGGTGGGGTGGCTCTGTATGTCAGAGAGGATATACAGTCCAGTAAGACTGAGGCCAAAGAATTACATTCCCTTCTAGAAATGCTTTGGGTCGAAATGGAGGGCCCAAAAGGAAATTTAACTATGGGAGTTTGTTATCGCCCACCAAATCAAAAGATAGAGGATGATTATAATATGATGGAAGGATTAAAGATAGCAGCTAAACGTAAAAACTGTGTCGTAATAGGGAACCACTGGAGATCATGCAGATTTACAACTAGTCTCTAGATGGCAGAGATCAGCTCCCTTTGAGGTGGGTGGGAAGCCAATGCCTTCACTTGGGTGGGTGGGAAGACAACAAGAGTGGCGGGCACTCACCCAGAGCCTCCTTCTAGAGCACGTATTTTTCTTCACAACGGGCCTTACTCCTAGTCAGAACATAATCAGAACTCTCTGCTAGCAGTTTCCCAATAACCCTGCTCAGGAGAGAAAAAAGAGGGAAGGTGTAGAACAGGGTCTTTGACCTAGTGATTTGGAATGCATCTCTGAACGAGCCTGGATTGCTGCCGATTATAGAACAAAACTCATCTTGTACATGGCAAAGAGGTCCACTTGAAGCACATCCCACATCTTGAAAACTCTCTGAAGATATCTGAACTGAAATGACCACTCATGATTGGTGAGACAGATGCTGCTTAGGCTCTTGGCCATAGTGTTCAGGACTCCCACTATACGAATAGCCCTGTGAAAAATTCTGATACTTCTAGCCACATACCAAACCACAATGGCCTCCAAACACAGTCTCCGAGACCCTGGTACCTCCTTGACTGCTGAGTGGATATGGTGGATATGTTGTCCATTTGAATAAGCACCCTCTTTCCTCAGAGGAAATCTGTGAAGGAAGTATGGGTGAACCTGACTGCATGCAGCTTAAGAATGTTAATGTGAAGGCCTCTGCTGAGTGTGGATCACCTACTTTCTACTGAGAGTCCCTCACAATGGGCATTCCAACCTGTTAAGGAGGCATCAATGATGGGGGTGATCTGTGGGACCCCAAACTCAAAATTTAGCACCTTTCCCCCACAAACTAAAAGACCTCAAACTTGATCTGGGAATAGAGAAACAACACCCTAATTACTTCCTAATCAACCATAGCCAGGGGAATGGCAGCCATGGCAGATGTCATGGCATTGGATGGACTTGACTGACTACCACCTCTTTCATAGAAAGACGTGAGACATAGCCTTAATAGGCTTGCCACTACCTGGGGATAGGAAGGCACTCCCATGCAGAGAATCTAGGGATTTCCCAGTAAATTGAATATAATAGGAAGGATCCCAGTGAGATTTCTCTTAATTAACCACACAACCCAATTCCATGCAAGTGGAGAGGATTACATACAAACGAGTCCTCAGGAATTCCTGGGAGAATGCCACAACAAGTCAGTCATCCAAATAGGAAAAAAATGATACAATCCCTAGTCCTTAAGTGAGTCATGACTACCACCATGCATTTAGTGAAGACACTAGGAGCCATAGAGAGGCCGAATGGGAGTGCTGAGTACTGAAAAATTTATTGAGTCTTGCCTGAATCGAAGGTACTTTATATGTGAGGGGTGAATAGTGATGTGAAAATAAGTGTCTTTAATGTCCATGATGGCAAACCAGGATTTGGGAGTGAGAAACTCAATCACAGATGACAAACAAACCATTGTGAACTTAGAAACCTTCAGAAATTGGTTTAATTTTCTCAAATCAATGACTGGCCTTCAGCCTCTATCTTTTTTTAATCAATATGAAAAAACCTGGCGTGAAAACTCCTAGATGGCAGGCCCATAGGAACACTTTCAGCTGTGCCTTTCTGTAGGAGCTTATTCAGTTGAAGCCAGAGTTCATGATATGGGTTGTCTACCAGTGCTTACACGGGGAGACATGGGGAAAGAGAAGCGAACGTGAGAAAGTAACCCTAACAAACAATAGACAAAACGCAAATATCAGAACAAATAGAACACCGTGCATCATCAAAATGGGATAACCTATCTCTGAAAAGGGGATTATCTGAGGACATCTGAAGGGATAGTCAGAATTTTGGCAACTCTGCCCCCTTTGAGGAGGTTGCTGGCTTGCAGACCTAGGTCTTGGAGCACTCTTTCTCCTTTGGAAGGAGGATGACTGATACTGACACACACTGGTGATTCTAGAAGGGTGCCTGTTGCTGCTGGTGCTTTTGGCCATTATAGAAGGGGGTAGTGAACCCATGCTGTGTTGGCATGAGTGCAGCCTTGCAGCAGAAGGTGAAGAAAAAACACTAAGGGACTTGGTGATTTGACAATCCTTTTTGATCACTGACAGGAACTCATCTGTGGTGTGTCAGAAAAGGCTGGATCCCTCAAAGGGGAGGTCCTAGACCAGGGGTGGGGAACAGTGGCTCTCCAGATGTTTTTTGCCTACAACTCCCATCAGCCCCAGCCAGCATGGCCAATGGCTGGGGCTGATGGAAGTTGTAGGCAAAAAACATCTGGAGAGCTGCTGTTCCCCACCCCTGTCCTAGACCCTGCACCATGACTCTAACATCTGAGGGCATGGACCTTGCTGTCACATCAGCTGCATGTTTGCCTGTATTTATTTTCTAAAAAACAAACACACGAGGTCCTGGGGGTAATCAAGATCAAACTAAGGAAACACCCAGTAAATAGTACAATACGGTCTTCACTAATTCGTTACCATGTAGTAGTATATAATAATATCAAATAGACACCTCTCATATAATATCAAAATACACAGTAAGCAAAGAAACACTTTCAATGGTGCATTAGGAAATTACACACAAGATTCATACAAAATATACTCCCAGTTACAGTTATTTACATGTATTATTAGAGTGTTACTATTGCTGATGTTGCATCCTACAGCCTACATACTTAGTACTTTGTTCAAGGATCCCATTTGCTCAGGCATCCATTGCCTAGGTACCCAGATTCTTACACTTTCAGTGTCTACACAACATACAAGAGGAGGAGGGAGTGCATAAGGCACCAGGTTCGGTGCCCTAGCTCAAAAAGGGCAGTTTGCTCATGACATCTGAATAGTGCCTGACCTACCTCACAGGAGAGTTCTGAGGACAAAATTGAGGAACAAATGCTACAGCCTTTAGAACTATGGGCCCAGTCAGTAGAAGAAAAACTTCCTTAAGCTTTCCCCTGCCACTTCAGTACTTCGAAATTCTGAGTTTTAAATGTGAACTTCAAAAAGTTAATTTAAAAATGAAGTCAAAGTGCACTCCGATTGTTTAAAGGGACATTTTTTTTTTTAAAGAAACTGTGACTGTAACGGGGGTCGAAATGGGTTGAAATAAATAGATAAATGAAATCACCCTGATGAAGGCCAAGGGTGGTGGTGGGGGGAAGCTTGAATAAAGAAAGTTTTTAAAATGCATACATGATGTGAAATCTTCCCCTTGTCTCGCTTAACCCCTTGCCTTGCTTAAGAAGTCCCAGGCAAGTTAAAGAGGCTAGCAGCGTAAGAGACTAAGGCAGCGAAAGAGGAACTTGAAACTGCAACATGCTAAATGCTTACTGGAACAGAAATATATGTACATTGCACCTGGGGGGGTTAATTCCTGGAGAAGCCCCAAAGATGCTGAGAATAAATGCTTATTTTACCGGAAATTTGAGGTTAAGCTTACCTTGTGAGTGCAAATAACAATGCCATGTATGGAAAGTACCTAAAAGCACCAATCCTGCTTCGCCTTGTGTCTCCACCCAGTCCCTGTATGATTGATTATGCTGATATATTAGAATAATACTATAAAAGCTTGTGTTCTTCCTTAAAACGGGGTTCAGACTCAATTCCAGCACAAGCCAAGTCTGAACCCATGCATGTTATTCCAATAAACGGCTGTTTCCTTGATTTAGCCTCTGGCCTTGTCTGTCACTGACCAAACCCCTGTCACTGCAGGGGTTCCCTTCTACATGACTAGAGTGGCTGTGAATTAAGGTGCACTCAAGCTCAATATCGCACTAAAAATATTTAGGGACATCTACTGCAACCTATCAAAAATCAACCTACAAAAATCCAAATAACATGAAGTGGTTGTCCAAATATATAACTCTGCAAGACTTCAGACTAAGTCAACTGTGGTTAAGTGACGTTCACCTGGGATCTCCAGTTTCTCCCAGGTTTGACAAGTATTTCAGACTAATTACAAGGAAATGAATGCAAAATGATACCTCAGTTAGCAATATATCTTTAGGCAATTAAAATCTGCTGAGCTTCTCTCTGCAATTAAAATGGCAGCAACTTGTTAGAAAGGTCTCCAAGATCCTTTTACTAGCAATTATTATCATAATCATTAAAATCAGGCTCATAGCTATAATCTGTTCTCTAAGGAACTATCAGCAGGAAACACACCTCTGCAGCTTTCTTTCCTAACCATTCTGCATTTAACCTCATTATAATTATCCAGTCAGTCATTAATGTAATTTTTTTGTGTCACACGATTTGATTTTTGTTCTCTTGTCTTTCTTTTTTGCAAACAGATTTTACATCTGTTCATTGTGCTTAAAGTATAGAACATAACAAACACTTAAAGGTCAAAGTGCCATTCCAATTTTATTTGTGGGGGTAAATCCTTAAACTTCATTTAGTATATACTAAACCAGCACTTGTCTGTAATGAGGATAACAGGCATTTGTACAACAGCCAAACATATTCCTGAAACCATTTGTTTTCTTATTCCCAAATGGCTGTTACTGAAGCAAATCAATTGATTTGGAACATCTGAGAAGAGACAGGAAATTGTAGAAGCTACCCCAAGTCTAAACTTGTAGGTGACAATGTATTTTTTTTTACACATTATTAGACTGGGGAAAATTTGGGGTTTTATTCCTGTCTGATGTTTTGAAATATGTGTTGTACATTATCTTGACCCACAGGGAAAGGTAGAATGTACTTTTTTTAGTAAATAAAGAAATGTCAGATAAATAAACAAATGAAACAAACATGCCCACTTACTAAAGGAATAGAGTGGCTGAAATTATTTATTGGATTTTTTTCAAAAGTACTTAAGATCTAATTTCTAGTCCTTTCTGACAGTTTGCTTGTGCCATCAAGTTGAGTCTTTTTCACCCCATCGAAAAGGTACAGAAATGTCAAGCTTAACTTGATGGCACAAGCAGGAAAACTAGGTCTCAATTCAGTCCTGGAGGATGAATTGTCTTGAGCTTCATTATCCATTGCAATTCAGCAGTCTCTCTTTCTAATCTCCCTTTGAAATGCCTTTGAAAGAGCATTGTTACTCTTAGGTCAGAAATTAAATGTTGTGGTTGTCTAATGTCAGACTTCTGTCCATTTATTCTTTGCATCCTCCTGGACTGAATCCTCCAGGATGGAACTGAGACCTAGGTTTCCTGTCTCATTACCAACGCTGGTATCTCCACACCTACCAACCCCCCCTGCATATCACACCTAATCCAATCAAGCCTGCTATTGTCATTCACCTGCTATTGCTATTCAGCATCTGAAATCACCTTTATAATGTTTATATCTCTGGTACCTTGTGTTACATTTTAAGGCACGCATGGCCTGGCCCAACAAAGTGATGTTTATGTTTGACCCAGCCCTCGTAACAAATTAAGTTTGACACTTCTGCTTTCGGGGTCAGAGGCTACCACACAGGTCTGATTTGAGTCGCTGATCGACTGATCATTTGTAGTTGAGATCACCTCCAAAGAAAGTCAGAGACGTAACAACGCACTGCTCTTGTAGACAAACTGGTATAGACTTTGTAAGCTATTAAAAAAAAAAATGAAGACCAATTCATCAGAACAAGAAAAACCCTCAAGCTTCTGAGCCTGCACTCTTCTTCTGCTTGGACTAATTTGTTTTGACTAGCTGGGCCGGATGATCTTTAGTAGCAGCGTTTTTTAGATTCTAACGATTTTGTTCTCCTTGGTTGCTGTCGTAAGTAATAAAGGAAAAATGTTAGCAGAACTTATCCTTTGATCCTAAGTATCTGGAATATCAAGGGCAATATACATCTAAAACCTAGTTATTTTTTTTAAATGCCTAAGATTGCTAAGGAAAGTACTGAAGGATGCTTTCTTCTTTTGTTATTTTTTCATTCTTGTTACAAAACCCAAATCACATAAAGAAATTAGTTGCTATGAACCTGGCTGTGATGGAATAATCAGATATTTGTATCTGTATGAGCCAATCAGATTAGAGTTCAAACTGGAAAAAATCAGCTGGACTGGTGGGGGTAGGAAAGTAAAAAACCCCAGTGTTTTATTTTTCCTGGTTAGTATTAATACTAAGCAACAGGTCGGATTTTCTGGTCATTTCACACATTGCGTAGAAGCAAACCTGAATTTCCCATGGAGCCTTCTCTACCAGCTCCCACTGTTCCTCATCCTTCCTCTTGGCCTTGTGACCTTCTTGTGGGAGAGTCATCTTGGAACTGCATTAGAAGAAAAGTTACATGCAAACCCAATGGAAGTCTCTCCAACTGCTCTGCATTGAACCAATCAGCCCACCTCAAAGAAAAGGATGCTATAAAGTTACTTCCATGCTTGAGAGAAGGATGGTGCAAAACAACATGGTCTCAGTTAATTACTCTCAGCATTCCACAGTTAAGGATAAATCTGACCAATTTCACTATGACCAATCTCCAATTTCACTATGGTCGTTTTCGCACTCACCTTAATCAGCATCAACGACCCTCTTCACCGTGCAGGATCTGCGTGGATTTCGCACTAATTGCCGCGGAGCACCCGGAAGAGCCAGAAAGTCCCGGCGCTTTTGCGGCGCAAACGCAAAACTGCTTTTTGGCGATTTGTGTTTGCGCGGCAAAAGCGCCGGGACTTTCCGGCTCTTCCGGGTGCTCCGCGGCAATTAGTGCGAAATCCGCGCAGATCCTGCGCGGTGAAGCGGGTCGTCGATGCTGATTAAGGTGAGTGCGAAAAAGACCTATGTTTCCCCCCAGAGTAAAACCCAAACTAAGCTTGTTATTTCTGTTCGGTCTTTGAATCTGTTAAATTTCTTCATTCTGTTGCATGCTAATTTACTGCTTACCCTCTACCTATATGTATGCAGTGGTAACTTCAATCTCATTTTATCTGAAGAAGTGTGCATGCATACGAAAGCTTATACCATAAATAAAAGTACCTACATGTATGCAGTGGTAAAGACAGGTTGCTTACCTGTAACTGATGATCTTCGAGTGGTCATCTGTGCATTCACACTGTTGGGATAGATGGCGCCTGTGCCGACTCTGATGGTGTTTCTTTAAGCTTCAAGAGAGGATCTTTGCACTCTCTCACTGAGCATGCCCAGGAACCCCACTGTACATGTCCAGAGGGAGGTGCCCTGACCCCGACAGTTCTTTCTGACAGCTGAACAACCCACCAAGTCCTTAGGTCATCAGCAGTGGGGAAGGAGGGCGGGTAGTGTGAATACACAGATCACCACTCAAAGATCATCAGTTACAGGTAAGCAACCTGTCTATCTTCTTCGTGGTCTCTGTGCTTCACACTGTTGGGAGATTAGCAAACTGAGTCTTACCTGGAGGCAGGTGCTGTACGACCTCAATCATGATTCGATACCAATACTGCTTGCCCAACTCTGGCTCAGTTACTCTGTTGGACATATAGGGCATAGTGCCTTATGAAGATATGTGGTGATGCCCATGTAGCAGCTCTGCGGATCTCATGTAGTGGAACCCCCTTCAAGAATGCAGTGGATGTGGCCAATGCCCTCATTGAATGGGCTCGAATTGGTCAAGGAAGAGGTTTCTTGGTTAGCAGATAACACAATTTTATCGTCTCCACTATCTACTGTGACAGTCTCTGCAAGGATAGTCTAAGACCCTGCTTGTGTTCTGCATAGGTGACAAACAGGTGCAGCAATTTGTGAAATGAACACAAGCGGGGCAAGTAGAAGGAAAGTGCTGTAGTCGGCGTTTCTCGTCTGAAGTAGGGTTTGGGGAAAAAGTGGGGAGGAACACCTCTGAGCGGATGTGGAACTCGGATATCATTTTGGGTAGAAAGGTGATGTCAGGGAACATCCGTACTCCATCTACTGAGAAATTGATATATGGAGGCTCCACCCTGAGGGCTACTGGTTTGCTCACCCTCCTGGCAGATGTTATGGCCACCAGAAAGGCTGTTTTCTACGACAGGAGACGGAGCTCACATGTTGCCATGGGTTCAAATGGTTTCCTTGTTAGCATGTTAAGGACCAGAGGTAGGTCCCAACCTGGTGTAGGGTTCTTGACAGAGGGACACAAGTGGCGGAGGCCTCTGAGAAATCTCTTCCTGTCCCTATGAGAGAAAACTGAGACTCCTTGTATGGTCCCATGATATGCCGAGATCACTCCTAAATAGACCTTCAGGGACGAGTAACCAAGACCCTTGTCCCTGATAGTGAGGGGGAATGAGAAAATGGCTTCTAAGGGTGCTACATCTGGAGCACATGAGCCGGCTAGGAAGGTACAGAATTTTTGTCACTTTGCAGCATAAGAACATCTATTGGAGAGCTTTCTACTACTGTCCATTAATTCTTGAATCCTCAGTGGGAATGATCAAGTCAAGCCAAGTTAGCCTTTATTGGCATAAAATATATAGATGTATATATCAGAGCAAATTGGTTTAAATAATAAAAAAAAAGATAAAATGGAACGATTGCATACATATACATCAGGAAAAGCATAAACATAAACTATTTCTATGAGATCCTCTGGCGTGCCTTTAAAACAGAATAAAGAAACTTAGCCACTTTCTCAGTTACACTAGATGAAGTATCGTATAGCCCTTAAGTGCATCAGAACAATCAACCATGCTAACTAAAAGAGGATGTAAATACTTGTGACGAAGATCTGTATACAAATTGCAGTAAAGAAGAATATGAGTAACTGACTCCACACATTTTTGCTTACAGAGACAGTATCTGACTGAGTCTTGTTAAATCTGGCATAAAGAATGGCAGAGGGCATGGCATTGCATCTGGCAAGGGAAAAAGCTCTATGCTGCTGTGGCACCTGCAAGATGGATAGATATGAGGCCATTTTCCCAATACTAAGAGATCTCAAAACTCAGTGGGGAACAAGTTTTCTTAGCCAGACCGTATAGGTCTTGGCGCTCAATATCGAGCAAACTGTTTTTAATTTGTTGGACTGCGGTGGTGAAGAACAGCATGGATAAAATTCTAGGGATAAACCCATTGCTTTTATTTTTCTCTCAATTTGTGCTGACCAATTTGACAAATTAAATTCAGAGAGCATTTGAGAGATATAGCTCCCCGGTTCAGAGTTGTAGTGCAAGCGTAGCCAGAATTTGAAGGTCATGAGCCATGCACTAGTAACCATTAAGGACATGCCAGTTTCTAAGCAGATAACTGCATATGGGACACATTTTGGCATGCCCAGAATTTTACACAAGAATTTGGATCGGACACATTCGATAGCACCTTCATAAGATTCAATCCAGATTGGGATGCCATACAGAAGTTGTGAAATCACTTTGGCTTTGAATATTTTTATGGCAGCTGGCACAAATTGGTTACCTCTGCCATAAAAAAAGCGAGCTATGACAGATGCACTGATGTTAGCTATCTTCACGGCATACTTGCGATGGGTAGACCAAGTCACATTATATTGAAAATAAACACCTAAGTATTTAAAATACTCGACTTGCTCTATCTCTTTACCATCAATAACCCATTTGTAAAGTCTCCACTTTTTTGAGAAAACTAAGATTTTGGACTTCTCATAATTGAGCTGGAGCTTATCACTAGTAAAATACAGAACACAACGGGACAACAGGCGTCTTAAGCCCACTCTAGAGCAGGACAACAGCACCATATCGTCAGCATAAAGTAACAAGGGTACATGTAATGCACAGAGTTTTGCACTATGGCAGTCAGGACCAGACAACTAAATAGCCAGGTCATTAAGGAAGAGATTGAATAAAAAGGGAGCCAAAATGCAACCCTGTTTGACACCCTTATTGGCAATCTTTGATGTTAGGTTGCCTACTAATGAGCATTCGATCTGGCAGGTGGTAGAAGTGTGTAATCTCTTAATAAGCATAAGGAGTCTTTTATCCATGTTTAGTTTATCTAGCTTAATCCAGAGGAGGTCCCTGTCAACTGAATCAGAGAGCTAGAGGAACTAGAGATCAAATTGCCAACATTTGCTGGATTATGGAGAAAGCACGGGAGTACCAGAAAAACATCTATTTATGCTTCATTGACTATGCTAAAGCCTTTGATTGTGTGGATCACAACAAACTGTTGATAGAAGCTAGAAGGTTGTTTTCTTTTTAAAACTACTTCATTATAAGGGCATCTTTTGGTGGAGATCAGCTTATCTGTTATAAACAGGAACATAAGAGTTTTAAAACAAACATTGAAGAGGTTTTATTGAACTTGTGGCTGTGAGTGTGCTTACTCTAATAAGAATGGAAAATAAAGCTGGGATTGGTTTCAAAGAAATAGTTAAAAAAAAAAAAGATAACAGAGAAGGAAAGCCACCATTTCTTTCGCCTAATGCTCCATCTGGGAAAAGAAAATTTACAACCATGCAAGGAGATATGAAAGAAATGCAAAGCACCTTAATGACTGCTATAACAGTCCTAGACCCTTCCATCCTAGACCCTTGCCAGTCCGGCTTTCGCCCGGGTTATGGGACGGAGACAGTACTGGTCGCCCTAGTAGATGATCTCTAACGGCACCTGGATCGGGGCGGTGTGGCGGTGCTGATGTTGTTAGATCTGTTGGCCGCGTTTGACACGGTCGACCATCGGCTACTGAACCGCCGCCTCGCCGATATAGGGGTGAGGGGGGGGTCTGCCTTACAATGGCTCTCCTCCTTCCTCGAGGATCGAGGACAAAGGGTGGCAATTGGTGGCGAGTGGTCCCGGAGGCGCACACTGGATTGTGGAGTGCCTCAAGGGGCAGTCCTGTCACCAATGTTATTCAATATCTATATGCGCCCTCTTGCCCAGATTGCCAGGAGATATGGACTTGGGTGCCATCAATATGCAGATGACACCCAACTCTATCTGCTGATGGATGGCCGGCCTGACTGCGTCCCTGAAAATTTAGACCGGGCCTTGCAGGATATGGCAATGTGGTTGAGGGGGAGCGGGCTGAAATTGAATCCAGCGAAGACAGAAGTCCTTTGTCTGGGTCGGGGCGCTCGGTTAGGGGAAATACCTCTCCCGGTCTTCGACGGGGCGCCGCTGAAAGCGGCGCACCGGGTTAGGAGTCTGGGAGTTTTACTGGAGCCTTCATTATCAATGGAGGCCCAGATTGCAGCCACTGCCAAGTCAGCCTTTTTCCACCTGAGGTGGGCAAAGCAGTTGGCTCCCTTCCTAGAGCGCCAAGATCTGGCAACGGTACTTCACGCAACGGTCACCTCGAGACTGGATTACTGTAATGCCCTCTACATGGGGCTGCCTCTGTACCGAACCCGGAAGCTGCAGCTGGTGCAGAACGCAGCGGCCAGACTGTTGCTGGGGCTCCCTAAATGGGAGCACATACAGCCTGGACTGCGCGAGCTGCACTGGCTGCCAGTTATATACCGGGTTCATTACAAAGTGCTGGTCATTACCTTTAAAGCCCTATATGGTCGAGGACCTGTCTACCTTAGGGACCGTCTCTCCCCATATGAACCCCAGAGAGCACTGAGGTCAGCTGGAAAAAACTTGTTGACCACCCCCGGACCAAGAGAGGTGAAACTGCAATGCACCCGCAATCGGGCCTTCTCCTCTGTAGCCCCGAACCTATGGAATCAACTTCCAGAGGAAATGCAGGCCCTGCGGGACCTTGAACAATTCCGCAGGGCCTGCAAGACCTTCCTCTTCCGACTGGCTTTCGCTGACGAAGAAAGAAATTGCTAATGATTACCGCCATCATAAAAGAACAAATAGCATTAGCACTTTTATCAATTTAATTAATTAATTAATTTTAAACTTATCAGAATTTTAATGTTAATGTTTAATGTTAAATGTAATTTTATCTTTTGTATAATGGAAATTTGAATGATGTTGTTAGCCGCCCTGAGCCTGCTCCGGCGGGGAGGGCGGGATAGAAATAAAATTATCTAATCTAATCTAATCTAATCTAATCTATCTAACACACAGTTGGCTAGCAAAGTAGATAATATTGGTGAGCAGATGGCAGAGATTAAACAAGAGCTTTTAGAAAATAGCAGACAGACAGTTGAGACCAACAAAGCCTTAAAAGTACTAGATGGTCAGGTGACAGAGAATATTCAAAAGGTGGAACATCTGGAAAAAGAACAGAGTATACAAGATTCCAGACTCTTGCAGCTGGAAGTAGACAGAGCCGCCTATACGTTGAGGTTTCAAAACATACCAGAAGAGAAAAATGAAGATTTACAGAAAATTTTAAGTGAAGCCTTGGCTGAAATTCTACAGGTGACTCCTCAGAGGATGGAAGAAGAGTTTGATCAAGTTAGACGGGTGCCATCGAGCTATACAAGACGAAACAAAGTACCTAGTGAGTTCATTTGAGACTTACAAGAAAGAGGACCAAAGATGACATTTTGAAACACGTAAGAGATAGACCTATGATGATAGCTGGAAGTATGGTGAAAATTCTAAGAGAGGTATCTTGGCCAGTGAGACAAAAGAGAAGAGAATATCAAGTGTTAACAGACTTTTTGAGAGCAAGAGAAATACCCTACATGTGGCTAATGCCAGAGGGCCTTCTTTTTACATATCAGGAGAATAGATACAGGATTAACTCCACTTTCAAAGCTCAGAATTTTCTGGAAAGAATGAAGGAAAAAGAAGGCAAAGAAAAGAAGGATGAGGAGGAAGAAAGTTCTGGTGAAGAAAATCCAAATGAACCACGGAGATACCAGACAAGACAGCATTCCAAAAAAGATAAGAAAGATAATGATAAGCAAAACCCATAATGGCTTCAATTAATAGTTTCAATTAATGCGAATGGACTCAACTCTCCTGCCAAAAGGAGGAAGACTTTTAGATACTTGACAAAAATGGAAATGGACATAATTTGCTTACAAGAAACTCATATTCTAACTAAAGATCAACATTTTTTGAAAAATAAAAAACTTGGTAATTTATTCACAGCAACAGACATGTACAAGATGAAAAGGGGAGTGGCAACATATATTAAAAATAAATTTAAACCCACAACTGCAGTAAGCTTCTGAAGATGGAAGAATTTTATTAGTGAAAATTACAGTGGATAACAAAAATTTTTTACTTGCAAATATCTATGCCCCAAATGATCATCAAGAGAATTTTTTTCAAGATTTGTGTCTTAAATTATCAAATTTGGAGTATGTGGAATACTGTCTAATAGGAGATTTCAATGCAGTTTCTGATAGACAACTGGACAAAAAAAATGCACAAACAGACTAAAAGTAAAGGTCCCCAACTTCCAATAAGTTTTTGGAAATTAGCAGAAGAAATGGATTTGGTGGATGTATGGAGAATAAGATATCCCGACTCCAAAGACTTATTATTCCTCTAGTCATCAAACTTGGTCAAGAATCGATATGTGTTGGCTCTCTGCAAGCTTGATTAAAGACTTAGTTGATGCAGAAATTCAAACAAGAGTTATTTCTGATCATAGCCCTGTAATGATAAAGCTTAAAGGCCCACGGACGAGAAGATCATGGAGGTTAAATATTTCAATTTTGAAAGATAAAGACTTTTTTAAAGAATCCAAGGTCGAAATGGAGTCTTTCTTTTAACAGAACACAACACAAGAAATAAAGATGCAAGTAGTTTGAGACACTGCTAAAGCTTATTATAGGGGCCTTGCAAATAGATATAGTATCAAGAAAAAGAAAGAAAGAACTGAAAATTTTCAAAATTTAATGTCACAAGTTGGAGAAGCTGAAAAGGATCTTAAAAAACAGCCAACATAATATGAATTCCAAAAAAAAGGTGAAAGAAATGCAACACAAATTGAACTTGATTCTTATGGAGGAGATGGAGATTAAATTGAGGCATGCTGGACAAAAAAAATTTTGAACAAGCCTGGAAGGTGGTTGGCTTATTGGATGAGAAAAGAAAAGGCCAAAAGAATAATTACGACATTGAAAGATGAGAACAACAAAGAAAAAACTCAAAAGCAAGAAATATGTGAAATTGTGGAACAGTTCTATAAAAAATTATATGAAGATAAGCAAGTTCATAAAACAGATTTAGAAGAATATATCAATCAAAATAACCTCAATAAATTTACAGAAGAACAATAAAAAATTTTTAAATGAGCCAATAACGCTATGGGAACTTGGAAAGGCAATGGCATCTCAAAAGAATGGTAAAACTCCGGGTCCAGATCTATTACCTACAGAATTCTACAAAGTGTATGAAGAGTCTTTACTTTTACCATTTAAGTGTTTTATTGAAAAGATTCAAGAGGAAGGCCAAATACCAGTTTCATGGCAAGAAGCTACAATATCCTTGATTCCAAAAGAAAATAATGATTTGAAAGATATCAAAAACTACCGTCCAATTTCCCTTTTAAATGTGGATTATAAAATTTTTGCTGCTATACTGGCACAACGTCTGAAGAAAATTTTACAGTCTATAATACATGATCAAGCAGGATTCCTTCCTAAAAGATATTTGAAAGATAATGTCAGAACAGTTTGTAATATCTTGGAATATTATGAGACTCATCCAGAGAAACAACTGGCTTTAATTTGTTTAGACGCTGAGAAGGTCTTTGATAATTTTTGTTGGCACTTTATGCTACAGCAATTGAAAGGCATGGAATTTGGTGAAAACTTCTTGAGAGCAGCAGAAGCAATATACTCCTCACAAAATGCAAGGGTGACAATGTACGGTGAACTAACAGATGTAATTAACATTCAAAAAGGTACAAGACAAGGTTGCCCATTGTCACCTGTACTTTTTATCTTATCTTTAGAGGTACTGAATAATCAAATAAGAGAAGATACAAGTATAAAGGAAGCTGTGATAAAAGATGAACAATATAAACTCAGAGCCTTCCCAGATGACTTGGTCTTTATACTAGAACAACCGATGGACTCAATAGACTGTCTCATAAATAAGATTAAAAAATTTGGCTACTGGGCAGGATTAAAGATTAATTACCATAAAACAAAATTTTTGATAAAGAATATGGCGATGGAACAAATTCAATCCTTCCCAAAAATCAGGGGTTTTGTATGAAAAAAGAATTAAATATCTAGGCGTTGTTATCTCAAATAAGTGTAGTAACTTAAAAGCAGATAATTATGACAAATTACTTTAAAAAATTAAAAAAGATTTGGGAAAATTGCATGATTTGAACCTATCTTTAATAGGAAGAATAGCTCTAATAAAGATGAATATCCTTCCAAGGTTATTAATCCTGTTTCAAACTATTCCAATATTTTTTAATAGTGGATTTTTTCAAGAACTGAACAAGATGGTCACCAAATATGTTTGGCAAGGCAAAAAATCTAGAATTAAACTAAACACATTGCAGGACTCTAAATTAAGAGCAGGTATGGGCCTTCCAGACTGGCAATTGTATTATAAAGCTTCTGCACTTCTATGGGTAAGAGACTGGATACTGCTGAACGACAAGAGACAATTGTTGTTAGAAGGACATGATCTGACTATGGGGTGGCATGCACATTTGTGGTATCAAAGACTTGAAGGCCATTCCTATTTTAAGAATCACTGGTTTCGAAAATCCTTGTACCATATGTGGTCATGCTTAAAGACCAGAATTTACCAAAAAATTCCAAGATGGGTTTCCCCAGTAGAAGCATTTATCCATCCAAATCTTTTAAAATCAAACCAGAATTATAGGTATGGTGACTTGTTGGGAAAAGATAATCAATTGAAAACCAAAGAAGAGCCGGAAAATATGGATATTAAAATGAATTGGTGGCCGAGAATGCAAGTTGAATCCAGATATGCCAAAGACAAGGCGACAGGTTTTAATACGGAACAACATGTATTTGACAAAAAAAATTTGGGTCCATAAGAAAAGCTAATCTCCAAATTATATGCATACTTACTTCAAATGAAGACACAAGATGAAGTTGTAAAAGACTGTATGGTCCAATGGGCCAAAAATTTTGGTTATAATATCACGTTAGAAGAATGGGAGAGATTGTGAAAGCTTAATGCTAAATTAACTAGGTCAGTAACTTTTAAAGAAAATTTGTATAAGATGTTTTATAGATGGCATTTGATCCCACAGAAACTGTGTAAGATTTATACTAATATGTCTAACAAATGTTGGAAATGCACTAAACAGATTGGTTCTTTTTACCATATGTGGTGGACATGTGAGATGGTGAAAGGCTTTTGGAAAATGGTGCATGAAATTTTACAGAAGATTATGAAGACACAGATTCATTTCAAACCAGAACTATTTTTATTGAACATATTTCCTGAGGACTATTCCAAAGAAATGAGACATCTGTTGGCACATTTTAACCCAGCAGCTAGGATTCTTTTGGCGCAGAGATGGAAATCTCAGGAAATTCCCACGAAAATGGACTTGGTGGGAAAAGTTCTGTAGACAGCAAAGCTGGACTTTCTATTTCAGCTATTAGCTGGGAAATCTAAAGAAGAAGCAAGAAAATATTGGATGAAACTTTATGCCTGGTTAGACATTCACGACTCTTAAGATTCTCTGGTGTGAACTTATTTCTTCTTTTCCCCCTGTATTTTACATTATAAAATTACCTTTGCTGGAATTGTCAAAACTATTCGATAATTTTAACAAAAGATTTATACTATAAAATTTTAAAACGGATGACGTTTAGTTTAGACAAAATAATATGGGGACAGTTTATGTAAAGAAAGTATTGTAGAATTAAACTTGTATTATCTGAAAGTATTTTTATGTAAAATAAGGCCAGAATGTATTGTGCTTTCTATTTCCCCTTATCCCCTACCCTTACTTTTGTTGAAACTAATAAAACTTTTGAAAACGGGGAAAAAAAAAAAGAGAAATGATTGCCAGGGCTTCCGGGTTCCAATGTTGGTCCTCAGTCTCTTCCCCACTCGCCAACTGTTTTATTGTTTTTAAATTCTTATTTATTATTTTAAGATTAACTACCTAGGAGCTCTGGCTGAGTAGAGTGAAGCTGGAAACTGAATCTTTTACCACGGACAACTCAAAGAGGAGATAAGGCTCCCTCCCCCACCAGCTTTGCTAGGAATCCATTGCTGCTGGAAACATTAACAATGGAAACATTTAAATGTAGGAGAGAGGAAGAGGACTGTGCCACACCCTTTTCCAAACAACTGAGGATTAACTATTTCTACTCATGTTAGATTCCTACCTGCAACTGGTTTGCAGTGCTGGAAATTTAGCAGATCCCACGGAAATTGCTGCTGATTTAAATGTCGATTTATCGTTATTACCACTAGCCCTGGTGGGTGAGTCAATATAGCAAGCAACAGTCCAACGACACTCTGTGCTTAACTATATACAATTTATTTACAATATTTACATTCACCAGCAAAGTGCTCCGCCAAGCAACCATCTAGAGTAGAAGGAAAAACTGCACAGCACAGCACTGCTTATATACAAATTACGTAGTATCTGCACCAATGGGTTACAAGTGCTGAGTCATTGTGCACTGGGCACTCAACCTCTGCACTCATTCCCAAATACCAGTCAGAACTGGTTTCACTTTGTTGAGACTTGCTAAACACTGATGTCATCATTTTTGACACCGACTGTCAGATCAGCATGATCTCAGTAGTCACTAGCCTAATGCCTTATTGAGCATTTTAATATGCTGACATTAAATGAATCACTCCCTGAGCTGGAAGCTGAAGTTGGGAGCTTTGCTGTGCGTGAGAGCCAGCCAGACCATCTTAAAGGTACTAAGAATGTGGGTGTTGGGGCTGGGCTTTCTGAGTTTTTATAACTGACTGCTAGAACTATTGACCAACTTTGTAAAACGATCCATCTGCTGCACTATAAAATGGACTCTATGAGTAGCATCCTAACAACTAGAAGGGTCAAGAAGCAACTGTCAGAATGGGATATGGAGCAAGTGATTGGTTTAGAATAGGAAAAGGAGTTCAACAAGGATGTATATTGTCACCCTGCTTATTTAATTTATATGCAGAGTACATCATGCGGAATGCTGGCCTGGATGAAGCACGAGCTGGAATTAAGATTGCCGGGAAAAACATCAACAACCTCAGATATGTGGATGACAACAACTCTAATGGCAAACAGTGAGGAGGACTTAAAGAACCTCTTGTTGAGGGTGAAAGAGGAGAGCACAAAAGTAGTCTTGCAACTCAACATCAAAAAAACTAAGAATATGGCATCCGGCCCCATCACACCTTGGCAAATAGAAGGGGAAGACATCGAAGGATTGACAGATTTCACGTTTCTGGGATCCAAGATCACTGCAGATGGTGACTGCACCATGAAATTAAAAGACATTTGCTCCTTGGGAGGACAGCTATGGCAAACCTGGGCAGTATAATAAAAAGTAGACACATCACCCTGCCAACAAAAGTCCGTATAATCAAAGTAGTGGTATTCCCAGTAGTAATGTATGGCTGTGAGAGCTGGACCATAAGGACGGCTGAGTGCAGAAGAATAGATACTTTTGAGCTGTGGTGCTGGAGAAGAATCTTGAGAGTCCCTTGGACTGCAAGAAGATAAAATCAGTCAGTCCTAAGGGAAATCAACCCTGACTGTTCCTGGAAGGTCAGATGCTGAAGTTGACACACAGTGGCCAAATATATATATATATATACACACACACACACACACACACACTGTGGCTAATAGCCACTGATGGACCTCTGCTCCATATTTTTATCTAACCCCCTCTTGAAGCTGGCTATGCTTGTAGCCGCCGCTACCTCCTGTGGCAGTGAATTCCACATGTTAATCACCCTTTGGGTGAAGAAGTACTTCCTTTTATCCGTTTTAACCTGACTGCTCAGCAATTTCATCGAATGCCCACGAGTTCTTGTATTGTGAGAAAGGGAGAAAAGTATTTCTTTCTCTACTTTCTCCATCCCATGCATTATCTTGTAAACCTCTATCCTGTCACCCCGCAGTCGACGTTTCTCCAAGCTAAAGAGCCCCAAGCGTTTTAACCTTTCTTCATAGGGAAATTGTTCTAAACCTTTAATCATTCGTGGCACTTTTCTGGACTTTTTCCAGTTCTGTAATATCCTTTTTGAGGTGCGGTGACCAGAATTGCACACAGTATTCCAAATGAGACCGCACCATCCATTTATACAGGGGCATTATGATACTGCCTGATTTGTTTTCAATTCCCTTCCTAATCATTCCCAACATGGCTGTCAGAACTTGTAACTTTACATGCTTTGCTTGACTGAACTGACTCCATATTATAAATTAGAGCGCCTGACAGCGGTCATTGACCCAAGGCCCTTTGCTATGCAAAATATTCAGGGGGTAAGACAGGCGGCAGAAAGTCTCTGCTCAACATCACAGGTGCGCTTTGAAGCCAGGCCGTTTGGCCTTCGCAATAGGGGGGCATCCTCCTTTGCTGATAACGATGGCTGGGAAGAAGAGACTCTCACTTGATCCCGTGTGACTTATTGTTTTATTATGCTTTGCTGTGGGCATAAAATGTAACCAACTGCCCAGATGCGCCATTACTGTTATTTCGTTTCTATAGTACTGTTGTTCTTCAAATAAAGATCCTAACTTGCTACAAGTATTGGACTCGCTTGAAGTTCATCCAAGTTCTGACATTATAACAGTAATCCTTTTATTTGGACTTATCTGTGCTGGCAACCTGGCTGATGGCGGCACTGGCACCAGACAACGGAGAGCCCAACCTCCCTCCCGATGAAGCACCCCTCGACCCGAAGGTAACGGGGGCGAGGAGGAAGATTAAAGTCCCCGCGCCGTTCTCCGTGGATGCTTTCCCTCAACGGACTTACAGCCCGAGGAAGTCCACGGCAGCCATGGAGGGAGCGGAACAGCGCTACCGCGCCCTCGCAACGGGCGTGGAAGAGGGGGACGAGGACGAGCCCAGAGACGAGGGTCTCGGCACCCAGGGCGGAGGGGACCCAATCCGAACACTGCGCAACGAGCTGTACGATTGGGTGAGAGAGATCCACGATGAGGTCCATGCATCCCGAGCCCTGATGGCCGAAGAAATGCAGCAGAACATGGGAGCGATCCGCGACCAGATCCGCACGCTCCAAGGAATAGTGGCGGCCGGGCAAGTCCCTCCTGGGGGGGTACCGGCCGGCCCGCCAGCGGGGCCCCCGGCCGGCCCCCCAGCCGGACCGCCGGCGGGCCCTCCCGCGGGGCCCCTGCCGGGTCCACCAGTCGGGCCGCCGGTCGGGCCTCCGGCTGGTCCTCCGGCGGGGCCGCCGGCAGGGCCGCCGGCTGGGGCCCCGGCTGGACCTCCGGCCCCGCCAGTGGGTGGGCCGGTCGTCCCAGTGATCCCTGCCCCGGTCGCCCCAGTCGGGGGAGACGGGGGGGGCACCGAGAGCTGAAAATGACTTTCGATGGGGACGGAGATGCGGTGGAATACTTCACCATTCAATGCAACACCTTTTTTACGCACTGGGGAGCAGGCTACCCCACTGAAGCCAGCCGGGTGGCCCACATCACTTCCAGACTGAGGGGACCGGCTCAGAAATGGTACGTAGGGCTCTACACTGGCCGAAAACCCGAGCTGGCCACCGTGGCAGATTTTCTACAGGCAATGCTGCGCCAGTATGGAGACCCGCTGCGCGAGGAGAAAGCCGTGGCGGCCCTCCAAAGAATAGAACAAGGCAACCGCTCCACGCGCGAGTATGCCACCGAATTCATGGGCCACTGCGCAGTGGCCCGAGGTTGGAACGAAGTAATGAAGTACACTGCGTTCAAGAATGGCCTGAACGCCAACATCTTGGATCGGTGTTACCACCAAGGGAGACCGGACACCCTGGTAGGGTGGATTCAACTCGCCGGGGAAGTCGAGACCGACCTCCAGCATGTGGGGATGCGGCGCCAACAACAGGGAAAGAAGGGGGTCAAGTCGAGCCCTTCCCCGGGCAAGGGTGAAGGCAAGCGCGGGCCCACAACGTCCACCCCCTCCACCACCCCACGGAAGTGTTTCAGATGCGGGGACCCGAATCACCTGGCGGCCAACTGCCCGGTGAAACCGCCGGCAACCCCGACGCCCTCCAAGCCAGTGCCCACCGCACCGAAGAAGAAAGGCGGACGCGCTAAGGAGCCCAGTCGGGGCACCGTCGCCACCTCCTTGGCGATTGACGAGGAAGTTACCACCGTGGAAGAATCCAGTGAGGAGTCCTGGGACCAGGAGTCGGCGGGAAACGACAGCGACCTGCTTTAATCAGTGCCGCGAAGCAGGTCGACAAAACGCCGGCACTACTAACGGTGAGAGTTTCCGGGGGGCTTTTATTTATGGCGGTCACCCTTTTGAACCCCAACTTAAAGAGATTTATGCACGCCCGAGCCCTGATTGACTCCGGGTGCACCAGGGACATTATCACTCCACGCTTGGTGGAAGCCCTTGGGTTAGCCACATCCCCCCTACCTCACCCCATTCAATTCGAGCAGATGGACGGGTCAACCATGAGGGGGGAACCGTGCACCCTAGAGACCCAGGCAACCCCTGTGGGGACTGAGGAGCATTGGGGCATAGAGACTTTCGTCATAGCCCCCTCATGCTCGTTCGACGTGGTGGTGGGGTCCGGATGGTTAGCTAAACACCAGCCGGACATCCGATGGGCTGAACAAATCGTGAGGTTCCCGGACTGGCGGTGCGAGCACCACCACTGGAGGCCCGAGTGGGGCCCGAAAGCGCCTCCCCAGAACGAGAGACTCTGCCTCACTCTTGAGGAGGTGGGATCGATCCCCAGGGAATACAGAGACTTGAAAAAAGCATTTAGTGAGCGGGAAGCGGACGAGCTCCCCCCGCACCGCCCCACGGACTGTGCGATCGAACTAATCCCTGGGCAGACCTTACCCAAAGCCAAGCTCTACTCAATGGGATGGGCGGAGAAAGCTGAACTGAGAAAATTCATTGACAAAAATCTAAAAAGGGGGTTCATTCGCCCCGCCACGGCCCCCCACACAGCCCCTGTATTATTCCGTAAGAAGAAGGATGGGGGGCTTAGGCTTTGCACAGATTTTCGCGGGATAAACGGGATTTCTATGTCCAATGCTTATCCGATCCCGCTGATAAGAGACTTGTTGAACACGGTAGCCGAAGGAAAAATCTTCACGAAACTCGACCTTCGAGACGCGTACTTCCGCGTAAGGATTAAGGAGGGGGACGAGTGGAAGACGGCATTCAATACTCCCATGGGACAGTTTGAATACTTAGTAATGCCGTTCGGAATCCAGGGCGCGCCGGGGGTCTTTATGAATTTTATCAATGAAGTGCTAAGGGAGTTTCTGTTCAAGGGGGTGGTGGTGTACCTTGATGACATCATTATTTATTCAAAAGACCTCGAATCTCATGTGCCACTAGTGAGAAAAGTGCTAGCCACGCTGTGTAAAAACAAACTGTATGCTAAACTGTCTAAGTGTGAATTCCACAAAACGGAACTAGACTACCTGGGATTCCGAGTGTCGGGGGAGGGATTGGCGATGGACCCAGCCAAAATCCAAGCAGTTCTAGATTGGGAACCACCCCGAACCCGACGGCAGCTACAATCTTTTCTCGGGTTCGCAAATTTTTACCGCGGATTCATTAAGGGGTTCGCCCGGGTGATGCTCCCCCTCACCGAACTGCTGAAAACAAAAGGGAAGGGGGAGGCAGCGAAAAAACCTGGGGCACGCTTGGTCTGGACGCCAGAGTGCCACAGAGCTTTCCAAGAACTTAAACAGCTCTTCACCTCTGAACCGATATTGGCTCACCCCAACGAACTAAAACCATTCGTGGTCCAATGCGACGCCTCCGACGTCGCCATAGGAGCCATATTGATGCAGAGGAATGAAGAGGGGGAACTGCGTCCCTGTGCTTACATTTCCCACAAATTCTCGAACGAACAAAGAAACTGGTCAGTGTGGGACAAAGAGGCTTTCGCAGTAATGTTTGCCCTGAAAACTTGGAGGTCTTGGTTGGAGGGGGCCCGGGTCCCGTTTGAGATCTGGACCGACCACAAAAACTTAGAGGCACTCACGGGCCGCCGTAAATTGACTGCCAAACAAATCCGGTGGGCGGGGTTTTTCGCAAAATTCGACTTTGTGCTGAAGCACATCCCGGGAACCAAAAACTTCTTGGCCGACGCTCTATCCCGCATGCCCCAACATGACAGTCAGCGAGAGGAAGTAATTGATTCTCTCGTCCCTCCTTCAGCCGTGGCGGGGGGAGTCACCACCCGCTCCGGGAAAAAGACCGACGCGCCCACTCCCTTCCCCACGGAACGGCTAGCCTCAGAGGCGGAGTTGGAAGGAGCGGAGCGTCCGGAAGGGTTGGAACAAGGGGAGGGTGGACTGTGGCTCCACAAAGGGAAAATTTACGTGCCCAAATCCATGAGAAAAGAAATCCTAGAGCAAAGTCACTCCAGCCGCCTGGCCGGGCACTTCGGGTATGTAAAAACCCTCCATCTAATCACCCGACAATTCTGGTGGCCAAAATTAAAACGAGACGTCTCAGAATTTGTACTGGCCTGCCCTACATGCATCATGTCCAAGCGCCGGGGGGGGGAAGCCGCCAGGCCACCTAGTCCCCCTCCCAACCGCGAGCCGCCCCTGGGCCGTGGTCTCCATGGACTTTATAGTAGAACTTCCCCCTTCCCAAGGGAAAACGGTGATACTGGTAGTAGTGGACACCTTCTCAAAACAGGCCCAGTTTATCCCTTGCAAAAAGTTACCCACAGCCAAGAAATTAGCCCAGTTGTTCTTCAATCACGTGGTACGACTACACTCATTCCCTGAGAAGGTCATTAGCGACCGCGGGCCGCAGTTCGTTGCCAACTTCTGGCGGGAGTTTTGCAAGCTAGCTGGCATCGAACAGGGGCTTAGCTCAGCTTACCACCCCCAAACGGACGGACAGACTGAGAGAGTGAACGGGCTTCTAGAACAATATTTAAGGTGTTATATTAACTACCAACAAACAAATTGGGTGGACCTCTTGCCATTCGCCGAGTACGGCTACAACAACAGTTTTCACAGCTCTACCAAAACCTCCCCCTTCCAGGTAGTAAATGGGTACGAGGGGAAGCCCTTTCCAAACCTTCCCCTCCCCGCCGGGCCTACCGAATCCACCTCGTGTCAGCAATGGTGGGAGGGGATAAAAACCGGGTGGAAAGTGATACAGGAAAACCTGGAGGAGGCAAAGAAGGAGTACAAAAAGCATTTTGATAAAAAACACGCCCCTCAGTGGGATTTGAAAGAAGGGGAAACTGTGTTTCTATCCACCAAGAACTTGCCCTTACCTCAGGGGTGTCGCAAACTTGCACTGAAATACTTAGGGCCCTTCAAGATAAAGAAGGTGATTAACAAAGTGACTGTGGAATTAGAGCTACCCAAATCCCTGAGTAAGATCCACCCTGTTTTTCATTGCAGCCTTCTTCGAAAGGATCCTGGAGCTACGCAATTCCATCCTCGTCCCCCGGAACCGCCTCCGACCATAGTGAAGGGTCAGAGTCACCATGAGGTGCTAGAAATCCTGGACTCTAAAGTCCAAAGGGGGACACTATACTACCTGATAAGATGGAAATACTTTCCTCCTAGCTGTGATGAATGGGTAAAAGCTAGTGATGTATCCGCACCGCAACTGCTTAGAAAATTTCACCTACTGTACCCACACAAGCCCAAGCCGAAGAGCTTAGGGGGGGCAGTATGTCAGAACTTGTAACTTTACATGCTTTGCTTGACTGAACTGACTCCATATTATAAATTAGAGCGCCTGACAGCGGTCATTGACCCAAGGCCCTTTGCTATGCAAAATATTCAGGGGGTAAGACAGGCGGCAGAAAGTCTCTGCTCAACATCACAGGTGCGCTTTGAAGCCAGGCCGTTTGGCCTTCGCAATAGGGGGGCATCCTCCTTTGCTGATAACGATGGCTGGGAAGAAGAGACTCTCACTTGATCCCGTGTGACTTATTGTTTTATTATGCTTTGCTGTGGGCATAAAATGTAACCAACTGCCCAGATGCGCCATTACTGTTATTTCGTTTCTATAGTACTGTTGTTCTTCAAATAAAGATCCTAACTTGCTACAAGTATTGGACTCGCTTGAAGTTCATCCAAGTTCTGACAATGGCGTTGGCCTTTTTTATTGCAATCGCACATTGTCTTGACATTTTCAGTGAGTTATCTACCACAACCCCAAGATCTCTCTCTTGGTCAGTCTCTGCCAGTTCACACCCCATCAACTTGTATTTGTAGCTGGGATTCTTGGCCCCAATGTGCATTACTTTGCACTTGGCCACATTGAACCTCATCTGATACGTTGACACCCACTCACCCAGCCTCAACAGATCCCTTTGGAGTGCCTCACAATCCTCCCTGGTTCTCACCACCCTGAACAATTTAGTGTCATCTGCAAAATTGGCCACTTCACTGCTCACTCCCAACTCCAAATCATTTATGAACAAGTTAAAGAGCATGGAACCCAGTACTGAGCCCTGCGGCACCCCACTGCTTACCATCCTCCACTGCGAAGACTGCCCATTTATACTCACTCTCTGCTTCCTATTACTCAGCCAGTTTTTGATCCACAAGAGGACCTGTCCTTTTACTCCATGACTCTCGAGCTTTCTTAGGAGCCTTTGATGAGTAACTTTATCAAAAGCTTTCTGGAAATCAAGGTAAACAACATCTAATGGGTCTCCTTTGTCCACATATTTGTTCACCCCCTCAAAGAAATGCAACTAGTTAGTGAGGCAAGTTCTTCCCTTACAAAACCCATGCTGAGTCTTCCTCAATAACCCGTGTTCATCAATGTGCCTACTCATTCTGTCCTTGATAATGGTTTCTACCAACTTTCATGGTATTGAAGTCAGACTGACTGGCCTGTAATTTCCCAGATCTCCTCTGGAACCCTTTTTAAAGATGGGGGTGACATTTGCTACCTTCCAGTCCTCAGGAATGGAGGCAGATTTCAATGAAAGATTACATATTTTTGTCAGAAGATTCACAAGTTCAATTTTGAGTTCTTTCAGAACTCTTGGATGTATGCCATCTGGACCTGGTGACTTATTAGTTTTTACTTCGTCTATCAGTTGTAGGACCTCCTCTCTTGTCACCTCAATCTGACTCAGGTCTTTCAACACCCCTTCCAAAATTAGGGGTTCTGGAGTGGGCAAACACTTCTTGTCTTCCACAATGAAGACAGAGGCAAAAAATGCATTCAGCTTCTCAGCCATTTCCCTATCCTCCTTCAGTAATCCTTTTACCCCATGGTCATCCAAGGGCCCCACCGCCTCCCTGGCTGGTTTCCTGCTTCTAATATAGTTGAAGAAATTTTTATTGTTGGTCTTTATGTTTTTTGCAATATGCTCCTCATAGTCCCTGTTTGCCTGCCTGATCACAGTCTTGCATTTGATTTGCCACAGCCTGTGTTCCCTTTTATTAATCTCACTTGGACTAGCTTTCAACCGCTTAAATGAGTCCTTCTTACCTTCTACAGCTTCCATTACTTTGTTTGTTAACCATGCAGGCCTTTTCTTATACTTGTTTGTGCCTTTCCTAACTTGTGGTATATATTTTATCTGAGCTTCTAGGATTGTAGTTTTAAATAGCCTCCAAGCTTCCCCAAGGGTTTTGACTGTATTTACCTTTTCTTTCAGTTTCCTCTTCACATGCCTCCTCATCTCAGAGAATTTACCCCTTTTAAAGTTAAACATGGTTGTGCTGGTCTTTTGGGGCAACTCTCTATTTATACAAATGGTGAAATCAATAATGTTATGGTCACTGCTCCCAAGCAGTGCGATCACTTTTACATCTCTCACCAAGTCTTGGGCATTACCAAATGAAAAGGAAGCATTCACTGGAGAAGATCCTGATGCTGGGAAAGACAGAAGGCAAAATAAGAATGGGGCAGCAAAAGATGAGATGGCTGGGCAGCATTACTGATGTAACTAACACAAATTGGAGTGGACTTCGGAGTATGGTGGAAGATAGGAGGGCCTGGTGTGACTTGGTTCATGGGGTCGCAAAGAGTCGGACTGGACTATCCGACTGAACAATAACAACAACAACATATGGTCTGTTCCTCCAAGGTTGGTCTGGTGACCTCCTGGTTGAGGAGCATCTAAACCAGGGTCTAGAGCCTGTACGGGCTTTGTATTGCTTAGTGGATGATAAGTTGACACTGAGAATTCTGGAGGCCTTGACACTCTTGTCAATCTCCTGTGGAACGGAATCAGTGTTGGCATGGAATAATCCAGTGTTATCAAAAGGTAGATCCTCTATTGTGGATTTAGCATCCTGAGTGAGGGATGTGGAGTGGAGCCAAGAGTCTCTTCTGAGACCTACTGCTGAGGAGAGGGTCTTGGCAGATGTGTCTAGATTATGTTTTATGTTGATGCGTTGTTTGGAGACTAACATACCCTCTTTTTGGATCTTTTTTAGTTGGGCGGTCACTTCTTCTGCTATATTGGCGAGAAAAGGCATAATCTGGTCCCAGAGTGCATACTGGTATCTGGCTAGGAATGCCAAGTAGTTGCCGTTCTTGATGCCCAGTGCTCCTGCTGTGTAGGATTTTCACCCAAACGAGTCTAGTTTCTTGCCTTCCTTGTCTGTGGGTGAGGATGAAGAATGGCAGTTTTTGGATGACAAGGTTACAGTCATCAAATTTGGTTTGGGATGGGAGAGTAGAAACTCTGCATTTGTCTCCTGCACTTTGTAGAGGTGATCCAGTCTCCTCAATGAGATTGAAACAGATGCAGGTTTTTCCCGGTGGGTTTTTGCCGCCTGGAGTAGAACTCAGGTAATCAGTAAAGCTATTGACATAGATGTGTCTTTCTGTACTATATCTTACACGAGGTCTGTCGCCTCTGGCTGTGGTTGTACTATGGGCAGGTCCAGAGTTGACCCCACAGTTTTAATTAGGTCTCCATAAGATCTGAAGTCTTCCAATGGTGACAACACTAGGTCCTCCCCAACCGGAGTGGAAAGTCCAGGGGTGGGCATGCCACCATCAGAGGCCTCAGAGTTGGAGTCATTTCCCAAGAAGGATCTTGGTTCCAAGGTCCCGCTTCCAAAGAGGTCAGTTGGGTTGGCTGGTTCAGCTCTGAAGGTGTTGTTTTCAGCTTCCATGGTCTCTTTGGGGGATGTTTCGGTTCTTATGGTATGCATCGTGTGGAGAGAATGAAGTACTGGTACCAATCATGGTTTCGTTGGAACAGAGGCCAGGGCATTGGTGGTTGATATGTCCCATAGAGGTAGTGGAGTTGTCTCTGGTCCCAGGGATAGAAGTTCGGAGGCAATCGCCATCTGGGCGGGAGATCAGGATATCTTGGTTGGCCTGGGTCAATCTTGGTTCCTCCAGTCGGGTTGGAGGGTCCAGTTGGTTTCTGTCCGGTGAGTCAACTGGGTTCGCTGGGGTGGAGTCGGAAGAAGCCACACTCTGTTGAGTGAGGTCGATTTCATTGCCTTCGGTGGAGTCTAAGGCTGCATCTTGTCATTTGTGGATTGGTGAGTTCGCCTGAGAGGTCGGCGTCTGCGAGATTTGTAGTGGCATCGACGCCAAGACCAAAGGGTCCAGTTGGCGAGGGGTGAGGTAGAGTGATGGAGGAGATCCAGGGCTTTTTGCAGCATTCTTTGTCTTTTTCATGGGCCCGATATTTTTCTTTATTGTACTTTTTAGAGGGGGGCGGGCAGCAGGGTCCATTTTATGCATTCCTGAACATCTTGAACCTGCACAAGTTATTTCCCCAGGAAGCACTTTCCTGGGGCACCTTCTTTGGAGAGGCATAACATGGACCCTGTAAATCCAATCCTCACCAAACTTAGAAGGCAAATAAGAAAAAGGGCTTTTTTCCTGCTGAAGCCCACAGGAGCGAAGGTCCACCTGGGCTAGTCAGGGCTCTGATTGGCCCAACCTGCCATGCAGCAGTCACATGCTCCCAGGCCAGATGGTTGGGTTATGTGTGTGTAGTGTGATGATGTCACATGCCGGCCACTCTAGGAGCTTCCAGGAAATTTCTATGGTTTTCCTGGATGCTCTAGGAATTTGGGAGGGAAAACTCTGATAGTTCCCCCTCCCAAATTGCTAGAGCGTCATCACTCTGGTGACGTTGGTAGAGGATTCCCCCTGCTGACCCAATGCCTCCCCTGGGAGCTTGGTGGCCCTACCAGGAAGTGTGGCCTAATATGCAAATGAGCTCCTACTGAGCTTTTTCCTACAAAAAAAAGCACTGGGTAGAAGCAAATAAACCAGAGATCCAAGGTTGGTGTCTCTAGCCTGCTAGGGGCTCATGAACCAAAGCACTTTCGCACCTAAAAGTTCGTGACAGTTTGTGAAGCACACCACAAACCACGAACCAAAACAAGCTGCATTTTCCTGGTTTGTACACACCCTTAATGCTGAGCTTGATGCCCACTGTTGGTACCTGGCTCGGTTTGAGCTGAGTGGCCACTGCACTGCTTGCATAAAATGATGACAAAGCTAGGCTCAGTTGTGGGCTATTTAAATTCCCCAGTATGCCCCAGATTTTGAAGAGCTGCTCCCAGCTAGAGCAGACAATAATACACCAGGTGGACCTACGGTTTGACTCAGGGTAGGTCTACATGTTCCTTAATCCAAGAGAGGCTGGAAAGGAGGGGAGGGCAGCAACCAAAGCACAAGAGGACAATCATGGAAATGTTGAGATTGCTCTCCAGAGGCCAACAGCATACAACAATTACAACATCAAAGCAACCCGACTCTTCTGGCTGAAGTTTTTCCTTCTCAATTATATCATCGCATGCCTATAATTTACCGCCTGAATTTGATTAACATTTTAACAGCTGTAGGTTTGGATTTGTTGAAGCAATACATGCTTTTAGCCACTAGGCTATGCTACAACATAACTCATATTGTAAAACACATTTCTAGTGCAGACGATGTAATTTACGTTGCAAGATGCTTAATGGACACAAAGCAAATTTTTAAAAGTATTTGTTCTCTGTAGGCCAACAATTAATATAACAGTTACCAATTAGCACTCTATCCATTGTAAAAAAAATCTGTACACACACACACATATACATAAATGTCTAAAGCTAAATTTTAAATCACCTTAATCCCAGTCTTCGGGACTGTCTGTGCTATGCATGCTGCTCTCTAGGGAATACTAATATAATTTACTCTGGACTTTTTTTTTTTTTTTGTCCTCCTTTGCTTTAGATCTTCAAACCAAATCTCGCACACACATAAGAAGGATGAAAATCAGCTTTCCTGCATTGTCATAAATTGATGCACAAAAGTGATTCAAGAGTGTTTAAAAATCTGCCTGTTTTTCACAGTTCAGAATCGGAAGCCTGATACCTTTTCATTTAGAATGGTCTCTTTGTCATTTGCAGGAGGTTACTAATTGCTGCAGAAAGGCTCAAAAACACTGTAAATGTGCCCAGAAAGGCTCAAAAGCACTTCGGCAGGTCAAACAGCTAACACCCTATCTGATCCCTCAGGACTGTTGATCCATGCAACGGTCACTTCCAGGCTAGATTACTGTAACTCACTCTGTGCAAGATTGCCCTTGGGGCTGATCCAGAAACTTCAACTGATGAAAAATGCGGCAGCACAGCTGTTAACTGAATTGCCTTTACAGGTAAGCAGTCGGCGGATGCTGTGCAAATTGCACTAATTACCAATTGAGTACTGGATCCGCTTCAAGATCCTAGTACTGATATTTAAAGCCTTATGCAACCTGTGGGACTGTCTCTCCCCATATGAGCCCTGAAGACTATTGTGATCTGTCAACCAACATCTTTTGGCCGTCCCTGGCCCAAAGGACATCCGACTTGCCTCAACCAGGGCCAGGGTTTTTTTGGCCCTGGCCCCGACCTGGTGAATCAGCTCCCCATGGAGATTCAGGCCCTACTGGCAGGCCCAAAGCCAAGAGGGGGCCCGGGAGGGGTCCCTCCATTCAACACCCCCCTTGAAGCTCTGTTGCCCCTCTTTTGGACCAATACCCCAGGCAGATGCTGCCGGCCCTATACAATCCTCATTTGGAAACCTTATCTTTTTCTGATCTGGCCCCGTACAATCAGCTGATTGGTGGGAAAACCCATGGAGAAGGCTGGCGGCTTGGCTCCTAAGCCCCTCTGGCGTGCTTTTTCCACGGGTCACTCACTGCTGCTGCCCCCAGTGCTGATCCTGACCGCGTCAGAAGGGTATAGGAGCCCAGCCACCAGTCTTCTGTGGAAGGGAAGTGGGGAGGAGGCAGCAGAGGCGGCCGGCATATTTTTAGCTGCTTGTTGGCCCTTCCCCTCGCCACCGCCCGAGCGCAAAATGCACCAGAAAGGTGGCAAAGAAGCCACCGGCCACAGCTTGGCTCAATGGCTTCGTCCCCTCCTTCCCTGGTTTGGGGCAGGAAGTGTCTTAGTCATCACAGCCTCTTGCTTGAGTGGTGGGAGAGAGGATGCCAGAAAGGTGGGGGGGGGGAGAAAAAGGAAGCGTTGCCCTTACCTGAGGCAGGGGAAGGAACTGTGAACCGTTGCTGTCCATCACCCACCCACCCTGCCAAAAAACCCCTGCCGATGACCTTTTCTGCCTCCATGTTTGCCACAAAAACCCTCTGGCTGGGACGTGGACTCAGGGGTGGGAGGGGTGGGCTCCGTGGTGTGGCTCTTCAGTCGTTGGTCTGCGGCGGCCAGGGATGCTCTGGAGAGCCTCTTCCCCCCCCCCTACTCCAGAAGCCGGAGCTTCACTGGTTTGGTGGGGGGAGGGTAGCACCGCGGAGAGGGGCGGGTGCCCCCAGAGCAACAGCAGCAGAGAGAGTGGGGGCTGCCAGAGTGGGGAACCCCTCCACCCAAAATTTTATTTTTATCTAGCTGTACTTGTTTTGATTGTTGTTATTATTTTATTGTTGGATTTTAACAGTTTTTATTATGTCTGTAATCTGCTCTGAGACCTTTATGGGAAAGGGTGGAATATAAATCTACCAAAATGAATGAATGAATGAATGAATAAATGTGTAAATTCAGTCTTAAGATCTTTAAACGGCGCATGTATTCCCATCAAGTAATGGCTGTGACAAAAACGTGGTTTTAGCGATGTAACTTTTTTGGTCCTGGAATAGTCGAGACAGTGAACCTGTATATGCCACAGTGAACACATGAACAATCTGCATACAGTGTATACTTGAGCCCTTTTCAGGCAATACCCTTTTGGCACTCCTATCTGATATACAGGAAGAATATGCTGTGTGTGTCATCTGTTTGCAAAATTGCGTTTTTTTTTTAAAAAAAAGAGAGAAACATCAATATTTAGCAGCTCCAATATGTATGAAATCGTACCTCTAGAAATTCTGCTTTTGTGTCATATATATTGAAGCTGCAAAATGCACACATAGCCCTTTCCTGCCAAATTGGTAATTGCACATACCAGGCTAATTGTAGCATGTGGGAAAGCTATGCCAGAAACTAAATACCTGAAAAAGGCTTTGATTTTCCTTACATACATGATAAGTCTTACATTGTATGCGATGAATTTACAGTTGAATAGGCATTTTAAATCCCTTATTTACGGGAACCCAGCTTTATTTGCAAAGTGAACACACGGGCCCCTTCGTATGAACCTACCCATGTATGTATATGCAGGAGATACATGTGTTCACTGTAACTTGGTCATAGGATTTTTGGTCATCGCAATCAAGACTAAATGAGAAAAGAACTGGTAGCCTAAACCTTAGTCATAAACACATCTGTAAACCGGACACTGGAGCATCTTGCCAAAGTTTACTGCTCCTTATAGACTGTGGAGAACAAGTGTTTAATAATCAGGGGACTGTGACATCCAGGCAGAGACGGTTAAAGTCTAATCACTTAAAATAACCCTTCTTGCTTCTAACTCAAAGAATACATTCCATACATTTTTAAAATCCTACCATAAATTATTTAAACAGTGACCTTTTCATTTTGCTACACGTGGAGCTGTTTGTTCCTTCTTTGGCAAGGTTTTATTGCTGTCGCCCATTACCGAAGAGAACTAATCGCACAGTCGGTATGTTCTTGACAAGGGCTGAGATTCACTTAAACCAAGTAGGATTTTTGAGCATTTTTTTCCCCTCCTTTGAAAACTGGAGATTTTCCTGCCACATCTCAGCCTACAATTTGAAAACTCTGCCTGTTTCAGAAGCGGCTTGGTATGCAGCATGCGCAGGGACAGGAAAGGAATGCCATTTGATTTGGCCAAGGAAATCTATTTGACAGAGCTCCTTTTCCCTGCTGTATATAATAATTCTTAGAAAAGAACAATGGGAAAGGAATGGACGTTGCAGGCATTCTCTCATTTATGCACAAGAAGATGTAGAAAAATCAAAACTAAATAGTGAAGAAACCACAGTGTCAAAATTCAAGCATGGGTCTTGTAAAATCCAACATGCTTTCATTTTTTCACACTTTATTTTGCTGTGTTTTATTCTTAAATGAGTTATTCAATATATGCATATAAGGTTTTGAACTTTAAAATAAAGCTCCTATTTTCTTGTGGTGTAATAAACTGCAACCACAGTTTGCTTCAAATGTCTTTACATTATACAATGTGGGCATTTAAAACCCACTTGCTGTTTTGCAGAAGAGAAACTTACCCACAGTGCTTCATGTGTGGTGGTTTATCCATCCTCACGGCCAGCTTTATTCTCAAATCAGAGTCTTGGCTGTTTTTGGGGACAACCATTTTATGCAGCTCAGGTGATTTTGAGCTATTGGATGTTGGATACAATACTACCTGCAAAGGACAGACAATGAATAGCTGTTTATCACAGTGACAAATGTTTCTCCAAGTGGACCTATAATCTTTGACCCAATGCAGAATCTTTGTCCATGTCACTATTTTCCTGTTTCAAAGGAAATCGAAGAAGATACGAGTGACAGGGTGGAAGGCTTCTATTCCATTACTAAAAACACATACACTTTATTTTCTCACAGAATGTATGCTCGAGGTTCATGAAGCAGCTCAAGTTTTCTACCAGGGCTCTCTCATTCTGAATTCAAAGCTCAAGTAGGCATTACCTGAACTGACAGACAAGAAATTTCTTTCCAGCAATTGTGAGCAAGAGACCCCTAATTTCAGTTATATATGGACATTGTAATCACCCATTTGGTTGCCAGGGTACCTGGAGATTCAATTCACACACATCTGCTGTGAAACGTGGGTTTATCTACCATTTTATAAGAGACTTATGTGAATACTAACAGCCTCAGCATTACAACAGCATTCTATATCTCTGGAAGAGTGCTAGCAAGAAGTACAGATGGATTTCCAGCCGCTCCGTGCGTGCATCATCTCAGCTGTTGCAGTGGAAGAAGTCGCGTCGCCAGGAACTGTCTGGGCAAGCGGTTTCCAACCTTGTCCAGAGAAGCCATGTTGGTAGGCTAACATCATCAGCGACCATCTTCTTGCAGTGCAAGACTCCATGACAGAGAAGCGAGAGGCTCACGTATTCAACAGTTGTTTCAAACATCGACATAAGGCAATCAAGCTTAGCTTAGGCGTGGATCCTGCCAGACCGCCCAAGTCTTTGTCAAACGGAATGGTAGACAATGGACGGTGCTAGCCAGAAGAGCAAGAAGAGGAAGACCAGCTTCACCCAGAGCCAGAGGTCTTTGTGTAGATCGGGTGTCACCTTAGGTACCAATTTGACCCTCTATTATCACTTTTAGATAATTTTGGATAGCTTGTTTAATCACCTCCACCCATACCTCCACCCAAGCCTTGCCATAACTATCATTTTGGAGCCTCACCCTCTTCCTGAGGTAATACACCATGTGACACCGCATCATGTCCCATCTGACCCCGTGTTATAATCCTTTGCCCTCCTACCCCCTAAGGGCTTAAGGAAGACCTTATAAGCTCTGACCCTACATCCCACACGTGGGCATCTGACAGTACCACATACCCCACTGTTGGATACGCCCCCGATACCTGATCAGTTGAGGGTCCATCCCCCATCTCCTTTTTCGTCGCCATTGGAGCCTTCCTCGAAGACTATGATATGTAATTATTACCCTGTTTGTCAACCCTTGTGTTTACCCCTGTCTATTTCAACTCAATCTTTATTAGGACTGTATGTGTGTTGTGTGATTTTATACCCTTGTATGTTTGCCTATATTTTATAATAAAATCCCCTTGATTATTAGATCATATTGCCTCGTTATTGGGTAACTTCCAAAGAAGATGCCTTCTGTATAAACAGGTTTTAGATCTCGCTGAAAGGCCGATTGCCCACCACTCTGAATTCCCCAAAACCCTATTTTTAGGGCAATTTGCCTAACACAATACAAGCACCTACAGTCTTGTACTATCCGATACTACACAGTTAACATCTCTACTTAACAATAGGCTATACAGGGATAGTGTTTGCCAGCAATTTCTGGAGATGATAAAAACAGAGCATTTCATATTCACATTATTATTCAATCAATGCCAATAATAAAAACCAACTAGGCAATCTTCTGTTTTGTATTATCTTTAGGCAGTTCTATATTATTTCTAATGGATTCTCAAGGAAGGGATCTATCTAGACCAGATCCTCCAGGTTGGTACATGTATGCTAATGTGGTTAGAATGCCGGGAGGGAAAGAAAAAGGAAAGGTCCCCTGTGCAAGCACCAGTCGTTTTTGACTCTGGGGTGACGTCACATCACGACGTTTTCATGGCAGACTTTTTTACGGGGTGGTTTGCCATTGCCTACCCCAGTCATCTATACTTCCCCCCCAGCAAGCTGGGTACCGATTTTACCGACTTCGGAAGGATGGAAGGCTGAGTCAACCTTGAGCCGGCTACCTGAATCCAGCTTCTTCTGGAATTGAATTCAGGTCGTGAGCAGAGAGTTTAGACCACAGCATTGCAGTTTTACGCCTCTGCGACATGGGGCTGCATAGAATGCCAGGAAACCCAGGCTTAAATCCCCATGGAAGTTTGCTGGGTGCCCTTGGACCAGCTACATGCCTTCAACCTAACCAATGCAAAGGGTTGCAGTGCAGATAAAAATGGGGGAGAGGAAAATTACAAAAGTCGCTTTGCATTCCATAGGGGAGAAAGGTAGGGTATAAGATAAAAAATATAGTTACAAGAACCATGACTCACACTTATAAATTACCATTTACCAATCTAAGGATGCCACAGAACTCTTTTCCCCATTTGTAAAGATGTGATTCATACATTCAGTTGACATTCAGCAAATGATCTAAAGTCCAGTTATGAGATGATCATGTGATGGTCACGCAGTGCCTTCCACAAAGCACTTGCCACCCTGCCAGCACCAAATAGTTTTTTTTTTTTATTCCAGTGAGTAAACCCCTTCAAGACAGATGACACTCCTAATCTGATTATGTGCATTTTAGTCTACTGATTTTAATGGCTTTGGCAGGTCTCCATCTGAACGTAAAAAGGCAGGGAGTACAGCAGCAGCAGCCACCAACCATTTCCAGCCACTGAGAGAAGACTGGAAAGAAAGGTGACAAGAAAGAGATGCTCAAAAAATGGCCATTGTGCATAATCTGGGGACTGGTTTTCACAGCTAGGGCAGGAGCTGGAGGCATGGGAAAGACAGGGATCTCGAACAAGTGTTTATAAAGGAAAAAGCAACAGAAACAGTCCTTCCCATCATCTCAAACAGGGATCTCAAACAAGTGTTTATAAAGGAAAAAGCAACAGAAACAGTCCTTCCCATCATCTCAAACAGGGATCTCAAACAAGTGTTTATAAAGGAAAAAGCAACAGAAACAGTCCTTCCCATCATCTCAAACAGGGATCTCAAACAAGTGTTTATAAAGGAAAAAGCAACAGAAACAGTCCTTCCCATCATCTCAAACAGGGATCTCAAACAAGTGTTTATAAAGGAAAAAGCAACAGAAACAGTCCTTCCCACCATCTCAAACAGGGATCTCAAACAAGTGTTTATAAAGGAAAAAGCAACAGAAACAGTCCTTCCCATCATCTCAAACAGGAGAATGCTCCATGCATGTAACTCTTTTAGTCTTTTTTACATCTGCTTACTTCATGGTTCATATAATGTTTTGGCTCATAATCAGGGTCAGCGTGTCGATTAGGTAACCTTAGGTGGTTGCCTATGTGCGCAGCCCTTGCGGGGGGTTGTGCTGAACTGGGAGCCCTCATTCCCAGGTGGTGAGTGAAGAGAGCAAGCGAGGAAGGGAGAGCCGCTGCCCTTCCCACTTGCAGATAAAGGCCCCGCCAATCTGCTGATCAGCGAGTCCTTTCAAATGTGCCCTCCCCACACATTTAAAATCTCCTGGGAAGGAAGGGCAGCATGCATGCATCCGGGTGTGCATCCAGATCACAGCACATACAGCCAGGCTGTGCTGTGGCATGGCAAAGAAGGGAGCTCTGCCCCGCCTCTCAGACGCCCCTCAGGTAAGGTGGCTGAAGCGAGGCAAGGCTGACTGGGCACTTGTGGGGGGAAGATCAGGGTGGGGGTATGCTTTGTTCACGGGTGACGGAGAAACAAGGGGCTTCACTTGGGGTGCCTTATAGCCTAGTGCTGGTGCTGATTGTAACGTGTGCGTATGGGGGGCAGGAGTCAATATAATCTCATTTTCTGGTATCTTTGGGGAAATTTTTTTTATTTATTTGATTTTTTAGTCTCTACTCATCCAAAGGGTCTCATGGCACATTAAAACCAATAAGGTAAAAACATAAAAGAACAAACAAATATAAAATATTAACACTAAAATATTAAAATATTACCACGCCACTCTTAAAACAACCCAAACATGTGGTTACCCTCCAAAGGCTGCAAGGTTACCCTCCAAAGGCTGCACGGAAGCAGAGAGAAGGGTGCTCCAAAGAGTGACGAGAAGAGCACAAAAGATTTGTGGATGTTCTCTCCCCTCATTGGTGGATATGTATAATATGGGATGTAAAAGGAAGATACAAATGATCCTAAGGGACCCTTCACATCTGGGCCATTTGTTATTTGAGATCTTACCGTCAGGTAGACGATATAGAGTGTTGAAGGCTAGGACAAACAGATTTAAGGACAGTTTCTATCCAAGTGCTGTGGTTAGGCTAAATGCAGGGTTATGAAGGATTATCTGTTTTAGATATATTTAAATGGTTTTAATGGTTTTATGAATGTTTATCTGTTTTAGATGTATTTAAATGGTTTTAATGGTTTAAATGGTTTTAGATGTATTTAAATGGTATGAATATGAATATGTGTGTTTGATGTGTTGGTATGTTTTGTGGAAGAGCACCTCATTTCGTTGCTCTCTTTTTGTTGAGAACAATAATAAATTTATCTATCCATCCATCCATCCATCCATCCATCCATCCATCCATCCATCCATCCATCCATCCATCCATCCATCCATCCATCCATCCATCTATCCATCTATCCATCTATCCATCTATCCATCTATCTATCTATCTATCTATCTATCTATCTATCTATCTATCTATCTATCTATCTATCTATCTATCTATCTATCTATCTATCTATCTATCTATCTATCTATCTATCTATCTATCTAAACAATTCATATTTGCATGCACTGTGGAAACTGAAAAAAGTCCAGCAGAACACAGGTATTATCTGAGAGTGCATTCCACAGGGCAAGGGCTACAATTGAGAAAGTCCTTCCCCTGGTGACAGCTAACCAAGTCATCCTGGGGCCAGGCACCTTCATGATGTCATGGGCGACAGCAATGACCACGTTGGGCCCCTGCCCAAGTTGACAGCGCCGGTAGAGCCCGCAGCCAGCCCCTCTGATGCTCCAGGAGCTGACAGCTTGCTGCCACCTGAGTAAGCATTCCCTGCACCTGGTCTGGCAGCAGTTGAGGAGGTGCAGCTGCAAGCTGAAAGTCCACCAGACTCACCCCCATGGGTAGCTTGGCTGAGGGAGTCACTCTGCCAAGACATAGTGACCAGTCGGAGAGATGCACACCTGCAGGGAAGATGATCACTGACTCCTGAGTTCTGACAGGAGCTTCACTGTGTGCTAACTGGAACATTGCCGGAGGCCCATTTAGCCTCTGCTTGGGACTGGGTTTCTCATGGAAGCAACAAGTTTCATCCATGACAACTTTGCATCCACCTCGGCTCTCACACTCCTGATCGGATTCTTGACTCTTGGCTCCAGATGACCTCGCTCTTCGACCCCCAACTTGACTACCTGACTTCGCTTTGGTTCAGATCCCCTCTGGCTCAACCCCGGATGGTAACACAAGAGGTGGGGGGGGGGGTTTCTAAAGAGAGAGGCGGTCCTGTAGGGATGAGGGTCCCATAACATCAAGGGTTTTAAAGGTTAACACCAACACCCTGAATTGGATTTGGAGACTAATTGGTAGCCAGGGCAGCTACTGCATAATATGGAGTAATATGAGTCAACCATGACGTTCCAATCAGCAACCTGGCAGCTGCATTGTGGATCACCAGCAGTTTCTGAAGCATTTTCAAGGGTAGCCCTATGAAGAATGATTGCAGTGGTCCAATCTGGAGGTGACTGTTACATGTGGCAAGGTCTGACCAAAACAAAAAAAAGAGCCAGCTGGTATGCCTGGTGTAAGTGAAAAAACACTGACTGTACTACCATGGTCACTTGCTCATCCAACAATAGCACAGAATCCAACCACACTGAGGCTCTTTATAGAGTCTACAGCTGTTAAATGGACATCATGTATCACTGTGTATCCCCAAGAATTCGGAGATTGATCAATTCATAAATCTAATAAATCATCATCATCAAGTCTCAGGAGTGACCCTGCAGCGAGCATCTGTCTTTCCCAGCCACATGATCTCTATCTTGGATGGATTCAACATCAGCCAGCCTCCTCTTAACCACTGGACTATTGCATCCAAGCACTGGGATAGCGCAGAGAACCCTACCGGTGGCTGCTTATCCAGCAGGAGGAAGCTTAGTTCTATCTTCAGCATATCAATGGCACCCAACTCCAAATCTTCTGATGATCTCAGCAAGAGCGTGCAATGGAAACCGATATGTCCCTGCCGCGATTTTTTTGAAGCAAAAGTTTTACCTCAGATGTGATACAGCATCCCTGCCTGGATAAAGGCATTTAACAACAATCTCAAGAAAATCCAGGAAGATATTTCTGATAACTCTTAGGAGCCTCCAATTGCACACCATATTTTACACTTTGCATAGAACTGGGCTAGCATTTTATCGAAACAAAAATCTGGCTAATAACCTTTAAATGCACAACTGCAGTTTAGAATTTGGCCCCGTTGGCACAAGTTACAGTTTAGAATTTCTTCATACTCTTTATGTTCAAAGTTAAAAAGTGATTCATATAGCTTTGCCTGGCTCTCAACCATCAAATAGAAAATCCAGCAACTGGGTTTTTCAATAGATTTCTTTCTTCCCCTTAATGAATCTGTTATTTTTCCAACTATCAAACAAAAGCTTCATGACCTAGAATTTCAAAAGTTAAATCCTTTGCAACCTTATTTCTCTTCATAGAATCATAGATTCATAGAACCATAGAATTGGTAGGGACCCCCAGGGTCATCTAGTCCAACCACCTGCACAATGCAGGAAATTCAAAAATACCTCCCCCCTAAATTCATAGGATCCGCATTGCTGTCAAATGGCCATCTAGCCTCTGTTTAAAAACCTCCAAAGAAGGAGCGGCCACCACCTCTTGAGGAAGCCTGTTCCACTGAGGAGCCACTCTGTCAGGAAGTTCTTCCTAATGTTGAGCCGGAAACTCTTCTGATTTAATTCCAGTCCACTGGTTCTGGTCCTACCTTCTGGGGCAACAGAAAACAATTATGCACCATTCTCTATATGACAGCCTTTTGTAATTGAATATGGTGATCATATCACTGCTAAGGTTAAACATACCCAGCTCCCTCAACCTTTTTTCATAGGACTTGGTCTCCAGACACCTCATCATCTTGTTGCCCTCCTCTGGACCCTTTCCAGCTTATCTATATCTTTCTTAAAATGTGGTGCCCAAAATGTGGTACTGAACGCAATACTTACCAGAGCAAAGTAATACCATCACTTCCACATGATCTGGACGCTATACTTCTGTCGATACAGCCCAAAATTGCATTTGTTTTTTTAGCCACCACATCACACTGTTGACTCATGTTCAGTATATGATCCACTAAGACCCCTAGATCCTTTTTGCACAGACTACTGCCAAGACAGGTCTCCCTCATCCTATAACTATGCATTGGATTTTTCTACCTAAATTCAGAACTTTACATTTATCCCTGTTAAAATCCATTTTATTGGTTTCAGCCCAGTTTTCCAACCTGTCAAGATCATCCTGTATCCTGTCTCTGTCTTCTACTATATTTGCAACCCCTCCCAATTTAGTATCATCGGCAAATTTTAATAAGCGTTCCCTCTATTCCTTCATCCAAATCATTTATGAAGATGTTGAACAAAACAGATCCCAGGACAGATCCTTGAGGCACTCCACTTGTCATTCCTCTCCAAGAGGATGAGGAACCATTCAAAGGCACTCTTGGGGTGCAATCTGTCAATCAGTTACAGATCCATCTAACAGTAACAAGATCCAAAACAAATTTTACCAACTTGTCAACAAGGACAGTATGTGGAACTTTATCAAAAGCCTTACTGAAATCAAGATAAACTACATCTACAGCATTCCCCTGATGTGGGCTCTATGCAGACTTGGTGTCATCCATGGAAGCACTGGGAATCTCTCAATATGTAACAACTCCCACTCCCCCCAAATCAAGGAGTCTTTTGTCTGTGGCTAATGAATAAGGTATACAACGTCATGAGTGATTCAAAACTCTATGCCTCATTTCCCCCTGTTCACTATACTCTTCCTTTACCAGTGGCAAGACCATCTATGCAGATAGCTTAAATGATTAGCCAAGACTGTCAGTAAGGTCTATATTTCACTGGAAGTTGAAACCCGTATCTCAGATGCATTTGACTCCAGTGGAGCCACTGAGCCCAAATGCTAGTGAATAACTGTTTCAGTCTTCCACTATTTGGTTACAGGGATATTAATCAAATTTAAAAAACGACGTATGTATTGACTTCATCCAATGCACACTGTAAGTGAGAAAGAAATTAGGTATGAAACACTGGAGAAATTCCAATAAGTAATGTTATTTTCCCTGTCAAGCAAGAATCTCACATCTACACCAAAATCCATCCCGTTTCATTTTTTTTTTTTTAATTTAACAAATTTGGATCTTAAATGCCTCTGAGGAATTCTGGATGGCACACATAGCACTGTGGTGGATGACATGGTTTGACCTATCCAAGCCTCAAAAAAGTACATTTGGCTTTAATATAGTACCCTGGTCTCACAGTGACATTTGTGGTTGCGTGGGGATTTGTACCCATGTCTTCCCAGTCCAAGTCTGACACTGTATATACCACATCACAAGATCTCACTTGCTGTATGTTGGGATCTTCGTCTGGGCACGCCCATGTCAGCCGTGTCTTTGTGGATGGACAACTCTCTGTTTTCAGTGATCTTTTATTGTGTATGCAGACCTAAATGAAGACTCTTGTGTGTGTGTTCCTGCTGGGCTCATAGGAGCCATAACGACGGAGTTTGGGGACCCAGGAACAATAGACAGTGGGATACAAATACCGGTTGCCCTGATCCAATCATGAGCCCCTGGCCTGTTTGAATGATCCAATAACGTGCTTGCGTGGGAACCCTGAGTTGTATATCGTTGGCTCAGTTCTCCAGCCTTTTGAGTGCAGCCCTATACTATGCTGTACCTAATAGCGAGCTATGATCACTACCACCTTGCCTCTTCATTGCATTGAACCCACTATATTATATCTTTCTATTAACATGAAGAAGAGCATCTTGTCTTCAGAGATGCAGGGAAGCGATGTGGCATAATGTGGGTAGACAGTACGTCAGGGTGGGTTTAATACATCCACTGATAGTTCCCGTTGTATTGAAGCACAACATTCTGAAGTAATATACACCAACCCCAAAGCTGAGCATCTAAGGGCTGTAGCAGATACACCCCAAGTTATACAACATGATTTGTGGAGAATGTTGTTTTGCGTGCGTATTTTCACTGCTACGTTGGCAAGATGAAGTTTATAGCTCAAGGTCCTGTTCAAGGTAATGCCAAGGTACTTACATGTATGGTTATTTGTAAGTCAGGTGCCATTAAGGCAGACATTCAGTTCATGGCTGGCAATATTATTAGTGAGATGGGAACAGGGGCATTCTGTTTTTCCTGGACTTGGGATATGCTGCCAGTTACGGTAGTAGTAAACCAAAATTTGGATATCTCTAGTCAGTATTTCCGCAGTCCTTTCAGCTGATTTGTGCCGTACTGCAATCACTATGTCATCAGCACAAGCAAATCTCCTGGATATCATCTTGGAAACATTAGAGATGTATAGATTGACAAGAACAGGAGTGAGGGCTAACCCTTGGTGGTAGGCTATTATTCAGTTTCTTCTGCTTGCTGACTGACTGACACATAATTACTTGGAAAGTTCTTTTGTCATCATGTCATTTAGGAGTCACAAGAATGTTCTTCAGGGGAAAACTTGTAAAAACTTGTACAGCATACTATCCTTCCAGACTGTCATAAGCAGCAGTCAGATCAACAGACACTGCTGATGTCTTAAGACACCCTGCCTCAATGAAAGTTGTTAAGATGAGAATCTGGTCTTCATAATTACAACAGGGTCTAAATCCTGCTTGCTCTATAGGGGTTTGTTCATTAATTCTGTCACTGATTCTGTTCAGGATTAGCCTCTCAAGGTTATAATAGGAGATCAGAAGGGAAATAGGTCTGTAATTTTCTGCCAGATGTTTTGGTTTTCTAGTTTCATAATAGCAACTATCCTTGCTTTCTTGAATTCTCTGGAAGTCTACTTGTTCTCATGATGTCAGTGAGAAACTTTGTAAGTCACTTCTTAGTGAACATGCTGCTGTTGATCAGAAACTCATTATGGGTGCAGTCAAAGCCTGCTGCCTTTCTGCTCTTGATATCCTACAGTGCCTTGGAAATCTCATCAGCACTGAAATCCCCTGACAGCTTGCAGTCTTCAGGGCAGGTATATTTCAAAATCTGGGTCCTTTTTTATTTTGATTGTGGGAAGGGCGGGATATAAATCACGGATAAATAAATAAATAAAATCTCTATCTTTCAGAGCTCTAGATAGGGATACCAGTCGGGCAGCTACCTAGTTTGATGTTACCTCCCGATTTCCTCAGAGTACAGGTGGGCTTGCACCTAGTTTTTTTCAACAGACTCCAGGCTTTCCTACTTGGATGCCTGAAATCCAAATTTACAGTTGTTTCAGTCAGTCCATTTTTGTCCACATGCATAGCAGAACTCATGGAGTAGTTCATCTGCTATTTCGGAGTCTTTTTTGTCAAGGAAATTTTGATTCAGCCTCTTGCTTTGATTGCTCCAACATGGAATATAGTCTTGCCAATAACCTCAAGGCGTGTGCCATTTAGCTATAGATATAACAACTCAAATGGATCAGTGGTCGTTATTATGTGTAGGAGGGGCCCATCCAAGATACCTATCCAGATCTTCACTGAAATCTTTCCAATAAAGTTCCACTGTGGTCTTGGAAAATACCTGATTATTGGTATTTGGATTCCTAGCTTGAGGATTACAAATCAATGCTGACTGTGTGGGAAAGCCTCAAGAACACAACTGGATATAGGCAAGGGCTGGCTTCTCTGGTCAGATTAAACAAATGTCAAATCAGGGTTGGACTCTCTATTCCATGCTGCTGATCTGAAGGTGCTTCTGTCCTCAAAGTCAAAAACAAGATGCAAACCATGTTCTTCAGCCCAGTCAACAAACTGAGGCAGTTTGGTGTAGCGGTTAAGTGTGCGGACTCTTATCTGGGAGAACCGGGTTTGATTCCCCACTCCTCCAGCTGCACCTGCTGGAATGGCCTTGGGTCAGCCATAGCTCTCACAGAGGTTGTCCTTGAAAGGGCAGCTGCTGTGAGAGCCCTCTCAGCCCCACCCACCTCACAAGTTGTGTCTGTTGTGGGGGGGAGAAGAAATAGGAGATTGTAAGCTGCTCTCTGATTCAGAGAGAAGGGCGGGTTATAAATCTGCAGTCTTCTTCTTATTATCATTAACTGTGTATCTTCAATTTCCATGTTAAAGTCATGGGCAAATACATATGGATGAAGGTAGGTTGATAGGACACGTGCTGGCTATGACACCGCAGAAGGTTTGTAAACATTGACAACATATACTTCCACAACTTCTACTATGATTGTGCGGATGTCATTGTGGATGTTGGTCAATACCAGCTTCACATTTTCAATGCTGATTCAGGCATAAGTCACTATGCCATAGGTATGATGGTGTGTGATGCCAACAACATCATATCCCACAATTTTTGCTCTGTGGCGGGCTTGATATCAAGATTAGTTTCGTGAACAAGAGCTAAACCTTTTTTATTGGCCAGTATTTCACAAAAGTATTTGGCAGATTCAGATGCAGCCTCCTATACCCCTTGTAGTGTAGCCAGGAGATCCTACGATTGTCTGGCAGGCAGAATTGCACCCCTCCCCAAACGAGTACACACCAAATCTGAAAAAACACAAGTGTCCTGTAAGTCTGTCTGTAAATTTCAGAAACCATTTTGTTATGGCAGAACTGCAATCCCTGTTCTGTCTTCAGCAAATTGCTACTGTAATCCTAGTTAAAAATAGCTTTCAGACCTGGGTGCAATTTCCAGTTACTCCCATATTGGGCTCTACTTGCAATATCTCCCAGAAAAAAAATTTCTTCTCTTTCACTTGCAGGCTCCCTTGGCTTTATAATTTCCTCCAGCCTTGTCAGATGACCTGCCACTGTCCCTCAACCTACCTGCCACTGAGTGAAACCCTACCTGATAGATCATTGTTTAAGGAGAGCTACAAATCAACTGGAAAGACATTTGAGCTGGGTAAAGCTGTGTTCATTTTCCCCCTCTGCTGGTGAGAAATGTAAATGCCAATGTGACATAAAGGAAACTCTCCACTGAAGTAAGAAGTACCTCAAAAATGCTAAAACCACATACAGGAATGATTTGATGAGATATGGCTAACAGAAGAGACCATCTGATCTGGGGGATCCCTCCATTATTTTAATGAAAGGTCTCTCTTCCTCGAACGATTGATTCTGCAATGGGTTTCTGCAGGCCTTGAATTCGGCAGGAGCTCACAGGAGCACAGCTCCTGAATTTTTTCTGAGGGTTCCCCCTCCTCCTTCCCATCTTGTCCATTGAATAGTAGGTGCAACTGCATAACAATCCCTGGATGAGATCACCACCTATTTTTCTACAAAACAACCCCTGGGTTTCTGTAAGCAGGACAATAAAAGGAAGAATGGTAACTGCAGTTTGCTCTATATCAGATCCATCAACCACAGCTTCCCTCTTGACCTGTACTTATTCAAGCAGATTCAGTGGACTGAACCTAAACAGAAGATCAGAAATTTATCAAGGTTTATGCTTACTTACTTCAACACGCAGGTTATAACCTCAATCTCTTTGAGATGAATGTATAAAATCAGACACAGAATAAGACATACTAAAGCAAGGTTAGAGTGGGATCACTCCAGAAGGCTGGCTGAGGAAAGATGCCCACAAAAGGAGAAGTTTCTGTGGAAGACTGGCAGTGCACTTCAGTTAGTAAATAGAAAATCACACACTATGTTAATATTCCCAGATGGGTAGCCACATCAGAGGTCAGCAGCAGCAAGATTAAAAGAGAAGTTCAGTAAAACTTCAGAGATGAACAAAATATATTCCAGCCTAAACTTCATCTGATGAAGTGAACTCTGACTCATGAAGACTTATGCAGGAATAAATTTTGGAAGCCTTTAAGGTGTGACATACATTGTTGCCAGGTTTAAGAATCGGTAGTGCTGTTCTTGTATTGACACAGAATTCAAACTTCTTTATGTAGGAGATGGGTATGGTGTCTGATTTAAAGAATACTAAGAAAATAGGGGTAGTTTGATCTCACCATATCTCAGAAGATAAATAGGGTTAGCAATAGCAACCTCTGAATGTCTCTTGCCTTGAAAACCATATAAAGTTGCCAAAAATTGGCTGCAACTTGATAGTAAATGGGGGGGGGGGGAAGAGAAACAAGGCAAAAAAGAAAAGAAAAGGAAAGGAAAGGAAAGGAAAGGAAAGGAAAGGAAAGGAAAGGAAAGGAAAGGAAAGGAAAGGAAAGGAAAGGAAAGGAAAGGAAAGGAAAGGAAAGGAAAGGAAAGGAAAGGAAAGGGAAGGGAATGAGGTCCTCTGATGGAGTGACTAAAATAGTATCTGAATAGCTCAACCCCCCAGGGACCTTCAGTATCTGATTTGGTAAACAAAAAGCTTTGAGAGCACAAGGAAAATGTCTCAGACTAAATTCGACCAAAATTGCTCAGTTGTAATCAATGAAGAAGTAGATTCTGTTCTAAACATTTCCCAGAGCCAGTTTGGTGTAGTGGTTAAGTGTGCGGACTCTTACCTGGGAAAGCCGGGTTTGATTCCCCACTCCTCCACTTGCACCTGCTGGAATGGCCTTGGGTCAGCCATAGCTCTGGCAGAGGTTGTCCTTGAAAGGGCAGCTGCTGTGAGAGCCCTCTCCAGCCCCACCCACCTCACAGGGTGTCTGTTGTGGGGGAGGAAAGTAAAGGAGATTGTGAGCCGCTCTGAGACTCTTCAGAGTGGAGGGCGGGATATAAATCTTCTATATAAATATGTATCTTCTTCTTCACACATATTAGAAACATTATTTTGAAGTTGGCTGTAGAGAGGGAGGGGAATGGTCTAAACATGCAGTCATTTGGGAGGGGGGGTGGTGCTCTTGGCATTTGGAATGCATATGTTTAACACCAGAGAGTATCTCACTTTTGCAGGGGCCCTATGTCCTTTTGTATATCAAGTTATTCAGGACTACTAATTCAAAGTGACAGCCATTGTTGTCATTTAACACACAAATGAATGCTATGAGAGAGCAGCAGGTGGTGTATGAATAAAGAAACTACCTGAATATTTAGATTTAGATTTATTAACAGCCTACGGCCAGTATAACTACCTGAATATAAACATAATTTTGTCTTGTTCTACTAATTAATTAAGGGGGGGGGGAATCAATTGTCTTTGTGATGCTTGTCAAATCCTAAAGCAGCCAATAATAATTAGTTTTTTGAGGGGTTGTTTTGTGGCTTTATATTGCTGCTGTTCTGTAATTGCTTATAAAAATCTTGAAATAACTTGACACTTTTTCTGGAAAATGTTTAGAACAGAATCTACTTCTTCATTGATTGCTACTGAGCAATTCAGGTCCAATTTAGTATGAGACATTTTCCTTGTGCTCTCAAAGCCTTTTGTTTACCAAATCAGATACTGAAGGTTCCCGGGGGGTTTTCCCCTCCACCTCCAAACCCAGTTTATCTCTCACCATGTACCCTGATCATAGAATTCGCAGCTCATACTCTATCAATAGGAAAACAGAAGGAAGTTGATCATAGTAAAGCATCCTTTGCAAATGTTTTACATGTCTTGAACAGTTCAGATTAGCACTTCTCAGGCCAATACAATTTTGCTAAAATTGTTACTATCTTTCCTTAAAAGTGAACATAACCTAAAACTGTCTCCATCTGAAAGGTTGTGTTAACAACATGAATTTTTTATCCATTATTACAAGAATAGATGTATCTGTTAAGAGGTAACTCTGGCCCTTTTCTGATAAGACCTGGTCATATGAACATATGAAGCTGCCTTATACTGAATCAGACCCTCGGTCCATCAAAGTCAGTACTGTCTACTCAGACTGGCAGTGGCTCTCCAGGGTCTCAAGCTGAGGTTTTTCACACCAACTTGCCTGGACCCTTTTTAGTTGGAGACGCTGGGGATTGAACCTGGGATCTTCTGCTTACCAAGCAGATGCTCTACCACTGAGCCACCGTCCCTCCCCACCGTCACAAAGCAGAACTGCAGTTATCTTCATGTCCCTACACTCAGCTCTTCTCACTGTGCCAGGCTGGAATGCGGGTATGTGGGATACTTATCAGTTCACTGAGGTCACAACTGGATTATAGCAGAGGCTCCAGCAAGCCTGTGAGAATCTCAGAGATAAAAAGAAAACCAGCCAGGCCTTGGTTCTGTTACCTGTGTCAAAAATTAGGTCCCCAATGAAGTGCCCATGACATCATGGTGGCCACAGACTTTTTTTTGGTACTTGCCAAGTGTTTTTATGAAAAGTTGGAGGGGCCAGGTGAGGCTTTTGCCTAGTAGGGCTTTGGACTTGCTACTGGATGTGCAGACTGAAAGAGAATATTGAAGAGTTACCATCATGGTTATGTACAACCTTGCTCTCTGATATTTTGTGATTGGCTGCACCAGTCATTTTGTTGCTGCTCCCATCACCCTGGCTCAAAGAGGTTAGGGTCCCTGCCCTTGATCCTTCCCAGGGGCAGTAACAAACACTGGAGGATTCCAGAAGGGGGCCCTCTCCGGAAACACCCATCAAGGTAAAACTGCTCCTCTTCTGAGGGATTTAATCCAATCACAATTGATAGGTGGAAAACCTACAGTCAGGGGGGTATATAGCCTGGCACAAAGACTGAGAAAGGGGGTGAATTTTCTGCGCAAACTACATAATTTAACTCTATAAGCCAGCCAACTCAGGTTAAGCCAACTCTCTGTGTGTCCTATTGTTCAGCACGAATGAGATTGTGAAATAAAATGCCAGAAGAACAGCTGGTCTCCTTGTGTACCTGCTGAGCAAAGCTGAGTGTTCACTGAGTGAATTCTGTTACCGGTGACTATTCTGTCTCTGTCTATTCAATATTTCTTGTACTCAATACATTTGGCTAAATTTTATCCAGACACATGTCACAAGGGTCCTTTTTGTTCACAGAGCCAACAAGATTCTGTAGCACCCTGGCGACCCATAAGACCTGATTGATGCTGCAGGGTCGGAGCTTGGCATAAAGCTGGGGTGAAATGTACAGAATTCCCCCAAATACCAAAACAACTTAATTAAAAAGTCAGCAAATTGCACTGATTTTGCAAACTTCCTGTTACAAAACAAGGAACAGGTGAGAAAATTCCACCATCTAACATTATATAAGGTGATTCAACCAAACACTGTGTGAGAAACTAAATGCATTTCTCTCAGTTTACTGAAATGTTAAGAGGGATGAAGGAAAAAGACTGTTAGGTATGCATGATTCAAATACAGTTGGAGAAATAAGTTGGCATGATTAATGCTAACAAATAATACAACCCAAGAAGATTTTGAGCAAAATAACTGGAATATGATCTAGAACAGAGCTCTGCATAAAGTAAATATCTTAGAATTTGTCCCAAGTTTAAGAAAAGTAACCTTTGGAATAATTAAAAATATTTAAATTGACTCAGAATCATATACTTCTCATAGACAGGAAGCTATGATATCGTTTAATGTAGCACAGTTAAAAGTATTAAAAAAGTCACTGTTCTGATTAAAGTGGAGATGTACAATTTCAAAAGGAAACATGATAAAATTAGATTGTGTCTTTCCTACTTATAATGGCACTCACTTTCCAAACCGAAGAGCAGAATTCTGCAGATTATCCTCGAAGATCTAGAGTAATATTGCATGGACAATAAAAGGCATTACTCAATTACTAAGTGGTGGTGCACTGTGAGGAAGAAAAGGCGGTATTGTTCAGTGAGGGGAGGAAAAAATCTTTCATTAGGTAACTTATCATTAGAAGACATTTGGCTCAGAGTAGCAAAATGAGTTTTGATTGCTGTAGAAGAAATTTCCAGATATGAAGCCATCCGCTAACGCAAGCCAGAATTACAACAGCTAAGATTACATTATTAAAGCATTATGTGGACACAATGTTCTGCCCAGGAATATCACAGAGCCACTCTCCCTTCTCTGGCTGTAGTAACGAGTGGACAATAAACTAGACAACTTGGTAAAGAAAAGTTGTTTAAAAATATTAAATTGAACAATCCATGTCCAAATCTTTCTGCAGTTCTGATGCATCTCAGTCCACAAGGCCTCATTCATTTCAAATAGGGGGTAATTTTTTTGTATGGGTGTCCCTTTCTGAGGGTTGTCAGCTCCAGACTGGGAAATACCTGGAGGCTTTGGGGGTGGAGTCTGAGGAGGGCAGGGTTTGGGGAGGGACTTCAATGGGGCATACAGTCTACCTTCCAAAGTAGCTACTTTCTGCAGGTAAATTGATCTCTGTCACCAATAGTTCAGTTGTAATCCCAGGAGATCTCCAGCCATCACCTGGAGGCTAAGCAACCTAGTGAGAAAATACGGATAAGTTTCAAAGGAAAAGCAAACAGCTAACATGTCAGCAAAGCTGAAATTTGCCAAACAAAATTATTTTGAAAATGCTAGTAAGCCAGGAAGGTGGCTTGCCTATAAACTTAAGAAAGAAAATGCAAAAAGGACCATCGTAGCTTTGAAAGGAGAAGATAACAAAGAAAGACATACAAGGCGAGAATTGGCAAAGATGTTAGAACAATTTTATAAAAAATTATATAAGCATGACCAACCATCTAAAGCAGGGGTGGCCAAGCTTGCTTAATGTAAGAGCCACACAGAATAAATGTCGGATGTTTGAGAGCTGCAAATAAGGAAGGAAGGAAAATAGATGAAGGAGGCAGAGGTGGAAAGAAAGCAACTTTAACTTTAAATGCATTTTCCAATCCACCAGCTAGCTTGGCTTGGTGGAGTGATTTAAAGAGACAATGCCCTCTCCAAGCTGGCCAATGGGGTGTGGTCTTTGAGAGCCCACAATATGTGTGAAAGAGCCACATGTGGCTCCCAAGTTGCAGTTTGGCCACCCCTGATTTAAAGATATCCAAGCAAATTATATTAAGCAACATAATTTAAAAGTTTTTACAGAAGACTTTAAATGATCCTATAAAAATGAAAGAACTGGTTGAAGCGATAGGAATGCAAAAAGATGGGAAAGCCCCCGGTCCCGACGGCTTACCAGAAGAATTTTATAAAACCTTTGAAGGCTCTCACTCCCATTCAAATATCTTTTAGATAAGATATGCGAGGAAGCAATGATCCCTCCTCCTTGGTAAGAAGCTCCTATCTCTCTTATTCCGAAGAAGCGGTGGATTTGAAATATATTAAGAATTATAGACCTATTTCACTTCTAGGTGTAGATTAGAAGATTTATGCAACAGTTTTGGCACAACGTCTTAAGAAAGTTTTACCTTACTGTATTCGTCAAGATCAAGCTGGTTTCCTTCCAAAAAGACATTTGAATAGTTATGTTAGAACAATATGTAACATGTTGGAATATTATGAAATGCACCCTGATAAAAAACTGGCACTAATCTCCCTTTGATAATGTTAATTGGCAGTTTGTGAACGTAAGAACATAAGAGAAGCCATGTTAGATCAGGCCAATGGCCCATCCAGTCCAACACTCTGTGTCACACGGTGGCAAAATTTATATACACACACACACACACTGTGGCTAATAGCCACTGATGGGCCTCTGCTCCATATTTTTATCTAAACCCCTCTTGAAGGTGGCTATGCTTGTAGCTGCCACCACCTCCTGTGGCAGTGAATTTCACATGTTAATCACCCTTTGGGTGAAGAAGTACTTCCTTTTATCCATTTTAACCTGTCTGCTCAGCAATTTCATCGAATGCCCACGAGTTCTTCTATTGTGAGAAATGGAGAAAAGTACTTCTTTCTCTACTTTCTCCATCCCATGCATTATCTTGTAAACCTCTATCATGTCACCCCGCAGTCGACGTTTCTCCAAGCTAAAGAGTCCCAAGCGTTTCAACCTTTCTTCATAGGGAAAGTGTTCCATCCCTTTAATCATTCTAGTTGCCCTTTTCTGGACTTTCTCCAATGCTATAATATCCTTTTTGAGGTGCGGCGACCAGAACCGCACACAGTACTCCAAATGAGACCGCACCATGTGCTGCAACAACTGGAGGAAATGAACTGTGGAACTGAATTTCTAAATAAAATCCGAGCTATATACACATATCAAAGTGCAAAGGTGTTAGTAAATGGAGTCTTAACTGAGTCAATTGAGATACAGACAGGAACTAGACAAGGTTGCTCGCTATCTCCATTGCTTTTTATCTTGATTTTGGAATTACTAAACAATCAGATTAGGGAGAATGCAAACATTAAAGGCACAAGGATTAGAGGTAACCATACAAACTTTGGGTCTTTACTGATGATTTAGTATTTATACCAGAACGACCTCTAGATTCTGTTGATTACTTGATGAGCAAATTAGAACAATTTGGTGCCATGGCAGGTATGAAAATTAATTATCAGAAAACAAATACTGGGAAATGGTACATGAGGTATTGCAGAAAGTTCTGAAAATGCAAATACAATTTGTACCAGAACTGTTTTTATTGAATAACTGTCCCAGTGAATACTCAAAAGAAACAAAACACCACAGCAGCAAGGATTCTAATAGCACAATGTTGGAAACATCAAGAGATGCCAAAAGGACAAGACTTAATTGAGAAATGATTTGAGACAGCAGAACTGGACTCAGTCTGTCTCTCTTTTATTGAAAGGCAAATCTACATTCCTCATTCAGGCACAGTATCCCTTACAATATCTTTACACAAAACTAGACTGTGTACTAGATTCCTCTGGGTGTATATGATATTCCCGCTGCTTAGTTTTAAATGATCTCTGGTTCCGGGATCCGTCATCTTGGCTTCAGAGTTGCCTGCAGATGCTCTCCGAAGCAATTCTGATTCTGGTCGTTGGAGGGGTGTCACCAAAGTGATACCCCCAAAGAGAGGGCTTGTTGAGCCTTCTCTTTGGCATGGGAATTCCATGGGTGGGAGGGGGCCAAAGGCAACGGCCCCCAAGACCTGTCATGCATCCCGAAGCTCCACGGCTTTGAATGCTGAATCAGCAGAGAAAGACTCCCGAATGCTTCCGCTTTCCTTTTTTTACAGTACGCTCTTTAAAGCAACATTTCTCCACATCTAAAGCGACAGCTCTGCCTAACAAGTAGGTGTTTTATCTTCTACAACTCTACCCCCCTGATGGGCCATTTAACATACCGTCAATAGACTAGCTCACGGATTACTTCAAAAGGCCTCGCAATGTGATGAGCAATCTTAATTATTCAAACTGGCTTGAATATAAACACCAAAGTTGACCCGGACCTTAATTGGACATATAGCACAAAGATTATCAAGAATCTGCAAAAGGATCTGACTATAAAAGGGAAACACAGAGAGTTCTGTCTCCTTTATCTGTCTGTAGCTGATGGAATGTCTCTTAACAATTTCTGTTAAAGTTGCTGAAGAACAAGAATCTACAAGAGAGAAGTGAAAAATAATCTGATTTGAGAGACTGAGCTTATGCACAATTTGAGTTTTAAAATGGCATCATTTAATGAAATGGCACATGGAAAAGTTACCCGTGCAGATTTCAGATCTTTAAAGGAAGATTTTATTTCACTTAAGCAGCTTCTTAAGGATTACTTCATGTTTACAGCTAACTATTTGAGCGAAGAGGATTTAACAGCTAATGAAAGGGCAAATCTACAGGAGCCCTGCATTACAAAGATTTAACACCTAACGAAAGGGCAAATCTACAGGAGTCCTGCATTAATAAGAGTGAATCAGTGGCAGTGAAAACAGAAGGGGAAATGGTGATTATGCGAAACAAACGAAGGGAAAAGAAAATGGCCACATCTGACGCATTTTTAATTCTTCACCGGATGCTGACCGTCAACAAGATCAACTGGAGAAGGGGATATGGCGAAGAACTCTTTCTTTGGTGGTTGAGGAGGTGGACCATGTTGAGAAGAAGAAAACTGCATTTCAATTGTCTAATCTGGTGTTGGAAAACAATCCATAAAAAGGTTTTTTTCTGCTTTGGTGAATGGCTGAATAAGGAACTTGGACTAAGGAATGTAAGATGACATTAGAAGATAAGCTATGGACAAATGGGCTGCCTTGGATATAACTTGGATGTAGAAACTAAAGGAACATAAATGTTTTTAATTCTGGGGAAGAAGGACTTTGGAATTTGGGTCTTTTTTATGTTTTGTTCCCTTTATTCTGCTTTTCTCCCTGGTGAATAGGTAAATATTGATAGTCTGCCTTTTCAGAAAGATTGTTGCTAAGGGGCGAAAATAGGTTTTATGGTGGAAGCTAGATAACATAATGGTTTCAGAGACCCACCCCTAAAGGAGAATTTGAACAATTTGGTAATTTGGTAGAATTGATTTAACATGTTTGCAGGAAAAAAACGTTTTAGTTAGAGACTGATAAAGTATTTGACTATATTTGAGATATGTTATGCAATTTCATATGAATAAAGGAAAGATATTCATGTGCTTTTGTGGTTAGGCTTTTGGTTAAACTAATAATCTAATTTGTGCTTGTCATAACTGCAAATTAATTTAGTAACACTGGAGGATGAGACAGGTTGATTTGTGTTTAAGAAGAACTGTTTAGTTGTACAATGCTTTACTAGTTTACTAAAAGAACCATTCTTTTTTTTTTCTCTTTGTCCTGGTAAAAGAAAAAAGGAAGGTATCATTTAATGGAGATTTTTATACTTGTAGGTAGAAACATTAGAGTATTATATTGAGAGCTGGAGTTATAATTGATATATTCGTACTGGTTTCTGTTTTCCCCATTCTGTATGTTCCCATTTCTTGCTTTCCCCTCTCTTTTATGTATAATCTGCAATGCTGCTGTCCTGTAGTAGTTTAAATCAACAAAACTTTTTAAAAACTAAATGATCTCTGTCTCTCCACTTTTCTTTATGCTATGTCCTTTATTCTAAATAGAAATGTACTATGTAGATGTCCTTTGCCTCCCATTTCTGGGAACGTGGTACAAGACTAACTGATTTATACATAGGCTTAAAGTTCACAAATGAAACACAGACTAGGATAGGTGGACCAAGAAAGATTGTACCGCTGTAGAGGGAGCAGTTTGTATAACATGCTGAGAATAATGAGACCCACATGTACAAAAGCCATCTGAGATGGGAGCTGCGATATAATAAAGCCTCTGTGCGGGAGCTCAGTTAAAATCTAAATCCTGCAAATCATATTCAGATTGAATGGACTATGCAACAGTTTGTTCTATGTACTACCATTGCAGCCTGAACTGTCACCAGCAGAAATAAGCTGACCAAGAAGCATTCTTTGAAAATAGTAATGACAAAGAACCATCTACGTTTAGAAGAGTTAGCTTCCAAGATCTATCCTCCCTAATAATGGCAAGTATCTAAATATTGGCAGAGCAGGTCTTTCTTATTCTCTCCTCTTACTATTGTGAAGCAGAGAAATAATGAGGTCCGCACAGACTTACTGGTTTGAAGCGAGGTTTCCTTTATGGTACCATAAGCAGAACCCAGTCAGGCACAGGCCCCCAAAATAACTGAGATCCATTTCCTTGTGTGCACACAGTTTTCAAGCAAGCAAATAGGCTGGCGCAAGCTTATCAGATTTCAAAGATCCCGCCTTCACAGAACTCTTTCTAGTAAATTTCCATGACGTGGTCCCCTTTATTTATATACAGCAAGTCGCTTGTAGGAGGCTGTTCCCTTATCTAATCTTACAGCTGGAACTCACACCCACTGGGCAGTAGAATCAGTTTCTAACGGCAGTTTTACAACAGACCCCTCAGTTTGAAACAAAGCATATTTTTACTCAATATGACAAATATTATTATTATTGAGGGTATTAATTAATTATTCAGGGGCTCCCCTTCAATTGCAGTCCACTGAGGTCCCCTCCCCAAATCTTGTTCCTGGGAGTCAAAATAGAGATGTGTATCTGAATCCACCCCCCCTCCCCTAGGAAGGGACTAAATACCAATATTCAGGGGTATTTGGGTCGCCAATGCCATTTTGCGATTCAGGTTTTTCTACGGAAGGTTTCTTTAGGGAGTGGGTGTTTTTCAACCAAATGACACAAAACTGTAGAAGACTTAGCACTGCCCCATCCACTAAAGACTTCCCAAGTTTCAAGCAATTTGTATCAAGAGGGTCTAAATCTTATGGGCCCCTGAACAATTCGTCCCCAGCCATCCTACGTGTCCCCATTATTTCTTATAGGGGAACTATTCAAAGACACCAGTTACCAAACACGCAAGTGCATCCACTTGCCAAAAGCTTCCAAATGCAAACAGGATCAAAAATCCCGACACATCCAATGTCAAAGCAGAGATCCCAGCAGAACCCAGAACCAATGTGGCAAACCCAGCAAAACCAACAGCTCTTCATCACTGGAGCTCCTGCCCCCGCCTACCCCTGGGAAGAAGAAACTCAACAACAACATGGCTTCTTTTTAGGGGCTTTTTTTCTTTTCTTTTTTTAGATCAGCTTCTATTTGTTTTAAATTGATATTTATCTACTTTTCTAACATCTCTTGTTGTTAAAAATAACATTTTTAGCACCATATTTATTTATTCTCTGCACAGAAGTGCTCTTTCAAAATCTTGATCTCGTTTCCTGGTAAAGCTGCCTTCCTTTTTTTCACCCAGAAAACTTGTAAAATTTAAGGATAAATAAGTCTAGGAAGCCATAAAATGCCAGCCCTTAATATTTTCAGAAATCCACAATATTACTCAGATATACCTGACAAATACTAATAACACGTTTTTCGTGTGTGTGTATTATAGCAAAGGAAATATCCAAATGTACATCCCTAGTCAAAAGACCTTTAGGGACAGCATAACGCAAAGGAGGGGGCCTGCAGTGGGAAAGGGTATCAGTCGACATTGCCATCCCTTCTCTGGCAAATGGAAAGGCCTTTCCATCACCCCCCCCCCCCCCCAAAAAAAAACCCAACAAGAATGCATGGGTGAACTCACACCACCAAGTTTACATTCTTCTAAAATGTGCCACTCCATCAGCAAAAAGTCAGCTTTAGTTTCTGACCTTTTCATGTAAAGGTCCAGGTATGTGTGAATCATACAGGACAGATGTCGCATCATTTTCAACATGTTATACTCACAGAATCTCTCGTCTGAAGTTAAATCATCAGGAGTTACATCATAGTTCAATGATGCAATAGCTAATTTCCATGGTTTTCAAAACCCAGATGCTTCCAGTGGGTCCTTCCTTCCACCAGCATCTTAAACTAGTGACAATGTTAGTACTTACTCTTCCTAGCTCCTTATCTTCAAGTGCCAGGACTCCAGTGCTCTCTGTAAAAAGTTTAACTTTGACAATGGGCCGAGGATGAGTTGTGGTGAAATCCCCTTGAGTTCCCCATCTGTAACAAAGAAATGACAAAATTCAGATTCCATTACAAGCAAATATTGACAAAGTGGCCCCATATGGACCAAGTCCCTGTAAACAGGTGCAACATTTTTACCTCCCTACAAAGAACATACCTCCATCTGACAATTCAGCTCCCAGAATGAAACAGATTTAATGATTTTCATATATTAGCTTTATAATTAAAAATCATCTAACGTCACAGATGGCATAATGGGAGACTGACTATACTCAGGGAGTATGCAGTATCAAACAGATGGATTTACACAAATTTATGTTCAGTAAGTTCCTATTTTTCCACTAGACACTAGGATCAAAGATATTACATTAAACTTGTTTTTCCCCTTCCAAGCATCTTACATAATTTACTAGTATAAAGATATAAGCAATGTTTCACCAAAACGTTGTTTGGTTTCTGTTGCTCTGATGGAGGTACCAGCACCAGCCTCCAGGTATGTAACGTCACCAGTCTATAAATGTTTGCCATAAGAAGAAAAGTCCTTGCTGCTGGATTTTCTGCTTGAGCACAACACTTCCTTGTCAAATACCAAACTTCGTATAAATCATTCAAAATTCATATCTTGAAATGATGTATGAAGTTGGTAATGTTAGTGGAACCGCACTATTGTGTAGGTGAAATATTGTGTAGGTGAAGTATTGTTGGTCCCCAATTTGGAAAGCAAAAAGCCTCCACAAATCTAAATCCAAGCCTCCAACCAGCACAGAACCACTTCATGAAACGTATGTAAAAGGCTGTATAGCAGTTTTGAAACATTTTCACATCAACATTTGTACTGGATAAAAAAATTCTCAAAAGATGGTTGGGATACAGAAAGGTTAGGAGAAATATTCATCAAAAAGTTTTCAGATAACATGAATAGTTGCATACAAGGAGAGTCAGCTATATTAATAAAAATACATTTTTCAAATATAAAAAAGGTGAAAAGGTAGTTCCCTGTGCAAGCACCAGTTGTTTCTGACTCTGGGGTGATGTCGCATCATGATTTTTTCACAGCAGACGTTTTACGGGGTGGTTTGCCATTGCCTTCCCCAGTTATCTACACTTTCCCCCCAGCAAGCTGGGTACTCATTTACCAACCTCGGAAGGATGGAAGGCTGAATCAGCCTTGAGCCTGTTACATGAACCAGCTTCCGCCAGGATCGAACTCAGGTCGTGAGCATAGAGTTCGGACTGCAGTACTGCAGCTTTACCACTCTGTGCAACAGGGCCCATAATAATAAAACATCATAATTACAACATTCAAGAATATTTTCCCTTTTTGAAAAATTAAACAAGATGTTTCAAGATATTCAAACAAAACAGAAATAAAAAGGTTATATATCTAGCATTAAGATAAATATTAACACTAAATTTAAGCCTTCATTATAACCTGCATGTTAATTAATCATTTATCATATTACAATTCTTATCCTTACAAAATATTTTAAATACTTATTACATGTCAAAATTTGTTGACAACTAAATGTACTGTGAAACCAGGAAGAAAATAATTGCCATGTGGGGAAAAGAGAAAGACAAAAAGGAAAGACAAAATACAAAGAAAACTAATGATACACCGCAGGATGGGATTTTATACATAAATACACTTGATAAAACTGAAGGATTCAATCATTTTTAATAATTTAAAATATTCATTTATTACTTCAAAAAACTCATTTCCTTCTTTAAGTCTGTGATTACAACAGCAAATTGCCTTGCTTCCTACAGCTCAAAACATGCATATTTGATTTCAACAGGATGTTAAAATGTATGCAACCAGTCACAGATCACAGCCTAAATGAACTACCAATGTATCTGTGGGAGACTCTAGATGAAATACAGGAAATTCCATCACAACTCTCCCCATCTCTTAAAGATTTTCTAAACAGCAGATACAGGGTCCCTCAATCTGCGCAAGAAAAGCAGCACTGGGCAAGGGAGCTATGGCCCTCTGCTAACCTGTAGCATCTTCCCAACGTACACTGGAGCAAACAGAACCACTGGGAAATTTGTTTAAATCAGGAAGGGGGGAATGAAGAGGGAAGGATTAATCTGTCAGCAATTACTACAGGTCCAGTCCAGATCTGGAGGCACTGGGGAGAGCAATGGTGGCCGATAAAAGCACAAATTGATTTGTACACTCCGCTCCTCGGCACCAAAGCTCAAAGCCAGACAGGATCGATGGGCAAAACCTCAGCACCCTTTCATTTCAATACAAGGAGGACTCCAGAGAACCATCTTGGAAGCTTGGAAGATTTTGAGGTCTCCTTTAATTAGTGGACTTAAGGGCTCCTGGCTTCTGTACTGCAGTTATCATCACGCAGATGCCGAGGAAAGTCAGTTAGAATATGAAGTAAGTCTGCCTGCCTAACATCTTTTTGTAAATATCTTCAAAACAGATCCTACTCAGAGTATTATTTTAAAGTTCATCTCATTAACTTCTATAAAGAACTGAAACTTTATTTTCCTGCTATCTCATTTTTTGGCGGCATTGGAGAATCCTAACAAGATTTACTGCTTTTTGTTAAAGGAAACATTTGTCTCTTACTAGGGCTTTTTTTCTACCGTACCTCAGAAGAACAGAGCTCCAGCTGAGGTGGCCAGGGCTCTGGCTGGCCCCGCCCACCATGTGGCAGCCATGTGCTTCCAGGCCAAGCGGTGTAGCCTAATATGCAACTGAGCTCCTGCTGGGCTTTTTCTACAAAAAAGCACTGCCTCTTACTAAGATAGCTTACTTTTCTACCTTTAACTGGACTGAGTAACGCAAATACAACATTTAAAAGAACTAATTTGAGATAAACTATTATTGGAACCTAGCAGCTTTTTCAGCGTTTGTTCTATCCACACCACCACCCCCATCTCGCAGCCTCTGTTTATCTCTTACTTTGGGAAACCAAAATATTGTGGTACACGTTTTGGAACAATGCCAATACTCTCCCTTTGTGCTATTATACAGTTTCCTCCCCCCCCCGCTTTATCAACAAGCTGGAATAAACCATCTCTATTGCAGAATAGGGTGAGATACAAATCTAAAAAATAAATTAAATTAAATTATTTTTCTACTTTTTTTTCTTTAAAGTAACATTTGGATTTTATGCTGCTTCTTCATTTTGCTGCTCTCTTCTGATATCAAATTGGATCTCAAAAGACTATTCTAAGAGCTTGTGCTCTTTCATGTGGATTATTTCTCATCTCATCAATATGAACACTGGCACATTAGTGGATATAAAACAAGTACTGATTCACAATCCTTTCCCATATTGATTACTTCCTGCACCATTTTGGATTATAAATAATCAGCAGAACACTGCCATATTAAAGGATATTAGTAGGTCTAGATGTGACACTGCCATATAAAAAGATATCGAATAAGTATTGATTTACAATCCTTCTTCATATTGACTACTTCTTGTACTTCGTGGCATTCCTGTCAGGACTGCTGCATTCTGGACCCATTGGAGTTTCTGGTTCAAACTCAAGGGTAGCCAGCATAGAGCAAGTTACAGTAGTCTAACCTGAAGGTGACCATCACATGGATTACTGTGGCTAGGTCCAAGCAAATAAATACATAAATAAATAAATAAATAAATAAATAAATAAATAAATAAATAAATAAATAAATAAAAAATAAAGAGCAAAAATATAAAAAAGGGTGGTACGAAACTCAAATGCACAATGAGTCACAACACATATATAAAGCAATAGGATTTCCTTCATAAACAATACAAACAGGCTTCCGGTTGTGGCATCTCAGCGTTAGGAGCAGCCCTCCACGGCTGCTTGTAAATCTGGCAGTTGGGGGGTCTTCTGGCAGGGAGACTTGACTCCAAGACTCTGGGAGGGTCTTGGAAGGCATGCAGATTGACAAGGCTCTGGAGTTTGGTGGCGACCAACTCCCTGAGCATCTTCCCATTCCAGCATCTGGAGCATCTCACCACAGGACTACCAAGGTCTAGCAACTCTATTGCTGAGGAAGGGTGAATTGGGTTCAAAGACTGCTCATTTCAGAGCCCAGAGCCCACCTAGGGTTGCTAGCCTCCAGGTGGGGCCTGGAGATCTCCCATTTTTTACAACTGATCTCCAGCTGACAGAGATCAGCTCCCCTGGAGAAAATGGCTACTTTGAAGGGTTGCTGTATGGCATTATACCATACTGAGACTTTTCCCCTCCCCAAACCCCATCCTCTTCTCGCTTCACCCCCAAAGTTTCCAGGTATTTTCCAACACAGACCTGGCAACCCTACCAGGCAACCCTATGGCCGAGGACCTGCCTACCTTAGGGACCGTCTTTCCCCATACGAACCCCAGAGAGCGCTGAGGTCAGCTGGGAAGAACTTTCTGACTATCCCCGGGCCGAGAGAGGTAAAGCTTCAGAGCACCCGTGATCGGGCTTTCTCTGTTATGGCTCCACGCCTATGGAACCAGCTTCCGGAGGATCTGCGGGCCCTGCCGGAATTTGAACAGTTCCGCAGGGCCTGCAAGACCACCCTGTTTCGATTGGCCTTCACCGACTAAGGGAAACTGCTAGTGAAACCTATACAATAGCACCAGTATATTAATTTTAAAGATTTTATTGATTTTAGAGTTTTAGTAGAATTTTAATTAATGTGTTAATTAGTTATGTTCAAATACCTTGTAAAACTAATGTATTGATTATGTTGTTAGCCGCCCTGAGCCTGCTTCGGCGGGGAGGGCGGGATACAAATAAAAATTGATTGATTGATACCCCTACCCCCCCAACAGTCACTTCATGGATGAAGAAAACTATTTCAAGGTAGAAGGCAGAAGGAGGAGGATAATAAAGATACAAAGAGTCCTTGGCCTTTTTGCTTCATTGTAAGTCCAACCTAATTTAAAAAGTAAACTTTATTTTTGATCAGACATTATTCACCCCTCTGCTACGCATTTCAGTTAATAAAAATGGAAGTCAAATGGAAACCTCCACCAACAATAATAGAACTTTTAACTGGAACACTAACTGAAAACTTTTTGCTCTGGTCTCTTTTCAGCATTGGGACATTGCAAACTGTTTCAGTATGGCATCTTGTTTTTAAGGTTTAAAGGGATTAAGAACATAAGAGAAGCCATGTTGTATCAGGCCAATGGCCCATCCAGTCCAACACTCTGTGTCATATAATGGCCAAAAAAAAATTATATATATATATATATACACACACACACACATATACATACATATATATATATATATATATATATATACACACACACACACACACACACACACACACTGTGGCTAATAGCCACTGATGGACCTCTGCTCCATATTTTTATCTAACCCCCTCTTGAAGCTGGCTATGCTTGTAGCCGCCACCACCTCCTGTGGCAAACCCTTTTGACTAACAAAAGGCCTTACAATGGTTGCACAATAATTTTAATCTAGTATTTGGGCTGGGTCTTCCTGGTCCAAATGCAGCACTCTCAATATTATACAACACTGGCTTTAGAGAGACACAAATAAATAACTCCATAATTACAGTCCCAGATCACTCAAGTAGTCTCTAAGGTCAGATTTAATATTCTTATGGATACATGTGTACTAAGTAAAATTTAATAGCATCTTTTATTTTAGGCGATCCCAAAGCACTGCAGGAAGCACTCAAGGGGAATTAACAAATTTACAGTTGTGTTTTTTAGTTTTGTGATTTAATTTAGCAAATGAACAATTATACCCTTGAAACCACACTAGACTTCCAAAAATATTTACAAAGTAAATGCACAAAGCACCATAAAAACAACTCTATTCTGGAAAACCTGGAGCCAATCCACACAACATTTAACCCAACAGCCACCACAGCATTCCTAAATTACAAGTGTGTAATAAGTTTTTGTTTTTACAATATGTCTTTCTTCGTGGCTCAAGGTGGCTTACAAGTCATAATTAAAAACCCATAATGTAAAACCTACAAAGTAAAGCCCCCAAAGCCCCCTCTACCTAGGTATTCTTCTTTATTTATCCCCATTAAATAAAGGCAAATAAAATGGCCCTGCAGTGCCTTTTAAATATTTATAAGACAGTGATCTTCTGAATCCTGGGAGCCAGTTCCACAGAGTGGAAATTACAGTTAAAGGCACAGGCTCAGGTCAGTGGCATCTTCAGCGGGCAGCATCCTCTAAGTTGCAGCCTCCTTGTGGTAAATTTCAGAAATGGGGGAAGGGGCTCCAGAATACCAAGACACTCACCCATTCAGGAAATCTATTATGTTAAACCAACCCCTCTCTGAAAGTGACCACAGCTCATAATGAGCTTATTACTAAGTCAGTCCAACTGGTCAGACCCTAAATCTTTCCCCAAGCAAAGTCAGCCTTTGAAGGAGACTGAATCAATAATTGGGAGGATTTGCTGAAGATAGGAGAGGCTTTCACCTTGAGACACAGGAAAGGAAAAGTCCCATGCTCGTTGAAGATCGCCCTCAAGCTTGCTCAGAAGTATTCAAGATCTGAAGGATGAGTTGGACAAGCAATTTTCTCTGAAGAGCAGCAGTTAAGTCTAGGGGGAAAGGCTCCAATAGGTTATTTCAGTAAGAGCTTTGAAAATCCAGGATTCTTTTTTCCTGAAATCTTCCAAAATTTAGAAAAATGAAACTCATTATGACATGAGCAGGTTCAGGAAGTCAACTTCAGGTTTCTCAGTCCTTCACCAATCCTGGACTGTTGGGCGTGTGTGTGTGTGATGTTGATCCAGGAGTCTTTCTTCTTTAGGGTGCTCTTTGACCCAAAAATTACTGGCACTGAATGTGTGGGAGGTGAAGGACAGCTTGGCTATCTGGCTGGTATACCAACCACCTGATGCACAAGCAGATAGCTTGTCAGGCCTATTGGAGGCTACTGCAAACTAGGCATTGGAATCCTTAAGTTGTGCTGTTGAGGGACTTTAATGTCCACACTGATGAGGTTGCCTCTGCTCAGGCCAAGGACCTAGTGCTTTCAATGGCAGCACTATGGCTCTCCCGGTTTGTAGTAGCTCCCACACATCAAGCAGGTCACATGCTGGATTTGTTTTTGGGGCTGGGATCTGGTGCACATAGATGCTCTTAAGGCCTGACTTGAATATCCCACAACCTCCCTGTTTAGGTGGCAAGTTGATTTATGCTTGCCTATGGAGACTTATGGATCTGGATGGCTTCCTGAATGCTCTGCAGGAACTGATACCCCCTGGCAACTCATTGGATAAGCTGGTGAAAGACAGGCATAGCCAACTTTCCAAAGCCACTGATGAAATCATCCGCTGGTGCCCACTCTGCCCCCATGCCAAACTAGCTCCATGGTACACCCCAGAGCTACGAAGAATGAAAGGAAGTTGGGATGGCTAAAGTGAGTGTGGGAGCATTCTTGCGACAAATCTGCATGAACATCTTTTAGGACGTTTGTGAGAACCTATGAGATGGCTGCTAAGAAGGATTTCCATTAAACTCTCATTGCGTCCACGAGCTCATGCACAGCCCAATTGTTTAGAATGATTCAATATTTGACTTCACTGCCACAGGGCAGACAAAATAGCAGGGAACTGGACATTGGCTGTGAAGCATTTGTGAGCTTTAAAGTCTTGACACTCCACCACAACATCCCTATTACTATTGACGCAACAGCAGAATTGAAGGCCCCTTGGCCATCTTCTGGTCCCATTTTGGACCACTTCAGCTTTCTCTCGCAGGAGGAGGTTGACAAAGTACTTGCAACTATGAAGCCCACCACATGCCTCCTTGATTCATGCCTGTCTTGGCTGATTAAGGCCTATGGAAATGCGGTGTGGATATTATCAACATATCCCTCAGGACCAAGGTTTTCCCAGAGGGGTCTGCTCTTGAAGAAACTATCTTTAGACCCAATGGTCTTGGCCAACTACCACCTAGTATTGAATCTTCTGTTCCTGGATAAGGTACATAAGAGAAGCCATGTTGGATCAGGCCAATGGCCCATTCAGTCCAACACTCTGTGTCACACAGTGGCCAATATATATAACCCCCTCTTGAAGCTGTCTGTGCTTGTAGCCGACACCACCTCCTGTGGCAATGAATTCCACATGTTAATCACCCTTTGGGTGAAGAAGTACTTCCTTTTATCCATTTTAACCTTTCTGCTCAGCAATTTCATCGAATGCCCACGAGTTCTTGTATTGTGAGAAAGGGAGAAAAGTACTTCTTTCTCTACTTTCTCCATCCCATGCATTATCTTGTAAACCTCTATCATGTCACCCCGCAGTCGACGTTTCTCCAAGCTAAAGAGCCCAAGCGTTTTAACCTTTCTTCATAGGGAAAGTGTTCCAACCCTTTAATCATTCTAGTTGCCCTTTTCTGGACTTTTTCCAATGCTATAATATCCTTTTTGAGGTGCGGTGAACAGAATTGCACACAGTACTCCAAATGAAACCACACCATCGATTTATACAGGGGCATTATGATACTGCCTGATTTGTTTTCAATTCCCTTCCTAATCATTCCCAGAATGGCGTTGGCCTTTTTTATTGCAATCGCACACTGTCTTGACATTTTCAGTGAGTTATCTACCATGACCCTAAGATCTCTCTTTTGGTCAGTCTCTGCCAGTTCACACCCCATCAACTTGTATTTGTAGCTGGGATTCTTGGCCCCAATGTGCATTACTTTGCACTTGGCCACATTGAACTTCATCTGCCATGTTGACGCCCAATCACACAGCCTCAACAGATCCCTTTGGAGTGCCTCACAATCCTCTCTGGTTCTCACCACCCTGAACAATTTAGTGTCGTCTGCAAACTTGGCCACTTCTCACTCCCAACTCCAAATCATTTATGAACAAGTTAAAGAGCATGGGACCCAGTACTGAGCCCTGCAGCACCCCACTGCTTACCGTCCTCCACTGCAAAGACTGCCCATTTATACTCACACTTTGCTTCCTATTAATTAGCCAGTTTTTGATCCACAAGAGGACCTGTCCTTTTACTCCATGACTCTCGAGCTTTCTAAGGAGCCTTCGATGAGGTAGTTGAGAGAGCAGCAGCTATACTGCTGCAGGTCTTCTTGGATGATGATTCCATCCTGGAACCCTTCCAGTCTGGCTTCTGACCTGGCCATGGGATTAAGACCATGCTGGTTACTCTTACAGATCACTTCCAGAGGCAGCTGGATCAGGGTGGGTTTGTGCTGCTGTTGCTTCTCAACCTGGAGTGCTATCAATATGCGGATGACACCCAACCATATCTGTTAATTGATGGCCGGCCAGAATTGGCTCCAGATATTTTGGACAGGGCTTTGGAAGCTGTGGATGGTTGGTTACAGAGAAGCTGGCTGAAGCTGAACCAAACAAAGATGGAGGTCCTGTACCTGAGCCGTAGGGATTTAGATATGGAAATATGACTCCCAACTCTGGGTGTGGTGTTTTTGATGCCAGTGTTGAGGGTGAGCCTGGGGGTGATACTGGATGCCTCCTTATCTATGGAGGCCCAGGTCACCTTGGTTGCCAAATCAGCTTTTTCCCACCTGCGGCAGGTACGGCAGCTGGTTCTAAAGCTTTTCACTTGTGACTTAGCTGCAGTGACACATGCAATGGTCACGTCCAGCCCCCCAAGATTAATAACTTAGATTCATTCCTTCTGTTTTTGCTATTTTCAGCATGGTGCAGCAACCAGAGTGTCAGATCTTGGATCTGCTATGGAAGTTTATCAGATGACCTTGGCCCAGTCAAACTTTCAGCCTAACCTACCTCCCAGAGCCATTGTGAAAATAAACAGGAGAATAATGTAAGCAACTTTGGGTCCCCATTATAAATGAAGTAACCACTACAAAATCTAAAGCATTCAGGCAGGTATCATTAATTTATATTCCACTTTTCTTCTATGAACTTCTAGGTGCCACACATAAGGTTTGATAGTGGCTGGGCATCCAGGCACTGAATAAATCCAAACCTGCTTAGGTTCAGTAAGGCTTAGCTTCAGTAAGGAGTGGTCTATGCTCAGCTTCACTAAGGACTATGCATATTCAAGACTATGCTCTGCGGCCATGACTGAAAGTTGACATTTGCTGCTTAGCTTGTCCCTCCCATACCAACAGGACTGGAACTGGCAACATTTGCAAAGGAAAGTTTCCTTATCTATAGGCTAAAATCTTCTCTTTCATTTCAAGAACTCCTTTCTACATAAGGAGCAGTTGTTAAATTAATGTATTCCAGAAGTGACTGTCCTCTCTCTGAAATGTACAAGTAACCCAGGACAACAAATGTGTGGAGATGGTAATTAAGGAACACTATGTTATCCAGCTCTAAGAGTTACATATTTTTGTGCAAAGAGCCTGACAACTGTATCCTGTCTGAATTTAATTTTTTTAAATTTACTTTTGGAATAAATATTAGTTGTATTTTTACATTTTTTTAAAAAAAAATTGCAATGCACAAGTAACTTTTGTTTTCAACCGAGCTTGCAATGCTGAGAAATGCTGCAAATAAATTATTCATTTTGAATTATACCAATCTTCCAATCAATATAAGGAAAGATGAATGCACAACTTCATCATATTTTACTCAGTCACAATTATCTCAAAGCTATCGATCAGTGATATCAACAAGCCATGAAAGGAATAATTAGATTTCAACATGAAGATATATTGCTTGAGAGTTTCCATTAAAATCCCTTTAGAAAGCAAATGTTTTATTTTTGTTGAAATCCTATTGTGCACATTGTACATGCGTAAAGTATAGAAAGTAATTTAATGTTTCAAGCATTATTTACTTACATTCTCCATGCTGACACAAATGTAACAGCTGCGATGTTTATGGTGGTAGGTAATTTTGTTGTAGTGGCATCTGTAAGCCCTGTGTCAACCAATATAACTTAAATTTGCAGAGGCTGAAAAAATGCACACTATCAAGATCAATGTTAAATAAGATTCCATTGCTCTTTTCAGTAATTTGTTTCGCATCAGCAATCACAAATGTATTTTTGTGGGAAATCAAGATGTGAATAAACCAGTAACTTAAAAGGCTTAACCACATAAGCATACAGCTTTCCCCAGAGACATGGATCATGACAGCAGAAAGGAACATTAGAGGCGCCCTGATGAATCAGACCACTGATCCCACTAGTCCAGCATCCCTTTCCATACAGTGGCCAACATGCTGCCCTGGGAGGCTAACAAACAGGGCACGGAGGCTAACGTCTTCCTCTGATGTTGCCTCCAAGCACTGATTTTCAGAGGTTTCCTCATCTGGATGTAGAGGTTCCCTTTAGTCATCATGGCTAGTAGCCTTTGAGGGACTGTCACAAAGGTCACCCAACCCAGCCCAGGTCAAGTAACCTTTGAGTTCAAGTAGGCAAGCTAACAACTTACAAACAGCTGGGGTGCATTGATGTGCACCTCAGCATTGGTAGCTGCCACCAGTCCTTGGTTCTTTTCTCCAGTAAGGAGTCAAAGGACCAACTCCTGACCTTACTGGGAATGACAAAGAATTCCTTCCTGAAAGGTCTTCACAGCAGGAATTCACAAGAGTTAAGTTTTAGTGGTAGGTGGTTTGCCAGTCTGAGGCACTAGAAGATATTGCAAGCTGTGAAGGCAAATAACCACAGTCACGAATTTTAGAATATATCTTATTAAGGTGCAGAGAGTGCTATAATATTTTAAGATCAGTCCACTGAGGAGTAGGGTTGCCAGGTCTGTGCTGCAAAATACCTGGTGACTTTGGCACTAGATCTGGGAGAGGATGGGGCATGGGGATGGGAGGGGCCTCAGCATAGTACAATGTCATAGAGTTCACCCTTCAAAGCAGCCATTTTCTCCAGGGGAGCTGGAGATCAGTTGTAAAAGTGAGAGATCTCTAGGTCTCACCTGGAGACTGGCAACCTTACTAAGAAAGCTAATTATTTAGGTGCTGGCTAAAATACTTCAAAGACAATGGTTCATAACACAAGATGTTAACCTTCCAGTTGCAGGTTCCAAGACAACTCTTCTCCAGAGTTCAGCAAACCAGTACTGGGTTGGATTCAGTAAGCTAACTCCCAAGATGGCTGAAATGAGCCAAGGTATGTCAACAGGACATGGCAACATGCAGGCACTTCCAGGCTAAAAAACTGGTTTTAGGATGCTTCCTTTATTGCAAAGAGTTCCAAGTGTTCCTAGGCCTTTGCACCAATCAGGGCTATATGCAAGTTTCTATGGTCAAACACGTAAGCCAATGATTGATCATATGACCTCATAGTCTCTTGGCCATGTGCGAGGGTAGAAGTGCCCATCTCCAGGCTCTCACAGGTGGCTAGTTGGATGGAATATAGAGGACAAGAGAAAAAGAAGCATAGCTGGTGTTATCCCTTCTATACAAGGTCACTGTGTACTCTTCTCAGCAGTGCAAGATGAATCTCTAGAGAAAAACTCAACCAGCAGGCCACAAAAACAGCCTGACCAAACTTTTTCAAATGAGTGAACCAAACTTCATAAATGAACATTCTCCGTGAATCTGTGTAATCCTCTTTTAAAGCCAAGCTATACTCATGGCCATCACTACATCCACAGGCAGTGAGTTGTAAAACTTAGTTACTAAATAAAGAAACGTTTTCTTTGGTCTGTCCTGAATCTATTGCCCATCAGCTTCATTGCTTGCTCCTCAGCACCACTATAATTGAAGAGACATAAAAGTTCTATCCACTTCCCTCATCTCATACATAGACCTATCACGTTCCCCCCCTTCCCTGCCAAACCATCATGTCTTTAAACTGAAAAACTCCATCCTCTTTTGCCTTTTCTCATAGGAAAGGTGTTCCAACCCCTTAACTATCTTGGTTGCCCCTATTCCGCAATGCCATTTTAGAGTTACAGAGACCAGAGATGTTACAGAACTAATCTTTCTAAACCTGCAGGAACCTTTAGAATTCTGACAGACGAGGTGTAGCCAACCACAACTATGGCTGTGCCAGGAGGCAGATCCAACCGCAAAATGTCAGGGAGTGAGGTTGTGCATAGTCTAATAGTAACTCTTCAACACTTCAGGCAGAAGCTTTGCTTAACAGGATGCCTTTTAAAATGAACACATTAAAATATACCGATAGCTTACCTTCAGTCACACAGTGAGGAGCCTCGTGCTGTGGTGACAGGTACTACCTAAGTTGCTGGGCCAAAAGCCTCATCCAGCCCTGCTCGCTTTCTAAAAACACATGGTGGGAGTAGGGTTGCCAACCCCCAGGTGGGGGCAGGGGATCCCCCGGTTTGGAGGCCCTCCCCCCGCTTCAGGGTCATCAGAAAGCGGGGGGAGGGGAGGGAAATGTCTGCTGTGAACTCTGTTATTCCCCATGGAGATTTATTCCCATAGAAAATCATGGAGGATTGATCCGGGGGTATCTGGGGCTCTGGGGGGGGCTGTTTTTTGAGGTAGAGGCACCAAATTTTCAGTACACCATCTAGTGCCTCTCCCCAAAGTATCCCCCAAGTTTCAAAACGATTGGACCAGGGGGTCCAATTCTATGAGCCCCAAAAGAAGGTGCCCCTATCCATTATTTCCTATGGAAGGAAGGAATTGAAAAGGTGCCATCCCTTTAAATGTGATGGCCAGAACTCCCTTTGGAGTTCAATGATGCTTGTCACAGCCTTGATCTTGGCTCCACCCCAATGTCTCCTGGCTCCACCCCCAAAGTCCCCAGATATTTCTTGAATTGGACTTGGCAACCCTAGGTGGGAGCCAGGAAAACGGTCAGCTAGTGCCATATTGGGGACCTCTCTGATCTAGAAAGGCTGAGTGGCCCAAACTAAGCAAAGAAACAGCTATAGGAAGTAGTCATGGAGCAGCAGAAAAAGAGTGGGAAAAAATAAATAAAGCAGTTACTCACTGGAGGGGAAAGGAGAAAGTTGGAGGATTAGAGGCTGCATGGCTGTTGCAGACCCTGTCTGAATGAGCCATCTGCTCGAGCCCTTAGAGGGCATGTGAGGCTCACTAACAGAAATAGGGAAAGACTGCTGTTAGGGTCTTTTAATCTATTTAGACTTGTGCTACTTGTCCCAAAGGTGCGTATTGGATTAACAACCAGAAGAAGAATTTCACTGTATGAACTGAATGAATCTCACTGCGGGATGAGTATACCAGCCTGGTAGCTGGGTCCTTATCCTTGTTTCTCCTTCCCTCCCTGAGCTGGGATGACAACTTTAATGAAGATTGGGAACAGGACACTCTTTCAGAAGTAGAGAAAGGTGCTCAACAAAAGCAACCTGTGCCCAACAAAAATGCGAAGGGTAATCTGTGTGCATATGTGTGCATATTTGTGGACTTTAGCTCACAACATGCATTCCCTGCCAATGCCCCCACCAAGTCAAACCAAATCTGTTTGTATGGCAGGAAGAAAATGTCCCTGATTCATGTTGCGACCCAATGCATGTGAACACCTTGCTGTCTTGTGACAGTAACCAAGAACAGCCGAACATATCCACACCTGACAAGGCAGCCATAGATGTTCTCTACATCTATTATCATCAATATATCTAATTCTCCGCATGGCCAGATCTGTGGATACTAAAATCCTAATTCAATCACAGATGGACTCAAAGAATATTCTATTATATGGTACAGAAGCAGAGAAGGGGGGATCATGGTTGTTGATTTCAGTAATAGCCATCTTTTTAAAAAAATAGCATCAAGTTTTGTCGTTATAGTACCTGCGACATGGAAGCCACTATACGAATGAATCCCAAAGAGCAAACCTCAACCAATACTACTAAAACCCATTACAAAATGTTACTTTGGACAGATTTGTAAATACATAAATATGCACATTGTATAGTAATTTTAAAACCTCAATGTTTCTCACCTAGAGCTCATCAAGAAGTTGTGAAGAACTGCTGCTTGTGCATTTATTAAACATTTCCAGCCATGGATATTAATGGCTAAGAAATCACATGGATTCTGCTGTACTTGGGTCTATTTTAGCCCTAAATAGCAGTGCCAATAATGGCCAAGAAGAAAGTGCTAGGTGTCTGCCGTTCAAGGAACAGGGACACCCTATGGTGTGAAAGTAACAAAGCAGCACTGGACTTCACAAAGCTAAGGCTCTTTGAAAGCACTGCCCTAACTGAGGTTGGAACGAAAAGGTCATTTTCTATGCTGGCAGCCTTTTGAAAGCTTAAGGAAGTAGGAAGGTGCTGGGAGAAGAGAGAGAGAAAAAAATATATAAGAATGAACGTTTCACAAACAGTAACAAACATTTGAACAAAGCAGTAGACAAGTGCACCTTTAAGACAAACTAAGTTTTATTCAGAATGTAAGCTTTCGTATGCTCTTAAGGAGACTTCATCAGACAAAATGGGAATGGAAGCAGCAATTCTTAATATAAGTGGGCAGTGTAGAATCATGGGAATGTTTTTAGCAGAGTAAAAGAATCGCAAATAGGGATCTGTGTTTGTTAGTGTTAGGACAAAGCTGGACTGAAAAAACACTGGAGGGTGATAAAAAGCAGACTGCTGTTGTAGGTGCGAAGTGCCATAAATCTAGGTAACATTCTGGCTTTGTTAATTTAAATAGAGGCCATGGTTTCTCAAGAGATTATAACATCCATTATCGTTTGCCATTAGAAAAAAAAGGAAGACATTAAAATACAGTGGAGGATGGGTTGGTATATGCAATAAGACAAACAGCCAATATCCCCCATTTGAGTATGTCAATAATCTAAATATTCTGATACACTGTTCTAAAAGAGAAATAATACAAGTTAGCCATTAGAAAAACAGGGTGCATTAAAGTATAGTGGAAGGTGGGTTAGTATATGTAATGAGATAAACAGCCCACATCCCTCATTTGAGCATGTCAACACACACAAAAAACCATTATTCTGATACACTGTTCTAAAAGAGAAATACATTGGAACGCCGTGGATGCACAGCTATACTCAGTGAGAGTTGGTTTAGCATATGTAATGAGATAAAAAACCAATATCCCTGTTCAGTCCTGGGGAGACGTTTGTTACAAGTTTCATGATAATTTAATATGGCTGGCAACTCAGGGTGCAATATGAAGGTCAATTTGTAAACCTGAAGCATAACGTTGGACCAAGCCACAGGGTTATGTTAGCATAATTTGAAACATTTTAGAAACTCCACTATATACTTCACACTGTACAAAGTCGCTTGCATACCTGTTTGCGGCATTATTTCAAAGGAAAGTCTTCCTTGTGTGAGAGAGCGAAAGGCTTGCTGTTTGGAAAATAGAACTCTGAGGCAATTCCAGTCAAAGGCTATATTAAACCATACATTTACTATTTGAAACTGATGTTTCCAAAAGCCTACTTTGTGTATTATTTCTACTTAAAAAAAAACACAACACTATTCCTTGGTAGCTGGCAGGAAATAACAGCTCTAGAAATACAGCAAATGTATTTGTCTTCATATGGGAAGACTTTCTCACTGCCACTAGAATGGACAGCCAAGTAATATAAGCATTGACACCTCAGCTTCACGTACCAATCATATCTTGAGCTGAGCAACAGCAAACTGTGTTATGTGTGTGCTTCTGTATTGCTTGAGTGTTGAAGAAAACTACCATACAGCTGTAGCCTCTTATGACATTTTTCCTACTACATGGCAATGTAATCATGGTAATAACAAAGACGCAACTTCTTCACAGGAGAAATAAACGTTGACCACTAAATGTTGCTAGGTTCAGGGGTCATATTTTACTTTACCTCCCCCCCTTTCCTTTTTTCTTTTCCTTCTTAAAATGTATAAGGGGTGATTGATGGAGTCTTTGTCCAGGGGTCCATGGGGGTTATAGGCAGGCTTGGCTGAAGGAAGAGGGAGATGGGAAAATACTGTTCCATGAGCAACGTCATGTGTTTTTACTTTCTGAGTATACGAGCCGTCACTTTAGCTACTGGTGGGCTGGCTAAGGGATTTTTTGGGAACAGCAGTACTCATTTCTTCCAGTAGCTACTTAGTTGTTTTGCTTTTTAATTAATAATGGGAATCAGTGGAAGGACATTCTGCTTCATACCATAACTACCTCTCATTCTGAAGAACCTTGGCTGGAGAACCTTTTTTATTTTCCATCTCTATTTTTAGGATTCATCAGTTTTGAAGTGTACTTGTTATATATCTGTGAACATAACTGCTCACATAAAATTAATGTTAACCCTTCCCTAATGTGTCGTGTAATTAACAAAGCTTACCTGAGCTTGATCCTCAATATGATTGTAAAGCTCAAGTTCTTTACTATGCAGGTTCCACAATTCCTCAAAAACTCAAATTAATAGCAGAGCATAATGTTGCCAGCAAATATCTCCAGTTCATCCTTATGGCTTCAGCATATCTGCTCCCTTCACACACATAAACTTTGTTAACACTGGATCAGAACTGGTTGCTACCCACCAATAGATTTTCTGCAAAAGCTGAACTCCTTTCAAGCAACAAAAGCTCACCAACTGCCTCAAATACTATGCACTATTCAGCAATCTAGATATTTATGTACACATAGTTATGCAATTCTCAGGGCTTTTTTGGTAGAAAAAAGCCTAGCAGGAACTCGTTTGCATATTAGGCCACACCCCCTGACACCAAGCCAGCCGGAACTGTGTTCCTGCTAAAAAAAGCCCTGGAATTCTCCGTAAAAAATAGAAATACATCTATGCTGTTACATACTAAATAGTAACATTTTCTGGGTTGGAATGCATTAGTGAAAGTTCTTATTTTGGTTAATACAGACACAGACTGATACAAATGTGAAAGACTTCAGCAGTAAAATCAGAAACACCATTTAAGCAAACAAATCAAAATAAAGTTTTGCACATAAATTTGATATATTCCAAAACTTTATTCTAGTTGTCTTTTTGCTGAATGTGCCTGGGTAAACATTTGGAGGGGTACATGAAGGACATCATTCTTTTAATGTGGACTCTACAATATCAACTGGCAACTTCAGGAATTTTTCCAAGGTGACAGGAGTGGTAGTTCAAGAAAGAGAGAGCAGTAGTTGGGATTTATAACCAAAGCCAGAGAGTGGATTGGGAAACACATGTGCCCTCCTCCCTCCTGCTCCTCCCTCCTCATGCACGAATTTCATCTATCCAATTTCAGCATTACTTTTCAAAAAGTCACCAATCTGGACCTGCTTTTAAAATCACTGTCAGAACATTAAACATCTAATTCCAATAACTCTCTTCGTTGATGATTCACTAAACTAAACCATGAAATCCGCAATACAGAAGAAATCTGAATCCAAAACAAACACTTGAGTGCTGCTGATGTCTTTGTGGCTGGCTGGCTGGCTGGCTGGCTGGCTGGCTGGCTGGCTTATTTATTTATTTATTTATTTATTTATTTATTTATTTATTTATTTATTTATTTATTTATTTATTTATTTATTTAATGATTTATTTATTTATTTATTTAATGATTTATACCCCACCCTTCCCAACAAGTGGCTCAGGGCAGCTCACAACACAGAATCTCACATAAATAAAGTTTAAGCATATAAACAGTTAAAACATTTAAAACATTTAAAGCATTTGAACCATTTAAAACATTAAGGACAGCAGAAATCTAGTAAAACCACACTTAGTTTCATGTGCCAGCTAGTTGTAGGCCAGCCGGAAGAGGGTTGTCTTACAGGCCCTGCGGAACTGAGCAAGGTTCCGCAGGGCCCTCACCTCCTCCGGCAGCTGGTTCCACCAGGGAGGGGCCATAACAGAAAAGGCCCGGTCCCTGGTAGATTTTAAACGGGCTTCTTTTATGCTGTTGGATCGGATGCCTTTCAAACCTGCCACTGCCAACTACTCTCTATCTTCTCTCTCACTTGCAGCAACCTTTCAACCATAGTCCACACTGACAGTGATTACTATATGATAGCAATCAGCTCAAGCTCTTGGGGGAAAAAATGAGAAGAAAGCACAGAACACCCTATTGTCCATTCTCAAAACTGGCCTAGATCAAGAGATGGTTCCATACAGCAGCGGTCCCCAATCTTTTTAGCACCAGGGACTGGTTTTGTGGAAGACAATTTTTCCATGGACTGGGGTGGTGGTGGTTTCAGGATTATACAATTGTGCACTTTATTTTTATTAATTTGGTGTAATGGTTAAGTGTGCAAACTCTTATCTGGGAGAACCGGGTTTGATTCCCCACTCCTCCACTTGCACCTGCTGGAATGGCCTTGGGTCAGCCATAGCTCTCACAGAGGTTGTCCTTGAAAGGGCAGCTTTTGTCAGAGCTCTCTCAGCCCCACCCACCTCACAGGGTGTCTGTTGTGGCTGAGGAAGGTAAAGGAGATTGTGAGTCGCTCTGAGACTCTTCGGAGTGGAGGGCGGGATATAAATCCAATGTTGTTGTCTTATTATTATTATTACTACATTGTAGTATATAATGAAATAATTATACAACTCAAGGCCCGGTTGCTGACAGGCCACGGCCTGGTACTGGTCCATGGCCCGGAGGTTGGGGACCCCTTCCATACAGTATCTGCTAAAGCTGGCTCTGAATTTCTAATTGTGACATGGGAAGTTGTTTATTTATTGTGGTTTAACGTGATAGATTATATATGCAGCTGCAGTAAGAGAAAATGCAAGACAGATGTATGGACAGAAAAGAGTGCAGTGCCCCTAAGCAACAAACACAGAAGCAGACAGAAGAACTTAATCGCTGTATCTACAACAGGGTGAAAATCTCCACCATCCATGCCAAGGCTTTTTCTAGGACAGCTCAGGAAAAAATGCCTATCATCACAAATGCAAGGCTATCCCAGAAGCTTATGAGCCCTGTACACGTGGCAAATATTTCACTGGATTTGGCTTTCTGGTCTGGACAAATTGAGGGTGGACATCTTGACCGTAGAGTAGGGAAAGCAATGACAATCTCCTTGTCATGGACACATCGCTACTGGCTGAGATTTAGAATAATGTCTATCTCTGGCCAGCTGTGAGCAGGAAAGAAGTATGGTTGTCCCATTCCCCAGAGATAAATGGAGCCAGATATTTTTCTGACTGTGAAGGATTTCTCATTTGTATAGTCAGTAGTCCTGCTAATTTGCTTGGTGACTCCTAAAGTACTGGTGACCACAGTTGCTTTTATATGTCCTCTCCCAATGACAAGAGCCTAATTGCTTTCCTGGATTTCATGGTAAATGCAAGTTCCTATGATACTATCTGGTTTTCTTACATGAGTTGCAGTTCCTGAAACTTGAGAATTGACATGAGGTATTTGAAAAGGTAAAGCTGGCACCACTTCTTTGTTCAAATGTTTTTCATCTTGACTCGGGATATGTGAGAGTAACAGGTGGTGGCAGCTCAACTCCAGCCATTATTGGACGATACCTATTATATGACCATTTAAATGACCTCGTTTTAGGACCTTGGTCATTCTGGATGACAGCATGCACAGGAGAGACGGTAGAAGTACAAGCCCGTTGACCCTTTTGAATTTTCCACATATTTCAATAATATCCGTCATAACATCAATCTGTTTTCCCTGTTTGGGGTGGGAATTGCACTGTGCTTCAATGAGGCAGATTCTAGAAGCTGTATTATGGCCAAGGGGGAACTGAGTTTAAGAGGATATCATTAATATGCAGATGATACCCAACTCTATTTCTCTTTTCCAGTTAATCCAGATAGAAGAGTGGATACTCTGACCAAGTGCTTAGAATCAACAAATCGACAGGGTGAAGGTAAACTGCCTAGATGAAATCTTGATCATGCATGGAAAAGTGACAGCTACTACTCTTAGCATCTTTGTTGATGCATTGGCCACATCCCCCTCAGGAAAAAGATCTAGCCATAAATGACAACATCCAGGCATGATTTCTACAACATGTTGTATGTAAGACTTCCTACATCATATGTTTATTTACTTAATTGGCTCATTGATACCCTGCCCTTCTCCCAAAGGGGACCCAGGAATGCCTGAAGCTAAACTATCACCACCTTCTCCTTATCTCCATTTTATCCTCACAACAACATATAAGGTAGATGAGGCTGAGAGTGTGTTCCTGTCCCAAGATCACCCAACATATTTCTCTTCACTGTATTCCAGTTTATTTTCAATTTCAGTTCAAAGTACTGGCTTTAAGCAACAAAACACAAAAATGTTCTCAACCAGGTTATCTAAATAACTACCTCATCTCAGGCAAAGACTTTGTGATGAAACCCTCTCTTTGAGTGTCCACTGAAAAACAGAACTGTTTTGTTGTTGTTCTGGTGCTCCAACTACAGAACCTCCTTCACAGACTTTATGCTCATTACTGTCTTTTAGACACCAGGCTGAGTTTAATGCTGCTTGCCTAAGACTGTAATTCCACTCACTATTCTTTGTCTTCATATCTGCTGTTGTATAAATATTTTTAGCCATGCTATTGGCATATTTTAAATACGTTTAAACTATTTATTGTTACTTTTTATGCTATTAATTCTTGTTTTACTTATAAGGTGCAAACAGAGTATTTTATTGTTTAAGGACAGGATATAAATATCTAAATGAATAACATAGTGGTGCTTATGCTATTCTGCTGTATCATGAAAGCCTAAGCATTACGATTAACTTCCCTCAGACATGAACCATACAGGGGACAACATAACAAGATTAGAATTTCATAAAAAGACATGCTTGTCAATGGAAACTAGGATGGGGGGAAAGCAAGTGGAAACACAGGAAAGAACAGCAGGAAAAACAAGAAACCGTGTGCAAGAAATAAATATATTCCAAAAATTTATAGACTTTGTGTCAGTTTCTTAAACATTCAGAGATACCAAGTCACACAGTAAAAACAATTTCTTTCATGAAGGAAGGTTCCACTGCAGAGAAAAGACAGTCCTTTTGCACATAAAATCCACATTCATAATAAGTCTTTGTACATTCCCAAACACTCTGTGTGGAATCCAACACTCCTCTTAGACGATGTGGCTCCAAAGGAAAAATAAACTGGAGTAGAAGTATTCCTGATGTGTCAGTTGACATCAGACCATGTTTCGCATTAAAATGCTTTTTCAAGAGCCTTACTGTTCTGTAATATTCACAATTTGACGTCAAGCAAAAAATCCTATTACATTTCCATTAGGCACCATCTTGTTCATGACCCTAGTGATGAGAGGTGGGGAGGAAGAGGTGTTGGTGGTTCAAGGGGTAGAGAAGCCCAGAGAGAGTGGATCTGCTCCTGCTCTGCAGCAGAAGTCCAGACACTCCTTGTCATGCCTGGATGCAAAGACGCAGATGAATGGCTATTCCCATGCATTGAAGACAGGGTGGCAATATTTCCAGTTCAGCTCCCTGTAGCGGAGAGACATACCCCCTCTGCTCAGGAAGTCTACCATGACATTTTGTATTCCCAGCAGATGAGGAGTTACTAGAAAAAAATTCAGGGATTGGCAATCCTTTCAGATATCTAAAGCAACACATCTTGAGACAGTGCCCCTGTTTGTTAACATAATAGAGCACAATCATGTTGTACGTGAGAATGGAGATCACCTGGTTGCTGACCAGGTGTCGAAACAACCGCTGCACATACTTGATTGCTAGAAGTTCAGAAAGCTTATGTGCTGGGAGGTTAGATGCATTTCCCACAGTGCAGTCACACAGAGGCCATTGAGATGTGCACCTCATCCCTGTTTGCTGGTCTATTCACCTCATCCCCAGAAGGATGCATCTGTCATGATTGCCGATGTTAGAGTGGGGATGGAAAGGTGCACCTTCCAGCAAGTTCTGTACATTTTCTCACCAATTCAGGGATTCCAAACTTGAGAGGGTAGTATAAGACATAGCAATCGTGAATGGAGAAATGGTTTGAAGACCTGCACGGAGTTGTAGCTTTGCCAGGACAATGGCCAAAGTTATGGACGTCATTAGGCGTAATAAGCACTAGACCTGTAGTGCAAATATGTCTCCTTGGGAGAAAATGAGGTGAATCAGTGATATGATGTTCTCTGCTCTCTGGGTAGGAAGGAATGTGCTGCATGCTTGGGAGTCTAGTACCTCTCCGATAAACTGGACTCAGATGGATGGAGTTACGTTGGACTTCTTGTGGTTTGGGGTGGGAAAATAAAAACTCCATTCCAGTCTCCTGGATCTTATACATATGGCTGATGTACCTGGAAGAAAGAGGAGTGGAAACAGGTTTCAGCCACAGAGCCTTGGTGGCTTGTAAAAGCACTGAGGTAATAGGAAGTGCTACCAGTGTCAATATATCCATTTGAATGATACTAAATACTGACTGGCTGAGGTTGGACCATGGAGAGGGCAAGAGTGTGTGCCATGCACTTCATGAATTCTCCATAGGATCTGAGATCCTCCAAAGGTAAGATTGGTAGGTCCTCTGCTACCTTCAATGTTGGGCAAGGTTTGACACTGGAGTCTAGGTGGTCAGATCCATTGTTGCCCCAATTGCTATCAGACTGGCTGGAAGAGTCCTCTGTATCAGAGGGTTACAATATGTGCTGGGTCAGTGTTGGCTCCTTTGTGGCTGATACTGGTGGTGATCACTTCTGATGAAGAGTATGTTTCTGGTGTCAATCCACTATTTTGGGGGATTAAAATGCAGAGGCCTCTGGTATCGGTCTGGGGTGCCTATGGCGACAGCTGTAGGAGATGATGGACTGCATTTCCCAATCTCGAGGGGGTCAATTTTGAAGCCACAGGAAGGTAGAGGGCATGGGACACACACCCCATAGAGGTATTGCCACTGATGCTAATCCCATGGAATTGGTGGTTGAGGGAAAAGTGGACAGTCACCAAGGTCTCCCTAGTGTGTGGGGGGGTGGGGTTTGACCTTTGCCAGAGAGAGAGACTTGTTCAAGCCCTGATCTTGCTTGTGGTGAGGTGAGCTGGTCTGGTCTAGCTGGCTGTTCTCTGTCTCAGAAGAGAGGGATTGAGAGGTTTGCTGTGTCAGGTCAATCTCCCTTTCCAAGTCCAAAAGGCGGATTGGTTGCAATGAGGTGTGCTTGTTTGGTTTGAATGGGCAAGTCAAGCAACTGAAGGGGAAGGACCAAAGGCGGTTCCGGTGTACAGCATGAAGAAGAGGGTATCTTGTCCGACTGGTGTTGAGGAATTTTGGACTTTTCAGGTTCCTTCTTGTGCCTCTTCTCCTTGTCTTGTTTGTGCTCTTTGGCCTCCTTGTGTTTTTTAGCAGGACTAGAGTTGTCTGAATTGGAGGCTGGATTTGACCATTTAAGCACCAATCGGTCGGCACTGAACTGAGTCACGGCCATTGAAGTGGAAGTGGAAGACAATAGTGGGGTCAATGTCGAAGCATCGCCTGAGTTATCTTGAGAAGCAGCCATTTTGGGCACTGTTAGCGCTGACTCCAAGAGTGCTGTATGGAGTCTGGTGGTTCAATTTTTCCTAGTCCGCTTGGAAAATGTGGAGCAATGGATGCAAAAGTACATGCAGTGGGTTTTCCCAAGGCAAAGGAGGTAGAGAGAATGGCCGTTCAGTGAAGGAATTATGCGGCTGCACTTTGAGCACCTTTTGAAACACCCCGAACATTTTTCCATAGGCTAGTGAGCGGGAAAAAATGAGGGAGAAGCAAGTTTGTGGAAGGGTGGGTGGGGTAGGGCAAGGGACCCAATCTCATGTGGGAGCGGGCTCAAGACCAAGAGTCACTAACCCTCCTGATTCCCTTCTAGAAAGAAACTGAAGAACAATTAAGAGTCTGAAGGAGAGAAAAATCAAGGAGAAAAGGCAAAAAAGGCAAGTTATGACCAAGTTGAAGAGGAAGATCCTATCCATACAGTGGTCAGAAGGGAACTGGTGGGCTCGTCATGACCCTTCCAGTGAGTACGCACAATGGAGCCCCTGCGCATGACACTGGAAAGAGCATGAAAATCCTATTTTTAGGCTTTCAAGTTACTGATTGGGATTGGCGCAGGTGCACTATATCACATGGGTGTGATGCACAGAAACAATGAAGATCACAATCATATTTACATGTTTGCGATTCTTTGTAATGGAATTTTTAGTTAAGTTTTGAACCAGTGCCAAATTCATGGCTGTCACTTAGAGAGCTCAGTGACTACAAACGTCAAAACCTGTTTTTCATAGGACACATTAAGGAGTAGGAAAAGCTCTCACCAGCCTATTTGAACAGACACCGACAAAAGATCCCAAATGACATTTCAGCAAAAAGGAACAGACATTAAAGTAAATGGCCCACACACAGGATGATCAAATCCGCCAAATATGCTTAATTATCTTCTGATGTGTCAGTCTGGCTCGTTCAAACTAGAGGTGGCGTGATGCTTTCTCCCTTTTGCTGCCTTCCCATTCCCAAAATTAACTAGAACAAGTATGCCCTACAATTTGCAATGGAATAATCTCAGTGGGTGAGCAACCTTGATTGGGATGGATTGCAGGAGTATTGATTTTAAACTGTGCAAGCCAAGCTGCATATTAGCCTAGAAAAGATGCAAACGTCAATGACAAAGAAAGGGTTACATTTTAAGAGTATTCAAAAGCAGAAAAAAGAAGGGCGACATTTTAAAGTTGTGTTGCTTCCACATCCCTCAGAAAACATGGGTGACTACTACTTGGAATGCAAAAACAAACCCAAGTTAAAATATTTTAAGTTTACATATTAGGACTCTATCACGTTGTATCCACACAATGCTAAAACTGTACTATCGTTATATGATAGCTATCAGCCACAGCTGGCCTGATTTGCCCACAGAGGATAATCCGGTTGCAAAATATTACTGTAGCAAAACAGCACAATACTCAATGATGTTCAGAGGGGGTCTCAGTCAAGTTATTAGACGATAATAAAGCTGGACAGAGTTAGAGCAAGTAGATTTAATGGGCTAGTCTTGTCCTTCTGACTGAAAAGAAAGCAGAGTGGGAATGCTGAATCACACACACACACACCTCACATACAATGTTCTTTCCAACTGAAATTATTTCTTTAGGGTGCTGTTCTCCAAATGAAATTACTTTTTTTATAGAAAGCTCTCATAAGAGTACACAAATTCGGGGAGGAAAGCTGAGAGAGATCATCTCTACCTCACAGGTGATTTGGAGACAGACCTTATTTTGCACACAAATTTGCTGTTGTCACATCTAGTTTATCCCCAAATATGTAATCAGGTTGCCTTGGACATGCTCTCTGCTGTGCCTTCATTAGCAGCTAGTCCTAATAACACAGGGAAGAGACTTCTCCTGTGGCAGGGATAATTAATGCAACCCCCTTCCTCCTTATAGTAACATGGTGTTCTAACCAAGAAACTACTATGCAGTTTTCTAGCTTTTGTTACAAATGCCATTTTCCTTTAAGGCTTTCTTTAGCATTTTTAGCCCTCATGGTTGCAAACAAAATCTCAAAACAATGATAGAAATACTTAAGAATTAAGAAAAAGAGACACAAAAGATTGCTATGTTCCTTGCTCATAATCTCCAAGCACATGCATCAAGAGAGTCTGAATCAGGTTCTCTCCCAGGTAAGGATGAGATGTCTGATTAAAAATAACAGAAGGAAAAACGAACCATAGCTGTTAACATTAGTGCCCATGGAAAACATGATCATTAATGAATTTTTCATATCTACAAATGGCAAACTGGTGCCTCTAAATTCAACATGCATTTTTAATGCTGAGTTCATTGATCTAAATGGAAAGTACACTTTCTTGAGAAACACGGTCACACATAGCTTACTGTGGTCTTGATGCTTCTGCTTGGTCTGTCTGGAGTTTCTCCCCTCCTTCCACTTCCATTGTGCAGTAGACAATGCGGTTGGGAGCAAGTGACTTTAAACCTTGAACTTCCATAATGACAATCTAAACAAGAGTGAAAGGGAAAAGGGCACAGCAAACACATATCAATACCTTGGAACACAACAGTCTACATATTTGCTAAAGTAACATTAGCACCAAAATTATCAGAGTACAGGACTTAGCCAGTGCTGTAAAAATGCTATGTTATTAATTTTTTTTGTTTTGTTTTATTTGACCCATCCCTCATCCTGTTCCTTATAATTTAGTAACAAATTCTTCTTAGGCATATGTTGAATTTTTTACCATCTTTGATTTATAAAAGTCACCCCCAAAGCCTTGCTCCCATGTTAACTGTGAACTTATGTACAAGCTGCACATACATGTGTATCCCAAAGTTTGTAAGAAAGAGCCAACACACCTTCACTTTACAACTGAAACTGGGGATCAGTATCTGGAAAAAATATGGAGTTTCAATCACACTTTCCACTGTATGTGCATTGAATGTAACACGATCCTTCTTGATCTGTCAGCAGCATTTCATACAGTCGACGATGAAGTGTTGGCCCACCGCCTCGCCGATGCAGGGATATGGGGGCTAGCCTTACAATGGCTGATCTCCTTTCTCCAAGGTCGAGGACAGAGGGTGGCGCTTGGGGCTGAACTATACCAGCGACACCCATTACAATGTGATGTGCCGCAGGGAGCAATTCTCTCTCCAATGTTATTCAACATCTACATGTGCCCCCTTGCCCAGATCACTCGGAGGTATGGGCTGGGGTGTCATCAATATGCAGATGACACCCAGCTCTATCTGCTGATGGAGGGCTACCCAGATTCAGCCCCAGAGGAATTCGGTAGGGCATTGCAAGCCATGGCTGGTTGGTTGCAACAGGGCCGGCTGAAACTGAATCCATTGAAGACGCAGGTGCCTGTGCCTAGGTTATAGGGGGCTGGCATCAGAGATCAGGCTCCCATCCTTTGATGGGGTTCCAATGATGCCCACATCAAAGGTGAAGAGCTTGGGGGTATTTCTGGATGCCTTTCTAACTATCAAGGCCCAGGTTACCACCACTGCCAGATCGGCCTTTTTCCATCTGAGGAGGATCAGACAGTTGGTCCCATATCTCAACCCCCATGACCTGGCCACAGTAACCCATGTAATAATAATAATAATAATAATAATTATTATTATTATTATTATTATTATTATTATTATTATTAATTTATATCCCGCCCTCCCTGCCAGAGCAGGCTCAGGGCGGCTCACGTAATATAAAATGCAGTATACAGTAGTACAATAATAAAACAAAATATAATACCCCAATTTACAATTATTCATCAGTTAAACATTAAAACATCAATAAAACCAAAATCTAAAACCACAGATTAGTTTGGTGCTACAAATATAACATAGCTTTGCATAGTGATGGTATAATAATTCCACATTAAAAAGCCAGCTGGAAGAGGACGGTCTTGCAGGCCCGGCGGAACTGGTTAAGGTTCCGCAAGGCCCGTACCTCTTCTGGTAACTGGTTCCACCAGCGGGGAGCTGTAACCGAGAAGGCCCTCTCTCTTGTCATTTTCAATTTGGCCTCCTTTGGCCCAGGAATTGTCAGCAGATTTTGGGAGCTAGATCGCAGCACTCTCTGAGGAACATATGGGGAGAGATGGTCCCTAAGGTAGGCAGGTCCTCGGCCATATAGGGCTTTAAAGGTAGTAACCAGAACCTTGTAATGAATCCGGTACACAACTGGCAGCCAGTGCAGTTCTCGCAGCCTAGGCTGTATGTGCTCCCACTTAGGGAGTCCCATTAACAGTCTGGCTGCCACGTTCTGCACTAGCTGCAGTTTCCAGGTTTGGCACAAGGGCAGCCCATGTAGAGGGCATTACAGCAGTCTAGCCTCGAGGTGACCATTGAATGGATCACTGTTGCCAGGTCATCGCGCTCCAGGAAAGGAGCCAACTGCCTCGCCCATCTCAGATGAAAAAAGGCGTATTTAGCAGTGGCTGCTATCTGGGCCTCCATTGACAAGGAAGGCTCCAGTAGCACCCCCAGGCTCTTGACCCTGCGCACTGTTTTCAGTGGTGCACCATCAAAGATCAGTAGGGGAATTTCCCTTCCTAGGCTGCCACAGCTCAGGCACAGGACCTCTGTCTTTGCTGGATTCAACTTCAACCTACTCTGCCTGAGCCAGCCTGCCATGGCTTGCAGCGCCTGGTCCAGATTTTCTGGGACATCGCCAGGCCAGCCGTCCATCAGTAGATAGAGCTGGGTGCCATTAGGATACTGGTGGCAACCCAGCCCATACCTCCAGGCAATCTGGGCAAGGGGGCGCATGTAGATGTTAAACAACATCGGGGAGAGCACCACCCCCTGAGGCACCAAACAATTAAGTGGGTATCTCTGGGACACCCTTTGTCCCTGACCATCCAGGAAAGAGGAAAGCCATTGCAAGGCTAGCCCCTGAATCCCTGCGTTGGCGAGGCGGTGGGTCAGTAACCGGTGGTCAACCGTATCGAACGCAGCTGATAGGTCTAACAACAGCAGCACTGCTGAACCGCCTCGATCCAGGTGCCGCTGGAGATCATCCACTAGGGCGACGAGCACTCTCTCCGTCCCATGGCCTGGGTGGAAGCCGGACTGGTGTGGATCTAGGATGGAAGCGTCATCCAGAAAACTCTGCAATTGTAACGCCACTGCCCTCTCAATAATTTTGCCCCAAAAGGGCAAATTTGAGACCGGCCGGTAATGTGCCAATTTGGTCGGATCTGATGTAATCTTTTTTAGGAGGGGGCGGACCACTGCTTCTTTAAGAGGCATTGGAAAAAGACCCCCCGAGAGGGATCTATTTACGATGTCTCGTATATGACACCTAAGCTCCCTCTGGCAAGCTTTAATTAGCAAGGAGGGGCATGGGTCCAAATTGTTAGTTGTAGGGCGTACAGTAGAGAGGATTCTGTCAACTTCCTCCAAGCTGAGTGTGTCAAAGCGATCCAGGATTGAACCAGAAGACAGGCACGAAGCCTTGAGTTAACTTACTGTATCCAATATGGCGGGGAGGTCGTGGCGGAGCGACGTAACCTTGTCTGCAAAAAAATTTGCAGATGCAATCTTAGCCGCAAAGTAAGCCTTCTTTGTGGCTTTGACTGCCATCTCATAGGACCTCATAAACTCTCTATAAGATGTTCCAGTCACTTCGTCTTGATTACGCCGCCATTGCCTCTCTAACCATCTGAGTCCTCATTTCAGCTGTCGCAGCTCTGGGGTATACCACGGGGGAAGCTTAAAGCGGGGTCGCAGAGGGCGCCGAGGTGCGAGCTCATCAATGACTGGAGAGCCGGCCATGTCAGGAATCAACCAGATCATCGAGAGAATTGTCAGGGGCCAGGGATCTCTTAGCACCATTTGGAACAGCTCTGGGTCCATCAAGCTCCGCGGGCGAGCCAAAATAAGCTCGCAGTCCAAACGGGTTTGGGGTGGAGCATCCACATGAGCCTTAAGGGCAAAGTGGTCTGACCATGGCACTGCCTCAGCAGTTACATCGTCCACCATAACCCCGGCCGCAAAGATCAAATCTAACATGTGCCCCGCCTGGTGAGTGGGCGATGTCATAAATTGGGAGAGCCCCAGTGTCGCCATGGATATCACCAGGTCCAGCACCTGACCAGAGGACGTGTCATCGACATGGACATTGAAGTCACCCAGGATCACAAACCTTGGGTACTCCAGTAGTTTAATGTTTAATGTCAGGCTTTAAAAAAAAAAAAAAAACCTGAATAGGAAGAGCATACTGTGAGTAGAAATGGAGTGAATAACAAATAGCATAGTGAAACAGAAAATAATTGCTAGCAGTTGCAAGAGAGTCCCCTTTCTCCCCTCCCCCCCCCCACCTTGTCTAAGCACTGCTGAGACAAACAACCCGCAGAGATGTTCCACCAGGCATTTGGCAAGCCCATCTTCCGTTCCTCTCTGCCCCACCACAAGCAGTTGGTTTTCCTGGACTTTTATTACCATCTTTTAGCAGTTATTGACTTTTATGGTTTTAAATCATATTATGATGACACTGTATTATTTTCAATGTCGTACACTGCCCTCAGCCCCACCTTGGTGGGGGAGGGAAGTCTAAAATTGAATGAATGAATGAATAAATACTTGGAATCCATACTGTTATTTTTATGCCAATAAAGGCTGACTTGACTTGACTACTTGGAATCCTGGTTAACAGGGCAAGTCACAGTTTGCAGGATCCCACAAGGCTAATTCTCAAAGCAACAAACCAGAGATTGTTGTTAGATCAGCCACTATAGGTAAGGGAATATAGTTTGTATTTTCTGTGCTAACTTCTAGTGTGAATATTTCATATGCTGTAGTATTCCCTTAGTAAAAGCCATTGGCTGAGGCTGAAAGGGGTTTGAATTATTCTGCTGTACATTCACCATGCTATGCCCAGTGGTGCCAGGAGGCAGAATTGATATATGGAGCGGAGATCAGAAAGCACTGGGATTTTTGAACACCATCCATCCTACAAGTTAGAAATATAAGGGAATCCTGAAAGCATCCCTCATTGCCTAAAAACACAATATTTCATGCCTGAGCCCCAAGCAAGTAAGAAAGGAAGCCTATGGGAGGCAGCACTGATTCACACTGCAAATGAGGAATACTAGTCCATTGTTCTAGAAGCAAATCAAGAAAATATACACTTCTGAATGCAAAATGAATTGAATCTTCATTCTCAATCAATTTCAGTCCTATGCCCCAAATATCAAAGGTCCCAGAAACAGTGATTTAGCATTACTTTTGTACAAATGCAAATCTAAAGGAAGGATTCTGGCTCTAGCTGCTGCTTTATGTCTTCTGATTAGACTGCGTTTCTCTAAAAAGCATTACTGCCCCTAGTTAAACAAAGATTATGAGAATCCTAGATTACAACCAACTATGTTTGTCTTTTTTCTTTTCTGAATATCTTTGTGCGGTGTGCGGGTGCATATGTGTGTGCACGCATGCATGCACATGATCGTGCGTGTCCCTGGAACTCATGGTTGACTTCTGGTGACCCCTAGCAAGACTTGAACATTTCAGAGAGGTAGCCTGCTATTTCCTGCCTTTGCATCTTGGTCCTGGTATTCCATAGAGGTCTCCCATTCAAGTACCTGCCAGGGTCGACCCCGCTTAGCTCCCGAGATCTGACAAGACTGGGCTTGCCTGGGCTATCCAGGTCAGGGTTTCCCGACTAAGTTTTTGCAGATGGTTTGAAAACTTATTTTGAATAAGGGGAGGGATGGTGGCTCAGTAGGAGAGCATCTGCTTGGTAAGCAGAAGGTCCCAGGTTCAATCCCTGGCATCGCCAACTAAAACGGGTCCAGGCAAATAGGTGTGAAAAACCTCAGCTTGAGACCCTGGAGAGCCGCTGCCAGTCTGAGTAGACAATACTGACTTTGATGGACCGAGGGTCTGATTCAGTATAAGGCAGCTTCATAAGTTCATATAATAGCCTTGCTCCATTCAAGCCAGATAGGAGCAGAAGGACACAATTCATGGGGAAACTACCTTCTGCTGTTGTTTTCAACCTTTTTTATTCAAAAAGCTGCAAGGACAAGTTTTTGATTTAACACAGTCAGCTTGCAAAGCAATTACCCTGCACCCCTCGTAATGATATCACCATCTGTGATGGGAACACCTCTGACTAAAATGCCATCTCTTTACGATACATTACTGTAATCCAAGGCAGAACTTAACCCTTGACAATATGGCACACTTAATCACATTCAGCCCAGAAGTTTTCAACATCAGTTATTTCAATTTCCAATTAGATGCATACATTAGATTTATTATTATTTTTTAAAGCGCCTACACCTTTGCAAGTTAATAAAGGAAAACACTGGAAAGGCTCTTGGTACACATGACAGCTTTATTTAAAAAGACAGAGAGAAGATGGCAGTTCTCATTTATATGTGGGTAAGCCCCATGACTACGAATTATTTTTCCTTTTGAAAAAAAAATCATCCTATGTGCCTTACCTATAATAGTTGCAAGGCCTTCCTGCTTCTGCTTATTATTCAACATTATATTTGATATTATTTAGATTCACTGCCCAACTGTTGACTGGAGACAGTCTGATGCAGATCTACCGTAGATGCTCCCAAATTCCCACACTAGCTATATCAATGAATGAGAGCAGATTAAAAAATGCAAAAACAGAGGGATGTTGAACTTCCTGATCTGTACCATTTAAGAAATTAGATGGAAGGTAATATAAATATTCATTATCCCACATTTTAAAAAAGAAGACTTTCAACTCTTTCAAGTGTTTTAAATCAATATTGGTTTCCTCAAGGTAGTGATTTTAAGTGTCTCTTTTGGCAACCGGTAGGTCTTGATAAACCTATTCAGTGGTTTAAAGATAATGCAGCGTTAACTAAGGAAGAGGTGGAATCAAAATTACACAAGCCGGTTCATTGGTTTCAACATTTTCAAATTCGTAATATCATGTAGAAATTAACCCCAGGAAACTCACCCTTAAACCTTTGACTGTTTTCGAGACCATTATAAATAATTATGGTTCAAAAACAAGAAGTCTTTAGGGTTTGTAGAATCTTTCGGGCTCAAGTGCCTTGTTCTACTGGAAAAAATTTTTCTTCCAGACGTTTCATTTTCCCCTGCGGAGAACATCCTCAGTGGCGTTGCAGCCGGAGCAGGCGCTCTGACCTTCTTGGCTGCTGTGCATTGCTGTGTCTCTCAATGCACAGCAGCCAAGAAGGTCAGAACGCCTGCTCCGGCTGCAACGCCACTGAGGATGTTCTCCGCAGCCGAGAACGAAACGTCTGAAAGAAAAACTTTCTCCAGTAGAACACGGCACTTGAGCCCGAAAGACTCTACAAACCCTAATGATGTTACCAGCCGTGAAAACCTGAAATCTTTGATAACAAGAGGTCTCCTCTCTTGCATCTATAAAACTATTTTGGACACTTGTCTGTTATCTCCTCCAACATATGTAAATAAATGGGCAAAAATCCTCCCAACAGAATTGTCTTCAGATGACTGGGATGAGATATGATGGTCTCCATCTAATTTATCTTCAATCTTTAGTATCACACCCAATTTTTAAAACTTACAGCAAATTGGTATATGACACCCAGCCGACTTCATCAGATTGATACAAACCATTTCCCTTATTGTTGGAAAAAATGTGGTCAGTTAGGAACATACTTTCATCTGTGGTGGGAGTGTCAGGAGGTGCTGTCTTTTTGGTCAAAAGTCAAGGATTCAAATTGTAGAGTGGACAGGGATGAACATTCCTTTCAGTCTGGAATTTCTGCCTTTATTTATTTATTTATTTATTTATTTGATTTGTATGCCGCCCTACCCCACCGAAGTGGGCTCACGGCGGCTTACAATACAGAGATTCTAACATAGAATTCAAATTTTAAATATAATAGCAATTTACATAGTTAAGAAATTAAAACATTAAAAACAGTGCATCAGTCCAACAACGTACAATCTATACACTTCCTTCGGTATTTTGGTAGTTTGGTGGTTTGGTGCCGGTCAGTTATAGGCCAACCGGAAGAGGATTGTCTTACAGTCCCTGCGGAATTGTCCAATATCCCACAGGGCCCTGACCTCTTCCGGTAACTGGTTGCACCAGCAAGGGGCTGTTATTGAGAAGGCCCTGGTTGACTTCAACCGGGCCTCCTTTGGCCCAGGGATTACGAGCAGATTTTGGGAGCTAGATCGCAGTACTCTCTGGGGAACATACGGGAAGAGACGGTCCCTAAGGTAGGCAGGTCCTAGACCATATAGGGCTTTAAAGGTAATAACCACCACCTTGTACCGGACTCGGTAGATCATTTTAGATCATTGGCCAGGTATCTCGATGCTAGAATCCAAAAGAGATTTTATTTCCCAGCTACTAGCAGCTGCCAGACACACCATTGCTTCATGCTGGAAAGATTCAGCTAAACTTACACTCAAAACGTGGTACGATAGAATTTGGGAAACTTTCATTATGTTTCAAATTACTCAAAATGTATTCTTCTTAGGAGACTCTTTATTATTGACAACTAACTATATGCAATACTATTGGGACCCAGTTACTGGTTATCTTAAATCCAACAATGTTGTACCAAATCAATCAGATTATAATATATGGTTGTTTACATAAATGTGTTTATTCTATCCCTTATCAGTATTTTAAACACTGATATTAGACTAAGGATTATTAGCTTTTAATGAACTGTTCAGGAAACCTAAAATGTAAACTTGATAAAGATGAAGTCATGAATATATTAATATGTAACTTCCTTTGTAACTTTGTTTGAATGTTAGTTTATCGATACATATGTTGATCTCACATACTAATTGTTTGTAATGCTTGGCATAAAACCCCTTATGTTTGTTATGCCAGTTCATTTTTAAAAAATTCAATAAAATTTAAATTGGGAGGAAAAAGAAGACAGGCAATAATACAGTAGAGTGTAGGCCACAGTCCCTATTTTTTTCCTCCCACGTCTCACTCCATGAAGGCTGTTCTCAGCCTGTAAGCTCTTTGAGGCAGAGAATGACTCCCCCCCCCTTTGTGTTGCCCAATGGCTTACTTATTTCATTTGAAAATAATAATCTTGAAGGCAGACAACAGGGTTTTGAGAAGTCTGATTCTACTAAAAACAACATCCTTATGTTCATAGCATCTTTAACTGAAGTGACCATTATATTGTGTCAAAGTATACTGTGTCTGGCAGAGGCTCCCAGATCCTCTGATGGAAGGAACCCTGCCCTATACTTCCTGAGTTTTCTTAACAGTAGCTTGTCAGTATTATTTATTTATTTATAAAATTGGCTCATTGACTGCCCTCCCCTGTGAAATAAGGCTCAGGGCAGTGTATAGCAGCTGTACAAGCACATTCAGATCCATTTAAAAACAGTTAAAACAGTAAATAATATTACAATATCAGATGGCCCTAAAATGAATTGGATGGTTTAGGGCCTTGAAAGCTAATACGAGAACCTTGAACCTAATCCAGTATTTAACCTGTGCCACTGCATTCGGACCAGCTGTCATTTCTGGGTCAGTATCAGTACTAAACCTGGGATCTTCTGCATACAAATCTTTGCTTAACCACTAAACTATTGACTCTTTCCCTAACTGCTTTTTTAGCAAGATGAAATACTAACTTTGGCAGCTAAATTGGGGAATAGGGAATAGTGGTATAGGATCTCCTACAACACACATTGCTTGTAAAAAGCTACTGTAATCAGCAGGGCTTTTTTTGTAGCAGGAACTCCTTTGAATATTAGGCCACACACTCCTGATGTAGCCAATTCTCCAAGAGCTTACAGGGCTTTTAGCACAGGGCCTACTGTAAGCTCCAGGAAGATTGGCTACATTAGGGGTGTGTGGCCTAATATTCAAAGGGGTTCCTGCTACCAAAAAAAGCTCTGGTTACCAGCCAGGGTCCACAAATTTGTTCCTGCCTTGGGCTTAGGGTTGAGCAAACCACAAACAACAGGTTATAGTGACATAAAATAACTAAAGAACTTATACAAATCTAATCACACTTTTTATAACTTATGTACAATGCACTTGCAATAATCCCACCAAAGTAAATACAAATCTCCAGGAATCTCCCTGATAATCAAAACAAAGTTCCATGGGCACAGGACGTCGACTTTTGTTTACTGTTTCACATACCTTCTTCCAGCCTAGGATTTCAATAGAGTTTCATTCACATATGCTTGGTTACAATATTTCAGAATATACAAACTCATCCCTCGTTGGCAACAAATGTATTCTCCTTTAATACTTGGTTATAATTGTTTCAGAATTTACACTCATTCATCTCACACAGGTGAAGTTTATTTCTTCCTTTACCCAATGTGATGACAAAGTTTCCTAAGCCGTTTTTATTACACCGGCACTATGCTCAGTTTTTCTAAAACAAGTCATCTGTCTTAACACCTATTTGTCTTTTTTAAAGTAACAGAACTATGAATTATTGCAGTGATTTCATCATGCAGCAGACTGGCCTGACTATTTTTGCAAAAAAACAGGACAGGTCTAAACTGTTATTTAGACCATATGGCATAAGACAATTAAGTTCATGTATCCACTTGCATTCCTCCCTCAATAGTTTTGTCTGTACATCTTCTGTAGTATCCTGAACCTCATGTTAATACAGAACCCAAAATTTAAAACTGTCATAAGGGTGTACCTTGTCCAGAAAATGGTCAAGTAGTGGTGCATCTGTGACTTTATTTTTAATACGACTCCGGTGCTCTAAAATTCTAATACGCACCTGTCGCATTGTACTGCCTATGTAACAAAGACCACACCAACACTGGATAAGATAGATAGCAAATCTTGTGGCACAGGAAGAATAATGCTGTAATTTAATGGTAGGACCTCCTGTCAAGTCGGCAGATTCAATAACGAGTCCTCGTTGATAACAAAGTAGCTAGTTTATTGATATCATGGTTCTCGACTACAGCGAAATTGAAAGACTAAAAATCATACAGTAGAATGCAATCATATAAGGTATACTTCAAAGGGATTCTTAAGGGAGGGGCACTATGCAGGGCACATTCACATACTGATGTTACAATTTCTTTCTCAGGCCTGCTTCGGCCTTGAGCGTCTCACTGGCTCCAACCTCCCCCGATGCCCAGGCTGAGAAGGCTCGATAACTTCTTTCACACATTCCCATTTCAAAGCAAAACTACACAACAAAGGAAAGGAGAGGGGTGAGGAGAGTTCAAGCTAGCAGCATTGGAATACATTGGCATACAGTATGGCTTCACCCAGGATGCTTCTCTCCTGAACCAAAGATTGAGTACAGGCCTGACCAGAGTTAAAGCAGACTTGACACCTCCCGGGTATGTTTTTACCTCAAGGACTTGGGAATAGACCAAACAATGTTTACATGCAAAATGTCCATCTATACCTTCAACACGTGTTCCTAGGATGAATATCTGAATGCACAAGCTGATCCTTAACATTTCTAGTTCTTCTAAAACCAATATAAGGTGGTAGCTGACATCACTAATAATGTGCCAGTATTGATAAATAATCTTGTTTTAGCGGTTTACGTTTGCTACGCAAAAGCCGCAGCACTTCCTGTAACTCCGGCGCAGATGGTGGGAAATCCGACAGACGCTGCGGAGGGAACAGGATTGTGACTGCGAGGTAAGCTATGTGCGAAAACGGTCTTAGAGTAAATTTACACCAGCAGCAGAAGCTGAAGATTGCAAACAGGAGCTCACAGTTTGTAAAATATGCTGTAGTAATTGCACTCAAGAATGGAGACAACTGGCACACACGGTAAGATATAAAAAAACAGAGAAAAAGCTTCCCAAGGCAGAACTCCTCCGTGTGTACTTCAACTTATCGTAGCAGTTCAAAAAGTAAATACTTAAAACAAGGTGCTGTGAGCCACTGTTTAAAACTGTGTTATGCTAAATAAAAACCCAGCAATAGGTTAAGATAAAATAGTAAAATTAGTTAATCACTTGCAAAGCGCTGTGAAACAGAGAAACTGCCTCAATCCCACTTCCCATTCCCCCCTCAAATCCAGAAGTTTAAACAAGTGCACCGTGAAAGCTAAACTGGTATTTTCAGGAAATAGGTCCTTAGAAGCATTGCTGGGAAGCGTGAAGTAAAACCCATTATCTTCCATCCTGTTCAGTGATGTCTTCAGCAGGGATCCAGCTGTTGAATTTGGGCAGCCACCCCATCCACTTCACTAAGAACTGCTTCTGTTTCTTGTTTGTCCAGGTTTTTATAATTGTCTCTATCTTGCATGTTCTGTCTTTCCAGCGAGTCACTTTTTGCAACTCCTCCGTGTAACGCCCTCCCCCACCGGACCAGTTCACTGTCAAAATCTACCAGGTGGTACATGGGCCTCTCGCCCCTTCCACCCACCTCTTCTATAATATTTCTTCAGTGAAATTCTGTTCACAGCCATTCTCAAAAGTCCCCTTTGTTCTAGAGACCCTTACACGGTCCCCTTTTCTAAATAGAACTCTTGCTTCTTTTTTTTTGGGGGGGGGGGGGGCAGAACCACAACATACACGTCTCCACACAGTAAGTACGTTAGAAGGCTTGACATCAACAGGTTGCGTCTGGATAGTTTTGTGGTGGCTGTGGTTATAGCTTTTGACCTGGTCCTGTAAATTTGACTCTGGCTTCTTCGGGTTTTCATCCTCTGGCCCCATTGCCTGCACTGACTTTATTTCTTCATAACCTTTCATGACCATGGGCTCATCTGTCTCCACAGGGACCAATTCTTCATCAACAGCTTCTTCCAGGCACAGAACCCAACAGCAACAGAAGAGCTGCAGACCTTCCTCTCCCATATTTGCTGGGGAATGCAGATTAATTGGCACATTTAAATGTTGATGGGGCACTCTTCCTGGCCTCTCTTGAGAAGACTGGGTACAGCAAGGTCCACCCTGCAGGGTCTGGCCCCAAATGTTTCCCCTACAGCTCTATGCAGACCGTCATTTTATTTTTTTAAAACACCCTAGCTGTCACTGTCAATTTATAAAGGTTTTGTGTGTATGTGTGTGTGTGTGTGTGCATGCTTTGAACAAGAGTGCGGAGTTTAGAAATCATTTCCTACAGATCTGTACCTTCCAGATCACCCTGCACTGCAGGGCAGGCTGTCTGATTTTTAAGTTTTATATCCTACAGAATATTGCATGCTTGCTTATTTATTTATTTGCCTACGTACCTACCTAAAATTTATATGCTACCCACTCTGCAAGTGGACTCAGGGCGGCTAACAGTCATGCTAAAACCACAATTTCAGTTACAATTTTAAAACAATACAACTTAATAAAAGTATTTTAAAAGTATTTGGTGCTATGCAAGAATTTCAACACAGGCGGATCAGATTATTTGTGACGTCACAGTTCTTCTGATTGTCTGTTAGCGGTCCTTTTGATGGTATAGCTCAGCAGCATAGAAGAGGCAGCCTTCTCCCACATTAGTTTTTATAGGCCTGTCGACAGATTTCAGTTTTACAGACCCTGCGGGAGAGATCCTACAGTTCCCTTGCATGCACAAAGCGTACATGGTACAATGACATCATCTTTAAGTAATGTAATCATGCAGGGACACTCTAGCATTTTAGTATAAAATTCTATGGTGCCATAAGAGTTTTATACAAAAATGCCAGACGGCCCCAGTGCAATGTGTCCAGCGCGATCACGTCACTTCCAGGTAATGTAATTGTTCCAGGCATGTTGGGCGCCGTTGGGAGCTCTTTGAGGGCAGAGCTCCCCCACCAGCCAATCTTGTGCCGGCAGGTTGGAGACCCCAAGATTGGGGGGGAACCCTGCCCCCAGCAGGAGGTTGGGAACTCTACTTGGGTTAGCCTATCCTTTGTCCAAGGGAACTAGGTTCCTTTTTATTGCTTAAAATTATCACTGTCCTTTTGAGAGAAAAGTATCATAGCATTTACAGGAAGATGAGGCACATAAACCAAAGCACCTGACAACTGAAAGCCATTAAGAAATTCTCCCATCAACTGCAGCAACTATTTACTTGCATCTGCATTCCAATGTCCTGTAAGCCCTAAAGTCAGCATAAGACATAAAAAACTCATAATACAGCACATGCCAGAGGACCATAATGAAGAGTGGTCACATAAAACAGAAGATTGGAATATGTGAATTAAAAATCCTGACATTATCTGTATAGTTGAGTATTCCAAAGTAGGGAGAATGACCCTACTTTGGCTGTCAGCCAAATTAGATGACATGCATGCTTACCTCTAATGTGAAGGACAACACCACATCTGATTTTGACAACTGAACGTCATTTTCATCTCCTATATCCAAGAAAGCAGAATTCTGTGATCGTTTTAACTTCTGCAGTTTACATTCTGGGCCACCTTTAGAAACTGGAAGACTTTCCAAATTTGCCATTAGCAAATTCACTGAAGACCGTAATTCTTCTACATACAGCTGCTCCATTCCTTTTGCCACAAACTTTGGGTATTTTCTTTCCTTGAAAAGAATTTTAAAAATAAGGGGGAAATTAAGTTATTGTTCAGACACAGTATGCTTGAAAGACAAGGCTGACTTCCTAAGTAGTTGCTCTTAAACGGACCTATTAAAACCCAGGACTTTTTTTGTAGCAGGAATTCCTTTGCATATTAGGCCACACCCCTTTGATGCAGCCATTTCTCCTGGAGATTACAGTAAGCCCTGTACTAAGCCCTGTGAGCTCTTGGGGGATTGGCTACATCAGGGGTGTGTGGCCTAACATGCAAAGGAGTTCCTGCTACAGAAAAAGCCCTGTTAAAACCTATCATACATAGTTAACCAGTCCTCTGCTTTAAAGAGATTTTAATAGATTATTTAGACTGAAAGATTATTCAAATCAATATTTTAATTCCAATTCAATGACTACATAAATTTCTGGTACATGTTAAGAAACATTGCATAATACCTACCAACAAAGGAAGAATAATTTATTTTATTGTTTATTTGTAATTATTTACATTTTAAGGCCTTCCCAACATTGCCCTGTATGGCGAACTCTCCAACGGCCATCGAAATAGAGGGGCACCAAAGAAGAGGTACAAGGACTCCTTGAAGAAATCCCTTGGCACCTGTCGCATCAACCATCACCAGTGGTCTGACCTAGCCTCAGATTGCAAAGCATGGAGGCACACCATCCACCAGGCTGTCTCTTCCTTTGAGAATGCACGCATAGCTGGTCTTGAGGACAAAAGGAGATCGAGGAAGAATCGTACTGCTACAGCACCAACCCCAAATCAGACTTTTCCCTGCAGCCACTGTGGCCAGACCTGCCTGTCCCGCATTGGTCTTGTCAGCCACCAGCGAGCCTGCAACAGACGTGGACTACTGCACCTTTCTTAAATCTTCATTCATGAAGTCAAGCCGAGAGAGAGCGAGAGACATTTTAAGGGAATTATAAATGTGCTTTTCAATAAAAAATATTCCTTTTATGCATAGCGCTATTAGCAGAAACAAGTAAAAAAACCTATCAGACCTATAATCCAATAGAAAATATGTCACATCCAATAAAATAATCAGAACAAATCTATGAAATGATCAGTTTTTAAGGCCAGTATACAAATTCAAAACTCATTGTTGAACCAATGAAGGTCTGTACAGGCTGTACAAGGTCTTCAAGACATTCTTAAAAAATTTTCAGACCTAGAATTCCATGGAACGTAGCTAGAAACTGGAGCCACACGTCAGGGTAAGAGCAGCTCAAGCAGGCTGTGGTGATTTAATTGTTTATTTAATTCCACCCGCCCTGCCAAAGTGGGCTCAAACTTCATACGGCCAGGTATTGCCAATACATTCTCTGTGGCAGATCTTAGTGAGGAAGGAAGAACCCCCTGGTAGCACATGCTCATATTAACTTAATGGCCACAGCTGAGGAGGAATATACACATGACAATTTTCACATCCTGAACCAAAATTATAAAAGCCAAGAACAAAGTTTGAGTCCAGTCCAGTGGCACTTTTAAGATAAATAGAGCTTCATTTAAAGCAGGGGTGGGGAACCTCCATTCTGAACCTCCGTATGGCGGCCCTTGAGGTCACTTGGCGTGGCCCTCGGGGATTGCTGGGCCGAACCGAGCCATGTGGCAGCCTCCCTGGGGCCTGGCTGGCCAGCGAGGATTGTGGGGCCCAGCCGCACTGTGCAGCAGCCTCCCCAGGGCCAGACAGGGATCACAGGGCTCAGATGTACTGTGTGGCAGCCTCCCTGGGGCCTGGCTGGCTGGCCAGAATTGCTGCGGGGGCCTGGAAAAGTTACTGTCACAGTTCAGTTTGCACTTGATTATCCCAGATGGTGTGGCCTAATATGCTAATGAGTGTGTGACCTAATATGTTAATATTAGGGGATGTGGTCTAATATGCTACTGAGTTCCTGCTGGGCTTTTTCTACAAAAAAGTCCTAGACCTATGCATTTGCCTAGGGCGGCGGGCCGTGTGTGTGTGTGTCTGCCAGATTAGGCTCTTCCCACATCATAGAAATAGAAAATAGAAAAACAATTACTTGCATTAATTTTGCTGGCCTGAATCATTCTCCCTTGGTGGAGCATTGTTTTTTAAGTTGATAATTTTTTATGGCCTGAGAATGATGTTATAAATATCCATATGGCCCTTGGCAAAAAAAGGTTCCCCACCCCTGATTTAAAGTATAAGCTTTTGCGCACATGAAAACTTATACCTTGAATAAAACTCTATTTGTCTTAAAGGAGCCGCTAGACTCGAACTTTCTTGTGCTGCTTTAGATCGATATAGCTATCCAACCATGTTCCCTCTAATCCCACACACACACTGAGAAGAGTGTCAGAACCCCTCCCAGTTTTCTGTAATGTGTTACTGTTAGAGACTGCAACAGGGGTGGCAAACTGTGGCTTAGGAGCCACATGTGGCTTTTACACATATTGTGTGGCTCTTGAAACCCATACCATCCCGTTGGCCAGCTTGAAGAAGGCATTTCTCTCTTTAAATCACTTCTCCAAGCCAGCCAGTGGCTTGGAGATTGCATGTAAAGTTCCAGTTGCTTTCTTTCCACCTCTCCCTCCCTCCCTCTCCACCTCTTCCTTCCTTCCTCCCTCCCTCCCTCCCTCTTTGGTGGCTCTCAGCCATCTGACATTCATGTCTCGTGACTCTCAAACATCTGACATTTATTCTACGTGGCTCTTACATTAAACAAGTTTGGCCACCCCTGGACTGTAAAATGCCTTTGCCATAGTCTGACTATTGCTGTGTATTGCTTGCCATGGTTTTCATCCCTTCCACTGGGAGATAACTCTTATCCTTGGGAGATCTGAGTTACAACATGAAACACATGAATTCCACATGTTAATCACCCTTTGGGTGAAGAAGTACCTCCTTTTATCCGTTCTAACCCGACTGCTCAGCAATTTCATTGAATGTCCATGAGTTCTCATATTGTGAGAAAGGGAGAAAAGTACTTCTTTCTCGACCTTCTCTATCTCATGCATAATCTTGTCATCCTCTATCATTTGACATTTCTCCAAGCTAAAGAGCCCCAAGCATTTCTCCAAGCTAAAGAGCCCCAAGCATTTTAATCTTTCTTCACAGGGAAAGTGTTCCAACCCTTTAATCATTTCTGCACTTTTTCCAATGCTATATCTTTTTTGAGATGCAGTGACTAGAATTGTACACAGTACTCCAAATGAAGCCACACCATCGATTTATACAGGGGCATTATGATACTGGCTGATTTGTTTTCAGTTCCCTTCCTAATAATTCCCAGGGGATACAATGAAAAATGAAGAGGATACACTGAAAAATGAAGTGACCCTTGTGAATCCTTGCCCGTTTCCTGCTTGTATCCATTTTATAGGACAGGTTTGGATTAAGACCAAGAAACAGAAGCCTCTTGGACTGAATTTCCTGTCGTGTTGGGGCAACGGGAGCTGATGTTAACTCTCCCCAGTGTAATCTCCCTGACTTTGTTACCCTCATCCCTTCCCCCAAGACTAGTTTGAACACTAAAAAGCATAGGATATCCTAATCACTGCCTGTGATCTGTGAAATTTTCAGCATTGTTTACTGCATTGATTGTTGTAAATATTACACCACTGTTGTTGAACTGTTTTTTTCATATTCTGCTTTATTAGTACATATTACAGTTTTTCTAGTGCACTTTTTAAATTTTGTAATCCAGTTTCTATTGCATTGTTTCCTGTATGATATATGCATTACAATGTTTTATTGTGTAATCCAGCTTGAAACAGAAAGGTGGACGTATAAATGGAACAAATCTATCAGTCTGACCTCCTCCATCCTGTGGCCTTTGGTCACAGATTTCCTAATATATTCCCTGCTACTCATGCATGAGGTCAGGCTGAGTGCCTTTGTTCAGTGTTGTGTAGAACTCATGTGTGGGGTCAGGATTTGCTCCTATTAGGCTTCCCAATCCCTAGGTCCCAGTGGGGGATCACCCAGTTTTGCAGGCTCCTTCCCGCCCTCAGTAAGCTGGCCGGTGGGGCGAAGCCCTGCCCCAACAGTTGCTATGTGCCTTGCCACTTCGGAAGGCTTAAGAAGACACTTGAAAAGGCTTACTTTTTAGACGGTGTATCTGTGCCTTTAAATCTGTAGCGGCCAGGCTGAATGGGAGCGGGGTGAGCTGACAGAACAACATGGCTGCTCCCAGTAGCTGTGAAAGCAACCAAGACCCTTTGTTTGCTTTTACAATCTTTTCAGAGGTTGTTTGCATAGGAAAGGGTAAACTAGAACCTTTGGTTTCCCTGTGTTAGTCTGAAGAACTTGGAATTTCAGCAAGTCGTGAGTAAATTGCCCCAGTGAGACCACACAAGTGTTTATTTTGGCTGCTGCTGCTGCTCTGTGTGTGTGTGTGTGTGAGAGAGAGAGAGAGAGAGTGAGAGATATCAGAATCATGGAATGTGCAGCTGCTTGAGAATGAGGAAATGAAGACTGTATTCAGGGGAACGACACTGCTGTATTTTTACTTATTTATTTTAGGGAATGTGAAAGTCTCCTGGCTCCACCCCCAAAGTCCCCAGATATTTTCTGAGTTAGATTTGGCAACCCTAGCTCCTCCCCACACACGAATGTTCCTATATATTTATTCCCTACCAGAAATCATCCTTAAGAAAACTACTGCCTGTTTCTTTGCTTTTTGGATCCTGGCTGTCTGACTGAAATAATATCAGTGCCTGTTCCATATATATTTACCAGGAAGAAGCTGCAGCAGTTTTGTTAACCCAACGGTGCAACCCTATACAATGGGATTAGACTGGAATAATGGGATTGCACTTTTAGAATGGATCAAAAAGACAACCTCTGAACAATCCTGGTTTGAGCTGTATTCCAGTGTTAACTTTTACTGCTCACATTTCAGCACAGTAGCTGACTGAATCTTCAACAGCTCAGCCACAGTACAGAAAAGCAGGAAACATACAGGAAACATTCTTACACCCACTAGGTGGCAGATTTCATCTTTTACACTGATGGCCATATGTATGTTCTAAAAAGTCAACTTCCTTTGCAGCATTAGTGCCTACATTTTAATTAGCGACATTTATTCATGAAACGTGCTCCATGCCTAACGTCAAGCATTGTCCTTAACACCACAGATCTTTAAAAACAAAAAACAAAACTCTTCACTAATAAGCAAAAAGCACTGGTTTTGCACACAGCAAGCAAACCATTCCTTCAGAAAGTTTCATTCCTTAAAATGCTGATAAGGAATATTGGTCTGATTACAGTATCATAAACAGATCTCAGCAAGCATCAAAAACAGAAAATGGGGACATCACTGTACGTATAGAGACTGAGGCAGACCAAAGTCACCTGGGCTCTGAGGAGGAGCAGGGAAAAGAGATGCTGGAATGCTTTTAGCTGTTTTGCCTGAGGCTGACTGCTGGCCCCGCCCTCTGCTGCATGAGCCATGAATTGTGTAAGGCTCCTCCTTGCCAGAGGCACAAGCCTTGGTGCAAACTGAAGGGAAGTTCACTATGGCTCTTAGTTTGCGGGGGGGGGGGGTCAGGCCTGGGAGACTTGTACTTCCTATATGTGCTAGGTCTATGGAAGATGAATATTGAAATCTCAAATGATTAAATGGGCAATTAATGTAAATAAAGAAATACAGATGGAAACATGGGAATATTTGTGGAAGAACTCTATGAAGCTTTTGACGTGTCATAGTATTAAAGAGAACTGTTTTAAAATGATGTATAGATGGTATATGACTCCTAAGAAATTGGCAAAGATGGGTAATAAGATGCCAGACAGAAGTTAGAAATGTAAAAACATGAAGGTTCTTTCTACCATATGTGGTGGACTTGTGAAAGAGCAAAAGACGTATTGGCAGATGATTCAACAAGAAATTTCTAGGATCTTGGGGTATGAATTTAAGAAAGTTGCAGAGACTTTTCCGTTGGGATTTCAAATGGAAAAATTTCCAAAAGAAGATAGAACTATAATTTGGTACTTGCTTTCAGCTGCTAGAACATTATATGCGCAGTTGTGGAAGCAAGAAAAAATACCAGAGAAATGGGTTTGGATTGTAAAAGTTATGACACGGAGTGAAATGGACAAATTAACAAGAATTTTATGATTTAGAAGTTTTCAAGATGGAGTGGAAAAAGTTCAGAAGATTGAAAAAAGAGTGGAAAATCAAAGGACATTGGACAATTTTTGATAATGATTAAGTCTTAGAAAAAAAGAATATTATTTTTTGTTTTTATTTAGTTAAGGGTACCTTTAAACATTAGTACTTTAAGTAAATAACACCAGCAGGGGTCAAGTAACGGGGGGAGGGGTGGGTAGAAAGTAATATATGGGATAGATAAAAGAAGTTATTAATGATGCAAGAAACATAATTTGTTGCCATATGTTACCAAATAAAATTGTTTTAACCCAGAAATGGGTAGGAATCTTCACAAATAATCAGAAACATTGCTAAATCTGTTTGTTCTGTTTTCAGTAAAACTGATTCTTTTATAAAAAACAGAAAAGTTGATACTGCACAGTCAATAAACATGCAGAATAAAAACAAGACACAACCATTTGAGTCTGCCAGTTGATGGGTATTTACCACAGGTACTGAAATATCTGGATTTCTGTCAAATACAATTAAATATCATTGAGGAAAGCAGAAAACAGAGTTTGGGAATACAGACACAATGGCTTGGATTCCAGGCAATATTTTTTTTCTAATGGAAAGGACTGACATCAGTGGAGCACAATTTCCTTTCTTGCTTCACCCCTCCTGATTCAGCCCCAGCATGCCCCCTAAATGCTACTAGGTGATGGAAAACTCACAGGAAGAAAACGAGGGAGGAGCCAAAGGTCTGCAGCAAGAGGAGAAAAACTGACAGATCACACACACACACACACACACACCTTTTCCATTCACAGAAATCCTCACAGGGATCCAAACCAGCAACAACAGCACAGTTCTATAAGCGAATGAAAGTAACAAACTTAAATATGATTGAATATGTTTTATGCCTTAAAGCAAGAAACAGGATAACAAGCTTACTTTTGCCATTTGGTCAGCCAGCTGGAGGCGCCCATCAAGTTCCCGTCTAATCTGAGCTGCCTGTTCATCTGCATTGTCCAACTGGGTGAAAAAAGGGAACAACATTAAAAAATAAATTACTATGATTTTTGATTTTTTTTTTTTTGCCCACAAAAAGTAGCGTAACATCATTATGCTTATGTTAGAGAACATGACTTTGTAAACCATGCAGCAGGAACCAGCAGAATTAATCCAGTGTTTCTTATTGATAGAAGCCCAAATCATGAATGTTGCCAGGTTGATATTTCTTCAGCTTTGCTAACATGCAGTCAGCTGGCCCTCTTCTTGTCTTTTCCTGACCTAGCCATAGTTATCCATGCAATGGTCACCTCTAGGCTAGGCTACTGTAAATTGCTCAATGCAAGGCTAATCTTGAGATTGACCCAGAAGTTACAACTGGTCCAGAAGGTGGCAGCACAAGTTCTCACCAGAACCCAATTAACACATATCCAACTGGTGCTCTGTCAACTGCACTGGCTCCATGTTGAATACTGAATCAGGTTCAAGGTTCTGATATTGATCCTTAAGGCTCTAAACTGGCTGGGGTCAATGTACCTTTGGAACTACCTCTCTTTGTACACTGCCCCCACCACCCCCGGAAGAGCACAGTACTCAGCTGAGAAATATGTTCTGGAGATCCCTGGCCTGAAAAATATCCAGATGTCCTCAACCAGATCCAGGGTTTTTTCGGCCAAAATGACATCCATCTCTGCCAAATGACATCCATGCCCTCCACAACCTAGCACAGTTCCACAGACTTTGTAAGGCAGAGATGTTCCACCAGACCTATGGTTGAGTACAGCAACATTTTTAATTAGGCCTCTTTTTTCTGTTCAGTCCCCCTTTGGGATAAGCAACCTGATTTAGATGCCACCTGAAATGGTAATTTAAATTGTTTTATTGTTTTTTAACGATTTAAAATTTTTGTTATGAGTGTAATTTTGAATGTTGTAAACCACCCTGAGCCCCAAGTATGCGGGAGGCAGGTCTAAAAAAATGAATGAATAAATAATATTTTAAAATGCATATTTTCAACTAGAATGTGCTCCAGCAAAAGGTTACACTTAGCTTTGTATTGGATATGCATCTATACCTGGAACAATGTGCATTCCATATTACATGCAAAATTTAAAAGTTCTGCAGCAAAGTAAAATTAGTACACTACCTTCTTTAATTTTAAAAAGTCAATTCTACAACTACTCTATAGAAATCTTCCCACTCTCTATCGTTTTCACCATAGAGATTTTCCCCCCCCTCTAGAGTGCCATCTAGAAGTGTTATCACTTTCAGGTTAGATACAACCCTTTCCCCAGCCACCCACCAACAAATCTCCAAGGTCTTGCAGGTAGATCCCTGGCAAGCCTAGTTTAGAAGGCTATAACTCTGCTAAGAAATTCACTGTTAGCCTCCTTCTTCTAGTGATGCAGAAAATTGAAAATCTGTGCAGGACCCTGTCACCCCCACCACTGGAAATCCTGCTAAACTAGTCCTTCGCTTCTTGAAACATTTCCAGTCAGTGCCTACCCACTTTCAAGTCTATTTGAACAGCCGGGAGGACAAAAAGCTTCCTTTAAAAAAAAAGATTTAGTTCCTCAATTCTGTATTCAGTTCCCAAAGGCGTATTTTGCAGAGCAATTTGCTAAGTTACCTTGTAAAACTGCATTGCTTATTCTACAAGGCCATTTACAGAGGTATTTTAATTACACACATTTACCATATACCTTTGTAAGAGACAATGTATTGAGAGCATAAATGTAATGTACTATAATACCTCAAAAAGGCATTCACTTAACAAAGCACTGAAGTGTTGATAATATGTGTTATAAATATATTGCTAATTATGCAACTCTCTGGTTGCATTATAAGACAGCTGTCAATTTAATACTCCAGAGAACTACTCCATTTTCTATTCTGGTTAGAATTACACAGATTGGCAGCATTAAAAGGACCAGAGAACTGGAAGCAACCACTCCCAGTATGACATCACATCCCAGAAAAAGATTAACACACAGGCACATGCAAGTACACACACATGGAGTGTAGATCAAGGCCCCCAGTGTAGTGCCCTTGGCACCCTCCAAGTGTCTTTAGGAAGAGGGTCTTTAGGAAGAGGGTTTTACCCAGCAGGACTTCGAACTGGCCACTGGAGATGTGATTGGCAGTGTAGATTTTTTAAAAATAAAGCTTCAGAAGCAGCTGCCACAACACAAGGATCTTCACTGCCTTATTGAAATAAGCTGTTTGTGCAAGAAAATATTTTAAAACGCTACCCTGTTAAATGGAGCTTCTGCCTGAAATGTTGATGAGCTGCTATGAGAGATATGCATGATGTCATGCCCAGAATTTTCTGGTTGGCTCTGCGCTTCCTGCGGCAGCCAATGCACCCACCACTTTTTGTCAGAATTCCAAAAGTGCCACAAGATCAAAAGAGTTGAGGTCTCCTGGTTTTCAACATGATCTCTACTACCGATTCCTCAGCAGCAGTTGCCCTGCTCCCAGGGTTCTGCTTTCCCCGGCTCAAGCAATCAATTCCCCACCAGTTGCTGTGTAGGTGCATTTTGATCTGCGGCTCCCTCCAATTTCCATAGCAGCTTCCTGCTCTTGTTTTTTTTTGGAGATCTAGAGGGAGCGGTGGATCAAAATGTGCCTGTGCAGGAACTGGTGAGGAACTGATGGCTTCAGCCATGGAAAGCAAAAGCCCAGGGGTGGAACAGCTGCTAGTGAGGAATCGTTCTATAAGTTAAACATGTATAACATGATAAGGTGTCTCTTGAGTATACAGCTCCAGATTACTTTGAAGGGATAAATTTCTACATTGGCTCATGAACAAATAACACAGGCCCTTGTAAGTCCTATTCTGCTAAGTCTTATTCACATTTTAGAGTAACCACGCATTAACCTGTTTGTAGGAAAAGAGGCAACATGGACCAGTATCTGGATAAATGTGTGGTTTCAATCACACGTAAGTGCATTGATTCAGGTGGATGGCCATGTTGGTCTAAAGCAGGGGTCCTCAACCTACGGCCCGTGGGCCAGATGCGGCCCGCTGAGGGCGTTTATGCGGCCCGCCGGGTTATGGCAAAATCAGACCGGAAGTGACGTTCGACCTAAACTCGCGTTAGCAACGCACACTTCCAGCACTGGGCTGAGGCGGCAGAGACAGAGTGTGAGGCGATACCGAGGTGAGGTGAGTTCCCAGGCTGGGGTGTGTGGTGTGGGGAAGGGAGAGAGATGCAGAAGACGGAGAACTGACGGCCCGCGGCCTTGTACAGTAACGGCAGTCTGGCCCTCCAAGAGTCTGAGGGACAGTGAACTGGCCCCCTATTTAAAAAGGTTGAGGACCCCTGGTCTAAAGCAACAGAATAAAGTTAGAGTCCAGTGACACCTTTAAGACCGACAGAGTTTTATTCAACGTATGAGCTTTCATGTACCAGCGCTCTTCTTCAGATAACAGTGCACTGACTGTAATCTGAGAATTACTCAGATTATTCAGATTACTGTACATTCATTGATTGTAACGTGAAAAATACTCAATGCACATATGAGGAAAAGGCAAACATACACAGTACACAGATTGTACATGCATTCCCTGAAACTTCAGTGACCAGAGCTAAAATGTATTAGGGATGGGCCAACGTGCATAGGTAAGAGGACACAGGTTCATTGGCTGTTTCTCCTGCAAGAATGAATTGACTGACCCTGCCTCCCCTGATATCACTGAATTTATCAGCCTCACTTAGGGTTGCCAAGTCCAATTAAAGAAAAATCTGGGGACTTTGGGGGTGGAGCCAGGAGACATTGGGGGTAGAGCCAGGAACAAGGATGTGACAAGCATAATTGAACTCCAAGGGAGTGCTTGCCATCACATTTAAAGAGACAGCACACCTTTTAAAATGCCTTTCTTCCATAGGAAATAATTAAGGATAGGGGCACCATATTTTGGGGCTCATAGAATTGGACCCCCTGGTCCAATCGTTTTGAAACTTGGGGGGTATTTTGGGGAGAGGCACTAGATGCTATACTGAAAATTTGGTGCCTCTACCTCAAAAAATAGCCCCCCCCAGAGCCCCCAATACCCACGGATCAATTTCCTATTATTCCCTATGGGAATCGTTCTCCATAGGGAATAATAGAGTGCCTAGTAGACATTTCCCTCCCCCCCCACGCTTTCTAAAGGGGGGGAGGGCCTCCAAACTAGGGAATCCCCTGCCCCCTCCCTCTCTCACACACACACACTTACCAGATCTTCCTCCGGACAACTCTACTTCCTGTGAAAACAAAAGCAAAAGAAAGGGAGGGGCCGTTCTCAGAAGCCCTTCCTGCTTCCTACCCAGCCTTAAAGGGGCAGACATTTTGCAAACGGCTCAGGAGCTCTACAACATGAAGCCTAAAGGTATGTCCCCCCCCCTCCACCCCCACCCCCACTTCCAGAGTTTTGAAGAGCGGGAGATGAGACTGCGAAACCAGAAGTCTCCCGCCAGAGCGGGAGGTTTGGGAAGCCTAGCCTCACTCCCACTTCCATTTATAGACTACACATAGTATTATAATTGTATGTTTCAGGACAATAGTCCCCCCCCACACACACATCGATTAGAGGATTTTTAAAAAATTAACCAAAGTTTAGTGCAGCTGGAAATTTCAACACAAGAGTTTAATACAAGACAACTTTTAGCAAATAGGCTCCAAATATACAATGTCCATCGAGTAAAAAAGTAGAGGCAGAAGAAAAACGAACACAAATTCTAATTTAACTCCCAATAACTAGATCTACACAGTGAGCATTCCAAGTATTTATACCAATGCCCTTCCTTAAACGCTTAAACTGCTTTTGATCCTCAGAACCCTTGAATCATAAATACCAAAACAGTCATAAAAATGCAGAACGTATCTATTGATAAAATAATTATCCCTCCAAGCCTTGCAGCAAAACTCGCATTTGCAATTTTAAGCTTCGAAGGAAAGAAAAACTGAAGTATGCCTACCACTTTCCGCATAGACATAAAGGTTGCCTGACGAGATTTTGGTGTTTACAGTCTAACAACAGGGAGCTAATTACAGAAGACTTCTACTGAGAAGCAGTCCTGCTGTTTGCGGAAGATTCCAATTTGGGGGGAAAAATTATAACTAAAATCTTCAGAGCCAACAACCTGTTCAAGCCCATAAGTCAATTTTCTACATTCATTGTTCAAGGACAGAAAAAGAAAACACTATATATTATTCCTCTGAAAATGTGGAGAAGCGATATGAGCATTTAAATAACTTTACAAGTATGGATACCCACAAGGCGAATTTATGAGAGAGGACTAGTGTTGACTTTTAAAGCCCCAAATGCCTAGCAGGGGTGTCAAACTAATTTGTTATGAGGGCCAAAACTTACATAAATAAGACCTTGTTGGGCTGAGCCATGTCAGGTTGGGCTGGGCCATGTGTGTACCTATTTATGATTAGGTAGCAAAGATATAAACTTTATAAAGGACACAGAAATCTCTTCAGTCTGAGACAGAACTGGAGTTTGAGACACAGCTCTGGTCTGTATGAGAGTCTGAGAGCGAAGGAGCTAGTAGTCGCTCTTTTGGGAGGCTCTCAAGTTTGTGGCAGAGAGTGTCACTAAGGCAGGGCCAGGTTTAGAGGCTCTGGTAAGGAGTTCTGATCCCAGGACTAACAGGCAGACTCCCTTTGTGGGAGAGAACAGAAACACACTGTGAGAGGGTTTCTGTGTCAGTTCAGAATCACAGAAGACAGACTGATATTCCAGCAGAGAAGAGACTTGGCAAAAGGGTTTGAGGCACAAGAGTAAAGGGCCCTCAAAGGTGTCAAAGTCCAGGGCTACAGCTCTTCCGGAGAAGAGGATAACTAGTCTGCCTGGGAGAAAGGGTCTGAGGTGGGGAGATCTAACACAGTCACAGTCAGTTCCTCAGAGAGAGCTAGTGTGAATATCAAAAAATCAGAACCTTTACCAGCAAGGTAAATTTTAAGAAGTGTTGTCCAGCTGAGGGAAACACTGATGTGAGGAACAGTCAGGCTTAGCGTGGTAAAAGGAACCACTTTAAAATTTTTGTCACCTTCTACCCAGTACCTCAGGGAACCAGAAAATAACCTTGTCAGAAAATGAACGAAGCACCAAAGACATTTTTAAATTCAAAAACCAAATATGAAGTTTATTAATTTATAGAAGGCAAGGAAGGGAGTAAGTAATAATTATTGGCTGGTTATTAAAAATCAGTTGGCAGGCAGAAGTTCAACTAAACAAATGATCTCTAATCACCAGAGATGTAGGCAGGCTGCAGTAATATAAAAGCAAACAAAAGGCAGGCAGTGTTCCTTAACACTAAAAACACACTCTAATTCAGAGAAAGATTATTTTATTTATTTATTTATTTATATTTCGATTTATATTCCGCCCTTCTCACCGAGTTGGCTCAGGGCGGCTTACAACATACAAAACTTACATAAATTTGGCTTAAAACAGTTAAATAACAACAGTTAAAACAATAATTTAGTAAAACATAAAAAGCAGCGGTCTATCAAAATGCATTCTAGCTCCATCCAAAAATTCTCAGTGTCAGTTAGTTGTTGTAGGCCAGCCGGAAGAGGACTGTCTTGCAGGCCCTGCGGAACTGCCCTAGGTCCCGCAGGGCCCTTACCTCTTCCGGCAGCTGGTTCCATTATAAAAACTATGCTCAAGTTTCTTAAATATAAAAATCCACACGCTCTTTGTCATTCACTCAGAAGACTGTCTAAACTTATGATGGAAAATATCCCCACAGAGACACTCTCCACTAGCACACAGGTACACTCCAGATGTTGAGTAATACCAAAAGACTAACACCCTTGAGTGTTATTACACCAGCACCTCAGTTCCCTGTGTTCAGTCCCACACAGTAGGATCCCTCTCTGATTTCTGGGATTTCTTACAGCCACAAGAACCTTAGCCTCTCTCCCAGTATGTTTGTGTTCTGTATTTGAACCAGGAGTCTGCCCTGTAGCACTGACAGAACTCCTCAGCAGAGCCTTAAAGTTTTCCTCTGCTTTAGTGACACAGTATGCCACAACTCAGGGAGTTTTCCCTCAGAAAGAGCCTTGCAGTGGAGGACGGTAAGCATTGGATTGCCGCAGGGCTCAGTACTGGGTCCCATGCTCTTTAACTTGTTCATAAATGATTTGGAGTTGAGAGTAAGCAGTGAAGTGGCCAAGTTTGCAGATGACACTAAATTGTTCAGGGTGGTAAGAACAAGAGAGGATTATGAGGCACTCCAAAGGGATCTGTTGAGGCTGGGTGAGTGGGCGTCTACGTGGCAGATGAGGTTCAATGTGGCCAAGTGCAAAGTAATGCACATTGGGGCCAAGAATCCCAGCTACAAATACAAGTTGATGGGGTGTGAACTGGCAGAGACTGACCAAGAGAGATCTTGGGGTCGTGGTAGATAACTCACGTAAAATGTCAAGACAGTGTGCGTTTGCAATAAAAAAGGCCAACACCATGCTGGGTATTATTAGGAAGGGAATTGAAAACAAATCAGCCAGTATCATAATGCCCCTGTATAAATCGATGCTGCGGTCTCATTTGGAATACTGCGTGCAATTCTGGTCGCCGCACCTCAAAAAGGATATTATAGCACTGGAAAAAGTGCAGAAAAGGACAACTAGAATGATTACAGGCTTGGAACACTTTCCCTATGAAGAAAGGTTGAAATGCTTGGGGCTCTTTAGCTTGGAGAAACGTCGACTGCGGGGTGACATGATAGAGGTTTACAAGATTATGCATGGGATGGAGAAGGTAGAGAAAGAAGTACTTTTCTCCCTTTCTCACAATACAAGAACTCGTGGGCATTCAATGAAATTGATGAGCAGTCGGGTTAGAACGGATAAAAGGAGGTACTTCACCCAAAAGGTGATTAACATGTGGAATTCACTGCCACAGGAGGTGGTGGCAGCTACAGGCATAGCCAGCTTTAAGAGGGGGTTAGATAAAAATATGGAGCAGAGGTCCATCAGTGACTATTAGCCACAGTGTGTGTGTATATATATATATATAAATATATATAAATTATTGGCCACTGTGTGATACAGAGTGTTGGACTGGATGGGCCATTGGCCTGATCCAACATGGCTTCTCTTATGTTCTTATGGTTTTGTCCCTTTTCACAACTAAAACTATCAGACAGAAACTCTAATTCACCAGTTCTGTCTCAAGGAAACGAGCTGACAGACTGCTCTTCGCTCCTTCCTCAATCAGTCTCCCAACGGAACTCACACAGAATTCAAACTGACCTAAACTGTGAGGCGATTTCCCCCACTGCTAGTCTCTTTCCAATCAATACATTCCATATCCATGGAAGCTGCTCAGTCAATCAGAGTGAGTTGTTACACACTCACCCAGGCTAACTGCTTTAATCCACTGGTGTATTTTATAAAATAACTGGGTATTTTATTAAATAACAACTTGCCTGAAAAAGGTGTTCCTGTACTTAAGTTTGTTTTTCTGCCTACCTACAGATTTTAATCCTACAAACCTCTGTTCCTATTTCCTCCCTTCCCAGCCTGTTTAAAATAAATCTTATTCTGGTTTTGTTATATAAACGGTACCAGTGCCATTATTTTGTTTCTGATGGGTAAAACGGCCATTGGTTCTTACCGTGAGGAGTCCTTCTCCTCTGAGGCCAGGAAGACATCTCTCTATGGGTTATTCCCTTCATCCACCAGGGAGGCAGGAAAAACTTTTCCACTTCCTATTGGTGCCTCTGGAATAGCCTGCCCTTTCAGTTCTGGGATTCTGAAAGTAGTAACTAATTAACTTCTAACGAACTAACTGTGACAAAAGGTTCTAAAACAACAATTAACAAAGAATTGTAATTTGCAATCTAACAGGAAGGAAGCAATAGGTTAGACAGAGCAGCAGCAGCAGAAGAAAAAATAGTGTTGTCATGACGATGATGGGAGGGTCGAAATGTTTTCCTAACCTCAGAGGAGAAGGAACCCTCACGGTAAGAACCAATGATCGTTCTCCCTCTGAGGCAGAAGACATCTCTAAGAGACCTCCCAGAGCAGTATCCATTAATTGGGTGGGTGATCATCATCAGTGTAGTAACAACGTGCTGCAAAACTTTACTTCCAAATGCCGCATCGGAAGAAGCCAAAGAATTGAGTTTGTAGTGACGTATAAAAGTAGATACTGATGACCAAGTTGCTGCTCTGCAAACTTCCTCTACAGAAGCTCTGTTCAGGAAGGCAGCACTTGTATAGGCGCGATGCAGAGAGTTAGCTGTGATTCCAGCTGGGACCTGGAGACCTGGGCTTTGTAGGCTTCCACGATGCAAGCCTTTATAGTTGAACTGATAGAAGATATCAACATTCTTTCTCCCTTTCTGGGAAGAGACATATTGATGAACATGCTGTCCGTCTTTCTAAATGGTTCAGTACACAGAATATAGATCTTCAATGCTCGACCGACGTCCAAAGTGTGCCAGACCATAGGATGTTTAGGTTGTGGACAAAAGGTAAATCTCCTGAGACCTATGAAAAATAGATGAAGCCTTAGGAAGAAAGGTAGGATCAGTTCATAGCATCACCTTATCTTTGTGAAAAACACAGAGGCTGAACTTGATAGAGAGAGCATTAAGCTCAGAGACCCTATGAGCTGAAGTTACGGCAAACAGAAACAGAAACTTCATGCATAGCCACTTTAGAGCAACTTCCTGCAGAGGTTCAAATGGAGCTTTGGTAAGTGCAGAGAGAACAGAATTGAGACACCATGAAGGAAAACAATGAATCTGGGGAGGAACCTTGATGGCGGAACCCTGTAGGAAGAGCTGTATGCGAGGATGCTTAGTGAGCTTGTAACTGCCTACAAATGATATGACTGTAGATAGAGCAGCCAATTGTCTGCGCAGGGTAGCCTTCAAACCTGAATGTAAACCATCCTGCAGGAAGGAGAGAATGTTAGCCACTGAAGGGGACAGAGGGTCAGCCTTTTTCCATCTACGTCAACAAACGAATGCTTTCCGTGTGGTGTTGTAGAAATGTATAGTTGACTGACGTCTGGAAGATAATATGGTATCCAGGACCTCAGACAAATAGCCTAGTCAAGTGAGGTGTTGCCACTCAATCGCTAGGTGGTCAAAGACAGCCATTCTGGATTCGGACGCCACATGGGCCCCTGCTGGAGCATGTCGGAAAATGTAGAGAAGGAAGGATTGCCAGCTCCTGCAGGATGAAGAACCATGGGTATCGGGCCCAAGTGAGGGGCCACCAGGATCGCCTCTACCTTCTGCTCTCGAATCCTCCTGATGGTCCTGGGGATGAGAGGAATCGGAGGGCCCCGGGAAGATCAGAGCATCTGTTGCCTCTGCTTCTGGTGTGTAGTATCTTGTGAAGAACCTTGGCAGTTGATGGTTGAGGCTGGAGGCAAACAGGTCCACTAGGGGTTTCCCCAGGTGATGGCAAATGAAGAGGAAGAGGTCTGTCCGAAGAGACCACTCCCCTTCGCTGATTGACTGGTGACTGAGCAAGTCTGCTTGTGTGCTGTTCACCTCCCTGATGTGCTCTGCTCTGATTGTCAGCAGGTTCTGCTCTGCCCAGGTTAAGATCTTCATCACTTCACAATGGAGCTGTGTGGATTTCGATCCCCCTTGCTTGTTGAGATACGCCTTGGCCGACATGTCTGTACGGACAGAGACATGTTGATGTGACAGGTGATAACTGAAATGTTTCAGGGCAAGACAAATAGCCCTCAACTCCAGGACACTGATTGGCAAGCTCTGTTCTTTGATGGACCACCAACCCTACGCTGGTATCTGGATGAGGATCACTCCCCACCCGAAGGCTGGCGATGGTGATAACCTCTAAGGGAATCGGAGTGTAGAACACCTTGCCTTAACCTAAGTTGTTAAGATCCATCCACCATGGCAAGCTGGATTTTACTGCTGTTGGAACCAGTAGATTCTTCTCCTGTCAAAGCATAATGGTGTGCTGATGAGGAGGGAGAAATCTCTGAAGTGGTCTGCAATGCAGGCGAGCCCACTGGATCAAGTCTATGGAAGATATAAGAAGGCCCATCAGCTTGGCAAGGGAGAGGAGGGGACGGGGACCTGATCACTACTGATGCAGTCTCCTTTATCTTCCTGGCCTTGTTCCTTGGAAGAAACAGTGAACTGCTTGTAGTGTCGATAGTAGCACCCAGATGCTCTATCCTTTGAACAGGGCGACGAGAGCTCTTGGCAAAATTGATCAGGAACCCGTGGTGCTGTAGGCAACAAAGAGTAGACTGGGTGTCCTTGATTGACTTGGCATGAGTGGGGGACCTGACAAGCAGATTGTCTAGATATGGATATATGTGGACATCCTGTTTTCTGAGATGCACGACTGGAGACAGCAAGATCTTTGTGAAGACTCTAAGAGCAGCAGAGAGGCCAAACGGGAGTGTCTGGTATTGAAAATGTTTGCACCGCACAAAGCCTGATGACGTCATCATGATGTTGTCGGGCCGCACGCGCTCCGCACACGGAAGTTTAAGGGGAAAAAAAAAGGAGGGTGTGGGGAGCAAATTTCGGCCTGGGGCACTGGAAACCTCAGCGCCGGGCCTGGATCCAGCATGCGGCCTGCTTTGTGCATGGGGGCCAATACAACCTGGGAGAGTCCAGATGAAGCCACAGCAGTCATAAAATCGAGGATGGACCACACAACGCAGCGTCAGCATAGGTAATGAGGTCCCCTCAGTTTGGACACATGGTAAACCAGCAAGACTCCCACCTTCTCCCTGGCAGTCCAACTGCCAGGCCTACACAGCGCTGGGAATGTTGGTGCAGTAGGAAGACCCTTGAAGGTGAAAGAATTATCGTCTCACCCTTATAAAGGGCCAACCTGGACATGGTCTCTCCCACTTCATACTTTCCGCATTGAATATGCAATCAGGGCATTAAGGTAACTTAGCAACAAATCTCATGTAGAAGAGTAAGTCAAGCAGACCTATAACAGGGACTGGAGGCTACTGCAGACGTTTGGGATTCATGCTGCGGCACATAAATAAGAATATATATATATTTGCTTTTTATTTTTCAACTCTTCTTGCAAAACGGAAACAAAAATGTACATATTGAACACTTACACCACATTCTTCTTGCTATAGCTTTAGCCCCACCCCCACCATGCCCTACCCATAGAGAAGACGGGGGGAAAACAAACCAAAAAGCCCATAAAATGCTATTTGACCACATTCACATAAGATGACACCAGGGTATACTACAGAACGAAAAGGAGGCATCATCCAATTGGTGTCCAAAACCTTTTGCTTACTTTGCAGTCTGAGTAATCATCACTATACCTGCTTTGTGCCAAATCCAAATGTGTCTAATATCATAATTCCCTGGCAAACATCATTCAGTGAACAGTTAGATGGAAAATGTAAATGCATTTTTGGATCTGCGACATATTTATTTAGGTATTTGTTGATTAACAGCTGACTATTAGAATTGGGCATCCATATCCAAGTGATATGAAGAAACCCCAAACAACCTACATGGCTTTCAAGTACACTTCACATATAAAACATCTCATGTACATTACACATATACTATGGTTGGCTATTCCTATTCATTTTAATGATCATGCAATACATTATTTTGAAAAGGTACACCTGGTCTTGTGTTTGATTTTCTCATGTCACCTTTCATACAGGTTAAAGAAAAGCTTCTAAAGCATTGCACAACAATCAACAGAGAAGGAAACATATTTATTCAGCTGCTCCATGTTGTCTTAGGGAGTCTACAGGTTTCATGATCATTCACATGGACAGAAGTATGGTGATACCTTTAACATGGTTCAGATTAGTACTTTTTAAGTTTTCAGGGCCACTTTCTCTAATCATTCAAATTTGGAACTGGAGAGTGTGGGAGCAATTCTGAACAGCTTTACTCAGAAGTCCCACGTTATTAAATGAGGTTTACTGCCAATAAAGTGTCTGTGGAATTGCAGCTTCTGTGGTACAAGTTAGTTTCTTTCTGAAAGAGATATGCTTGTTAAATACAATGTTTAGATGATCAATACTACATTTCTATATTATAGTACTAACTTGTTTTGTAAATTTAAAATATAAAGAATGGATAACATCTCCTTAGCTATTAATTCACTGATATAAGACTTTAAATTACAGAAATAAAACTGGAAGCTTTTCTCACAAGAATAAGGAAGCATTAATTTGGTTGAGCTATCCTGTATACAGTAGGGGTATTCATTCAGCATAAACCAAGCCAAAAAACCAAAAATAACTTACCAGTATTTTTTTGGTAATATTTATGCCAAATACAGATTAGAGAATCAGGTTCAGCTACCGGTATAGTTGATCCCAAATAAAATCAAGTTTCCCCCCATCTTTTATATTGGGTATAAACACCTAGGATTGTATCAGCTAGGGCAACGGAAGCTGAGAGCTCTGCTCCACCTTAGCTGGGGTTGGCTCTTCTTGCAGCTCAGTTTAAACTGATGCCCTTTCTACATTCAGGTTTGATCCAGATTTTGTGAGTACTCAATCCACCTGCTACAGATCCACATCACCTAAATTGATTCTGCTTTTAAAAATTTGCTTCGCAACTTCCCAAATGAAACCGTGTCATCTGTGGATTTTTACTTCTGTATTTGCACTGTTTAATGCACTTCTGGGCTATATTTTTCTTTAAAAACTAGCATTTTGTGGTTCTATATGTTGTGAGCTAGATGATGGTGCCTCTGCAATATTCCCCTTAAGCTCAATATGTTTAACAAAACTCACTTTGCCTTCGTTTAAAAGTGACAATTATTTTCACTCATCAAAAGCCTCTATAGATTCTTTCATTGTGTTGAAGACAAGGCCATGTTATGACCTAACTGCAATCCCCATACAATTAAAATTAGAAGCTAGATCATCATGGAACAAACACTGAGATGTAAATTAACACAGCACTCTTACATTTAAATGCAAACTATTGATGTCTGGGGAGGAGTTTAAAACCCAAAGGAAAAGTTCTACAATTAAGACTCAGATCCAGACCAGGAGAAAGCTCCAGACAAAACCAAGCTTTGAGAACTCTGAGGCAACAGCAGTGTGAAAGTGCTGTCAGTACACACCGGCGCAAAACAAATGTAGAAGCTAAAAGAAACTGCAAAGCAAGACAGAACCGAAGGCATTGTGTAATGCTGAAGACAGCTTTGAAATGCACACAAAGAAAGGAACAAATGGTTAGTGTAGAAAGAGCCTGAGTTTAAACCAGGGGTGGCCAAACTTGCTTAATATAAGAGCCACAGAGAATGAACATCAAATGTTGGAGAGCCACAAGATAGGAATGTCAAATGTTTGAGAGCCGCAAGGAAGGAAGGAAAATAGATGGGGGAGGGAGGGAGGAAAGAGAGCTGGAAAGAAAGCAACTTTAATTTTTAAATGCCTTCTCCAAGCTGGCTGATGAGGTGATGGAGTCTTCGAGAGCTACACAATATGTGCAAAAGAGCCACATGTGGCTCCCAAGCTGCAGTTTGGCCACCTCTGGTTTAAACCGAGCTGAAAGAGGAGCCAATGAGCCAGCCCAGGATCAGCAAGGGCAGTGGGAGCTGAGAACTCTGCACCACTTCAGTTGGGGCTAGGGTTGCCAAGTCCAATTAAAGAAAAATCTGGGGACTTTGGGGGTGGAGCCAGGAGACTTTGGGGGTGGAGCCAGGAGACATTGGGGGTGGAGCCAAGAACAAGGATGTGACAAACATAATTGAACTCCAAGGGAGTTCTGGCCATCACATTTAAAGGGACAGCACACCTTTTAAAATTCCTTTCTTCCATAGGAAATAATGAAGTATAGGGGCACCATCTTTTGGGGCTCATAGAATTGGACCCTCTGGTCCAATCGTTTTGAAACTTGGGGGGTATTTTGGGGAGAGGGACTAGATGTTATACTAAAAATGTGGTGCCTCTACCTCAAAAAATAGCCCCCCCAGAGCCCCCAATACCAACGGATGAATTCCCTATTATTCCCTATGGGAATCGTTCTCCATAGGGAATAATAGAATGCCCAGTAGACATTTCCCTCTCCCCCCACGCTTTCTAAAAGGGGGGAGGGCCTCCAAACCAGGGAATCCCCTGCCCCCTCCCTCACACACACACACACACACACTTACCAGATCTTCTTCCGGAGAACTCTTGCTGTGAAAGCGAAAGCAAAAGAAAGGGCGGGGCTGTTCTCCCAAGCCCTTCCTGCTCCCTGCCCAGCCTTAAAGCGGCAGACATTTTACAAACGGCTCAGGAGCTCTATAATGAAGCCTACAGGTATGTTCTCCCCCCCCTCCACCCCCACCCCCCGCTTCTCACTTCTTGAAGACCGGGAGATGAGGCTGCAAACCCAGGGGACTCCCGCCAGAGCGGGAGGGTTGGGAAGCCTAGTTGGGGCTGGTTCCTCTATCTTCCCCAGTTGACTCTATCCTGCAGAGAGAGGATCAGCTGGGGCAGAGGGAGGTGAGGGCTCCATGCCACCTTGGCTGTGGTTTAAACTGAGCTGCAAGAGGAGCCAGCCTAGGATTGGCCAGGAGCAGCATGGCAAGAGAAGCCATTTTAACCGGTTATGATATAGTGGGTTCAAAGCATCGAGGAGATGAGGCAGCAGTGATAACAGCTCTTTATTAGCAGCAGCATGGTAGCGGCTGCACTAACAAGACTGACCTACGGGTCTATGGGCCAAACCTATATACATCTCTAAGTTCCTGCACAAGCATGCCATTGGTTCATTCAAACAGGCAGGGGTCTGTAATTGATGTAGGGCAGCAGGTATTTGGATCCTACCGTCCATCGTTCTCCAGTCCCCAAGCTCTGCTCTCCTGGCTCCAATGTGCCCTACAGGAATAATATATTTTAAACCACATACATAACACTAGTATTTTTCTTCTCTGGTCAACTGGACCCCAAACAATTTAGGATTTTACAGAAATACTAATCCACCCCCCCCCCCAAGTCCAATAGACCCAAGAAGAAAAATACCACCGCCACCACCCTTTTTTTTTACACACTCCTAGTATATAGAAATGTTTCCCTTCAGATTGTCTTGCAACGTTATTTTTCCCATGGCTTCAAAATGTCCAGAAATATTATTACTAGAATGCTATCACGTATTACAAAACAAGCATTTAATTCTAATCCATGCTTATGTTATTAAAACTGACGTGTGTGAGTGCGATAATCACTGCTACCTAGAGTAGAAGCAACGGAATCATTCTAATGACTAATTCTTGAGATCTCTGCTGAGGGATTTCACTATGTCACCACAGCTTCTTGGCTACCCCCAACAGCAGTTGCACATTAATACTCTGTGGACCAACGAACATGCAAAAATGGAAAATTGGTTCCTCTAAAGCAAAACTGTCATAACAGTACATTAGCCTGCTCTGTTCCGAACCTCCCCCTCCCGAGCACATGGTTTTGTAAATTTAATTAAACCAACCATGGCGCTGCAACTAATACCACCTAATCGCCTAAAATCCAAAATAATGGAAAACAGGGTGGATAATCTATGCTTAAAATGAATGGGAACAATCATCTGAGGACACCAGCAAATTAGTTTCTCCTATAGCATATATCAGTTTGCAGAAAAATCTTTGACAAAAAAAAAAGAAAAAGAAGAAGATATTGGATTTATATCCCGCCCTCCACTCCGAAGAGTCTCAGAGTGGCTCACAATCTCCTTTACCTTCCTCCCCCACAACAGACACCCTGTGAGGTGGGTGGGGATGGAGAGGGCTCTCACAGCAGCTGCCCTTTCAAGGACAACCTCTGCCAGAGCTATGGCTGACCCAAGGCCATGCCAGCAAGTGCAAGTGGAGGAATGGGGAATCAAACCGGATTCTCCCTTATCCGCACACTTAACCACTACACCAAACTGGCTCAGTCATAGAATTATCCTAGCAGGGATGTTTGTAGAATGCTTCAAAACTGGGGTTGCCAGCTCCAGGTTGGGAAATTCCTGGAGATTTCGGTGTGGAGCCTGAGGAGGGTGGGGTTTGTGGATGGGACTTCAATGGGATATAATGTCACAGAGTCCACTCTCCAAAGCAGCCATATTCACCCTCCAAAAAACCCTGATCCTGACCTCCGTAATCTGGAGATCAGTTATAATTCTGGGAGATTTACAGGCCCCCACATGCAGGTTGGCAAGCATATATGAAATATAAGCACAAAAATATATACATTAAAAAGAATACATTGTAAAACCTCTGTACTATAGCCTATGTCAGGATGTAGAGTGGTTAGAGTGATCCAGGTGGGTAACTGTGTTGGTCTGAAGCAGTAGAACAAAGTGAGAGTCCACTGGCACCTCTAAGACCAACAAAGATTTATTAATGGTATGAGGTTTTGTGTGCATGCCCACTTCCTCAGATTTTGTGCACACAAAAGCTCACAGCTTGAATAAAACTTGGTTGGGCTTAAGGGGGTTGGGCTTGGTTGGGTTGGGGATCTCGGAGCTGAATAGCCTGACTGGCTCAGGCTGAGCGGGCTGAAGTTGAATCCGGCGAAGACTGAGGTCCTTTGCGTGGGCCGTGGCGGACCGGGAGGGGAGACTACTTTACTGGCCTTTGACGGTGTGCCACTGGTACCGGTGCGCAAAGTCAAGAGCCTGGGGGTGCTACTGGAGTCCTCCCTATCAATGGAGGCCCAAGTAGCTGCCACTGCTAGATCCGCCTTCTTCTATCTCAAGAGGGCGAGGCAGTTGGCTCCCTTCCTGGAGCGCGTCGACCTAGCAACTGTGATCCACGCAACGGTCACTTCGAGGTTAGACTACTGCAATGCCCTCTACATGGGGCTGCCCTTGTACCGAACACGGAGACTCCAGGTAGTCCAGAACGCGGCGGCCAGGCTGTTGGAGGGACTACCACGGTGGGAGCCTGCACGGCCTGGGCTGCGCAATCTGCACTGGCTGCCGGTTGTCTACCGTGTTCGCTATAAGGTGCTGGTTATTACCTTTAAAGCCCTATATGGCCGAGGACCTGCCTACCTAAAGGACCGCCTCTCCCCATATGTACCCCGGAGAGCACTGAGGTCTGGTTCTCAGAACTTATTAACAATCCCTGGGCCAAGAGAAGTTAGGTTGAAGGCCACTAGGGAGCAGGCCTTCTCGGTGATAGCCCCTCGCTGGTGGAATGATCTCCCAGAGATGGTGCGAGCCCTGCGGGACCTGAACCAATTCCGCAGGGCTTGCAAAACATTTCTTTTTCAGTTAGCATTTGAGTCACCATGTGGTAACTAAGACAGAACCTGATTAATGAATGAATAGACACTTAGCCATCTTAAATACATCATTTTAGCACCTATTTTTATTTTTATATCTTATATGTTTATATGTTTTTATGTATTTTAAATAATTTATTGTAATTAATGTTTAAATTGTTATGTTTTATGAATCACGGGACTCCCATGTCTATTATTGTTTAATGTGAACCATGAGACTCCCGTGTCTGTTAGCCGCCCTGAGCCCGCCTAGCGGGGAGGGCGGGATATAAAAATAAAATATTATTATTATTATTATTATTATTAAAGGTGCCTCTGGACTCTAACTTTGTTGTAGTGGTTAGAATGTCAAAACAGAATCTGGGGACTCAGTTTCACATCCTCACTCTACCACAGGACCTTGCTGGATAACATCGAGGTAGACTCTTACACTAATCTACCTTATAGGGTTGTTGTGAGGGTAAAATGGAGAAGGGAAAAACAAAAAGATCAACTTTCAAACTGGCCACGATCACTCGGTTAAATAAAAGCATCAGTTGAATCAGAGGTTCCCCAAACTTTATGAGCCTGGAGACACCGTTAGAATTCTAATATGGGGTGATGGAAGCAACCCACAAAATGGCAGCTGCAGGAGGCAGACCTCAGAAGGTAAGGTCATGCATAACATCAGTATTTCAGGCGTGCCTTTTAAAATGAGCATATTGTTTCAAAAATATTTTCTTGCATACACACAATTTATCTGCAGTCCTACATTGAATATTATTGTGCTGCAATGGCAGCGGCTGCCAATGCCATATTTTAACTCATCTGCACAGCCAATGAGATCTCCAATGTCCAATCAGACGCTGTGCTGGACAAAAAAACCCATCTGGCCCTACACACTTTCCATGGCCGGTGGGTGGGAGTAGGCAAGGTAGGTGGTCGACTCGGGTGCCACCTCGCCTACAGGGCACCCTCAGGCACCCTCTCCCACCGCTCCACAACTCTCGGCTTTCCGGGCTGCAGACCTGGGAAGCTGAGAGCAACAGGACTGTGCACCAGTGTGTGCTCTCCTCTTCCTAGCTAGGATCAGAGGAGAGCGGCCTTGCTCTGAGGCTGCCTCCCCTGCAAGGGGAGACAGCCTTGGAGTGAGGCACAGCAACCCCATCTCCCCTTTGACCCACCTGGCACCCGGATGGATGAAAGACGTGGCATGGTCTTGCTCCAACCCCCATGGGGGGTACAGGCCTGGGGTGGCAAAAACCCCAGCACTGCCGCTAACACTTTCTGAAAACACTGAGTGGATGCCAGGAAAGGATGTTAGCAGGTGCCACACTGGGGATCTCGAAGCTGAATAGCCTGCATCGTTCAAGAACACAGAAACAGAAGCACTACTTGCAAAGGCAATAATAATATGGGCAGGTTTTTGTATCTTAAATATTGTAAGCAATTCCAACAGTGCAATCCTATACAGAACAAAACCCATTTAAAGCAATGTGCTTAAAATGGAGAGACTTTGCTTAACACAGTAATTGCCTCAGAGGGATACTGAATGTTATGCAGAATGAAAGCACAGCATTCTAGACAGTACTACTAGACGGGTGTGTGTGTGTATTTTTGATTGCTTCATAAAAAGCTTCCTGTCGGATATAAACTAGAAGAATGGGGAGAGGGCCAGGGCCTTTTTTGTAGAAAAAGCCCAGCAGGAACTCATTTGCATATTAACCCACACCCCCTGATGTCACGATTGTTTCATACTGGGCTTTTTTTGTAGAAGAAGCCCAGCAGGAACTCATTTGCATATTAGGCCACACCCTGGATGCCAAGCCAGCCGCAACTGTGTGTTCCTGTTCAAAAAAAGCCCTGGAGCGGGCTATTCTAAGCCTATCTTACATTCAAATACGGATGCCAGCCTTCAGGTGGGAACTAGGGATCCCCCATAATTACAGCCCATCTACAGACTACAAAGATCAGTTCCGGTGAAGAAAATGGATACTTCGGAGGGTTCACTATATGTCATTGTACCTCACTGAGGTTCCTGTTCCCCATAGTCTCCATCTTCAAATCTCTCAAGAGTTTCGCAACCTAGATCCTAACAATCCTATGCCCCACCCCTAGCCAGCCACGTGGCACAGAATGGTAAAGCCGCAGTACTGCAGTCCGAACTCTCTGCTCATGACCTGAGTTCGATCCCACTGGAAGCTGGTTCCAAATACGGATGCCAGCCTTCAGGTGGGAACTAGGGATCCCCCATAATTACAGCCCATCTACAGACTACAAAGATCAGTTCCGGTGAAGAAAATGGATACTTCGGAGGGTTCACTATATGTCATTGTACCTCACTGAGGTTCCTGTTCCCCATAGTCTCCATCCTCAAATCTCTCAAGAGTTTCGCAACCTAGATCCTAACAATCCTATGCCCCACCCCTAGCCAGCCACGTGGCACAGAGTGGTAAAGCCGCAGTACTGCAGTCCGAACTCTCTGCTCATGACCTGATTTCGATCCCACTGGAAGCTGGTTCAGGTAGCTGGCTCAGGGTTGACTCAGCCTTCCATCCTTCCGAGGTCGGTAAAATGAGTACCCAGCTTGCTGGGGGAAAAGTGTAGATGACTGGGGAAGGCAATGGCAAACCACCCCGTAAAAAGTTTGCCATGAAAACGTCGTGATGCGACGTCACTCCAGAGTTGGAAATGACTGGTGCTTGCACAGGGGACCACCTTAACTTTTTTACCTCTAGCTAGTGGCCAAGAGGCAACTTTACTATAGGGGCACATTAACTATATTCAGGGCGCTTTTAATGTGTGGGAACATCCCAAAATGCAAAGCATTTGTAGCGCCTACTGTCTGAAATGGTGCAGATTACAATTCTACATAACAGTTCAATCCAGAGTTCTGCCTTATTCTATTATCCAAATTGCCAGTCTCCTAATTAGCTGAGGGAATTAGAGTAATAGGAGACAGAGAGAGAAGAGGGTAACTGGGAACTGCACCTATGTATATGAGGATTTTTCCCTTAGAGAGCTCTCAAAATAAACCAGCTGAATGTTTAACAGGAAAGGGTTTTATTGAAGTAAAAGTAAAAGGGGGAAAACACACTAAAAGAAAAATACACAAGCTAGATAAGAAGAAATATAGGGAGAACATAAGAACATAAGAGAAGCCATGTTAGATCAGGCCAATGGCCCATCCAGTCCAACACTCTGAGTCACACAGTGGCAAAAATTTTATATATATATATATATATACACACACACACACACACACAGTGGCTAATAGCCACTGATGGACCTCTGCTCCATATTTTTATCTAAACCCCTCTTGAAGGTGGCTATGCTTGTGGCCGCCACCACCTCCTGTGGCAGTGAATTCCACATGTTAATCACCCTTTGGGTGAAGAAGTACTTCCTTTTATCCGTTTTAACCTGTCTGCTCAGCAATTTCATCGAATACCCACAAGTTCTTGTATTGTGAGAAAGGGAGAAAAGTACTTCTTTCTCTACCCTCTCCATCCCATGCATTATCTTGTAAACCTCTATCATGTCACCCCGCAGTCGACGTTTCTCCAAGCTAAAGAGTCCCAAGCATTTCAACCTTTCTTCATAGGGAAAGTATTCCAGCCCTTTAATCATTCTAGTTGCCCTTTTCTGGACTTTCTCCAATGCTATAATATCCTTTTCCTACATGTGCATTTCCCCACATCGTTGGTACCAACATGCACCATGACCACAGGCTCCTCCCCAGCCTGTCTATCAGCCTATCTACTACACGCGTAATGTCTGCTACCTTTGCACCAGGCAGGCAAGTCACCATACGGTCAGTACGCGGTTTCGCCACCCAGCTGTCTACTTGCCTAAGGATCGAATCACCAACTACCAAAACCCCCCCTCTCCCCCTGCCCAGGGATGGTTCCTTGGCGCGAAAGGATTCCCGCTCACTAACCGAAGAAGAGGTCCCTTCTGAGGGCGCATTCCCCTTATCCTCAGCACGGTGCCCTGTTCCCTCTCGACCCTCACGCTCCCTGGCAGCAACGGGGCTGCTACGTTTAAAGCGGGGCTCATCTAATACACCCCCGAGAGTCTTTCCCAAGTGCCTAACTGACCATCTCTGCTTCTCCAGGGCAGTCACCTCGGCCTCAAGAGTATGAACTCATTCCCTGGGGACCAGGAGCTCCTTGTCGTACATGTGACACTATCGTACAGATAGTCGTACATGTGACACTCAGTGCAAAACACTGGAAAGCCCCCAACCCCCTGCTTGCATTCTATCTTTATTATATATATATATATATATATATATATATATATATATATATATATATATATATATATATATATATATATATCACTTTCACCTTTCGCCCACTCAACCAAACAAAGAGCAGTTCCCCAGCTATCACAACTCAGAATTTTAGGCAGCCCCACAAACCTCAGAATGAAGTCTTTCAAAACTCAGAAATTCTCAGCAACTTCTCCAGCTGTCTCAGCTATCAGAGCTGCTCTGCTCTGTTCTGCTCCTCTCAGACCTCTGTGAGATGTGCTCAGCCTCTGGCAAGGAGCAGCTTAAAATGCAAAGAGGGTGGAGCAGAGGCACTCCTAAACAATCAGCAGCAATCGCTCTCAATCACTCTCAATCTCTTTCATCTTTAGCCCACTCAACCAAACAAAGAGCAAACAAAGACCAAACAAAGAACAGTTCCCCAGCTATCACAACTCAGAATTTTAGGCAGCCCCACAAACCTCAGAATGAAGTCTTTCAAAACTCAGAAATTCTCAGCAACTTCTCCAGCTGTCTCCAGCTGAGGAAGTGGGAAAAAGTGATTTTGGGGAAGGTGATAGTTATCTGTCTTAGAGAGTGAGGTTCATGGAGGCAGCAGAGAAACTACTAGCATTTCAGAGAGAAAGAGGAAGCCCACACACAAGGGGGAGAGAACACACACATATATATTGCTATGGAACAGTGTGCTAGCAGTTATAGGGGAAATGTTCCCTGGGGCAGTCTGAAATGTTTGCCCCCAAAACAATGGCTTGAATTAACAATAATCTTGGGAAAATGGAAGCTTCTTTTCGCTTACCGTGAAGTCTTCCTTCTTGGTGGTCCCATTGTGGATCAGTCTTTACTCCTGGGATCTAGCTCCTCTTCTCCGTAGGCACGGCCAACAAACTTTCAGTCCAAGAGGGAGGTGCTTGTTCCCTTCTCTTCAGTTCTTCCACAAGCCATAACTCCCACAACGTACCTACTGGTAACTCCAACACTGGGAGAGAGACTGTACAAAAAACATAACATTCCCCTTCCCAGACTGTGAATAATCTATCAACATCGAATCTGAGTGAACCATCAACTTGCTTTATTCGAATTGAAGGAAACACAGTATCACAAACTGTTCAGATGCAACTCAGGAAAGGAAAAAAACACATGGTCTCTGGCCAAGTTCAGCTTCTGCGAACAGTAAAGAGCAAACAGTGTCCTATGAAGACCAGTAATCCATTAGATCCAGATACCAGTATGTCTCCAACTTCAGGTGGGTAGGACTGACCCACTCTGGAACCACTGAGAAGGAAGACTTCACAGTAAGTGAAAAGAATCTTCCATTCTGCAGTGGTCCCAGGAGTGGGTCAGTCCTTACTCCTGGGATGCAAAATAGCAGTTGGTCCCAGGGTGAGTACGTACAGTATTTTGGATCAGTCAATATGTTGAAGCACTCTCCTACCGAAAGCTGCCTTAGCCAACGCGGTCTTGTCTATTCTGTAGTGCCTAGTAAAGGAATGGAGAGAGCACCAAGTGGCTGCCCTATAGATCACCTCCATGGATGGGAATGATCTGTAAACTGCCGACGTTGCTGCTCCTCTTAGTGAATGGGCAGTAACTCCTTGTGGAGGAACTAACCCTTGGCTTTGTATGCCTCTATGATACAGCCCCTCATCCACCTACTAATGGTGGAAGCAGAAACTGGCTTACAAATGTAGGCTTTACGAAGACACAAACAGGGAGTTGGTAGTTCTAAAACCTTTGGTTCTATCCAAATAAAAACTCAGGGCCCTTCTGACATCCAGACAGTGCCAGAGTTTCTCTTTATCATGCTTTGGATTCAGACAAAATGAAGGAAGGATCCTGTCTCTATGGGTCTGCCACAGCTAATTGATTGATGTCCTGAAACCAGACTCTCCTGGGCCAGAATGGTGCTATCAGGATTACTTCTGCCCTGAGTTCCTGAATTTTGTGAATCAATCTTGGCAGTATCTGACTTGGCGGAAATGCGTACAGAAGAGCTTCTGGCCAGGTCATGTGCAAGGCGTCTCTCTCCTTTGCTCTTGATATGAACTGTGGAACTTGTTTGTTGTGGTTGGTGGCAAAGAGATCCACTGTTGGAGTTCCAAACCTCTGGCATATCTGGATGAAGAGGGACCTGTTGAAGGACCACCCCAACTGGTCCAATGTCTGACGACTCAGACAGTCCGCCAAGACATTCTCCTTTCCTGTCACTTGTGTAGCTTTCAGTGAGAGGAAGTGGGTCTCTGTCCACTGAAACAGTAGGTTGGCCTCGGTTTGAAGGGTTCTCAATCTTGTCCCACCTTGCTTGTTGACATAGACCTTCACTGTCATGTTGCCCATCTGGATTAGGATGTGGTGATGCTCCAGATTTGGGAAGAGCTGCTAAAGAGCTAGCAGGATCGCTCACAGTTCCAGGAAGTTTATGCTGCCGGCTGATTATTGATTGGGCCACCGGCCTTGCACTACCATTTCCTCTGATTGGGCCCTCCATCCGAACAGATTGGCATCTGATGTTATCACTGACCTCAGGAACTGTCCAGAGGTAAGTCTGTCGGGTGCCATCCACCAGAGTAGAAGAAGAAGAAGATATTGGATTTATATCCCGCCCTCCACTCCGAAGAGTCTCAGAGCGGCTCACAATCTCCTTTACCTTCCTCCCCCACAACAGACACCCTGTGAGGTGGGTGGGGCTGGAGAGGGCTCTCACAGCAGCTGCCCTTTCAAGGGCAACCTCTGCCAGAGCTATGGCTGACCCAAGGCCATTCCAGCAGGTGCAAGTGGAGGAGTGGAGAATCAAACCTGGTTCTCCCAGATAAGAGTCCGCGCACTTAACCACTACACCAAACTGGCTGTCTTCAAAGACTTTGGGATGCAGAGTTTAATTTATTTTCTCTGTACTATGGCCTTTTGAAATGAGCATAGGAAGGTTTGAAGAGGGTGAGTGTTGAAGTGTGCCCACTGAACAATGTCCTGACAAGAGACCAGCATTCCTAGAAGCTGTGTCAGTGTCATCCGTTTTTCTGATCTTGACTGTACCGTTGATGACAATAGTTGAAGAATTTTCTGGCATCTTTCTTGGGTGATGAACACCTTGTCTGTTATGGTGTCGATTTTTACTCCCAGATGCACCAAGGACTGAGCCAGATTGAGGGAGCTTTTCTCCCTGTTTAACACAAAACTGTGGGAGGACAGCACGGTCATTGTTTGTTCCAGGTCTAGATGGGCCTGAGCTAGAGATGGTGCCTTCACCAGGATGTCATCGAGGTAGGTTTGGCTGGGCATTCCCATTAAGCTTTAATCACTGCATAGAAACCAGCAGGCAAAGGTACCAGCTGCGGTTTAGCAGTGACCTTGGGGAATGTCTTATCTGAACCCACAGGAAAGACCTCTTCCTCCTCCTCTTTGGATTTAGGGATGTAGGACAAGCCAGCTCTCTGGTAATTTTGGGGAAGAGACGTGGCGGGAAGAGCCTATTTTGGTTGGTCTGCACCACTTCTTCCTCTTCTGAGAGTTCCCCTTCCTCTTTAAGGGAGGAAAGCTCTAATGCATCAGAGAGGTCTTCCTGGTCTGAGCAAGCAGCCTCCTGACTCCTACTGCTGGCAGGTTCCATACGTCTCTTTTTATTTTCAGGGTTCCAGGAGGCATTGGCTTCCCCCCATCCCCGCCCCACTGCTGCCATGGCTGGATTTATGAGAACGTTTCTTAAGGATAGGCTGGGAATCTTATGGAGAGCCAGCTGATGAGGCAGATCGTACCTCATTCCTGACCAGTTGCTGGATCCAAGCAAACAGGTTTGTCTTGGCATCTTCCCCTGACAGATCAAGCACTGGTGACTCTGTACTATCTTCCTGTTGTGGGGAATCAGGGAGATCCAGGTCACAGGAGGAAGAGCTCATGGTTTTATCCTTTGGGAACTCTGAGGGAGAGGCCGTCTTAGTCCTTGAAGAGGATACCGAAAGTACAAGAAAGAGGACAAAATGGCTGCTTTCCCACCAAAAAAGAGACTCTATCAAGTTGGCCCCTGGAGGATTCAAATTTCAACAATAGCCTCCACACAAAAGGGAACCATCCTTTACCAAAGCCTCCCCCTAAATGTTGAGGCCCTGGAGCTTAATGGTGGCTTGCCACGCTAGCCATGCCTGCCTTCTCACAAATGCCTTCTAGGGCTGCCTCTCTCTCTCTGCCCAGGGAAAGCCCGAGAACGTATCAAGATGGCATCACTAGCCTAATGACCCAGTGCAGGTGACCCAGATCCACGATGGGGCTGCCCCACCACAGTGCGCAAACCCCAAGCCCAATCCGGCAGGAACTCCCTGTAGGTTTCCTACGTGGTCGCGGAACCAAGGAGGGTTGGTCCAGTCTTCCCACCCTGAGCACACCGCTGGGTTGGGGAGATAAAAACGCAGTTCCCAGAGGGAGCACAGCAGCCCCTGTGTCTTCCAGGCCGGCACTGACTCAACCAGCAGTGTGTTACTGCCCGCGTGGCTTTAGAATCGGAGGACACGTCACTGGGAGTTGGGAAGGGAGTGTGGTCCACTGGGCTCCTTCACAGAGTTCACTGCTATTGCAGTCTGGTAACATGCCCTCAGCAGGAAGACGCGAAGAGACCAGCCTCCCTCCCTTTCCTCTCGGTGTCGTTCGGGTGTGTCTTCCAGGCTTTCCTTTCGGTTTGCCTTTTCTTTTTCTTTCTTTCTTTCTTTTTTGCAAGTGAGCTCAAGAGCTCGGCTGGCACATCCTGCTCTGGAGGCAGGGCCAAGCAAAACTGAAGAGAAGGGAACAACACCTCCCTTCCTGGACTGAAAATTTGCTGGCCCTGTCTATGGAGAGGAGGAGCTAGATCCCAGGAGTAAGGACTGACTCACTCCTGGGACCATTGGAGAACCCTGATGAGTTTAATTGGGGTGAACTATAGGTGTTAATGTTTCTTGATGACCCTTTGAGTACTGGACAGTAAAGCTAATGGGTTGTATGAATAAGGCTAATTAGGGTAAATGGATGAAGGAGAAACAAAGCTGACTCACGATGAGATTAGTCCAAGGGAGACCTATCTTGGGAGGTCCCGTTGTTCCATAATTATGCACAGGGTGTGGGGAGAGCTGTTAGTCAGACAGCCGCTTCTGACTCACCTTCAAAAACCGTTTCCCAGGCTTGTCTCTGACTGGCATCCATTTTTGTGTGTCCTTTATAAGCCAGGCAGTATACAATTATGATTTTGAGGTGATATTGTATGAAGGATGTTTATGCCTTTCTGTCTCTAAGTGCTAAACTGCCCCTCTGTGGGAGGAAGGGTTTGACTGCTGACAATTCCAGGGAATGCACAAAGCAGTTCTTACTTACATGCCCCGAGACAACACAATGCAAGCTGAACATGGAACATCCCTGAAAAGCAACTGCAACTTAAAAGCTTTTTTCAACTCCATACAGTTCAATAAAATTAATATTAATTTATACAAACTTAGTTGCATAATTAGTGTCTCTCACTTTTCTCCCCTACAGCTAAAGTACAGGAAGCACAGTTACCCAAAATCAGCTCAGTTAGCTGCATCAGTTCATAAAGATGCACCAAATATTAATTTATACAAACTTAGTTGCATAATTAGTGCAACTTTTCTCCCCTACAACTAAAGTACAGGAAGCACAGTTACCCAAAATCAGCTCAGCTGCATCAGTTCATAAAGATGCCATGCACCAAAATAAGGCGCAATGTGGTAATGAAAATAATTAAAGCTAATGTTTTTAAACCAGTGTTTTCTCCTTGGAAATTAAATTATGTCAATCCATGTGTAGGGAAAGAGAAGAGAAAGAAAAAGTTATTAAGGTTTGTTCTATAACTGCTGTTTGGAGGCATCTCAAATCCCCTCCCTTTGGAAGCCACCCCCATACCTCTCCTCTCCACATTTCTTCCTCTGCCTCTTCTCTCCCTCTTTGAATGATGGGCAGAATACTGCTAATGAAAGGAAATTAACATCAAGGACCATGGGGGCTGTTACCCCAAAGGCTCATCACTGTCATGCTTTGCTGGAAAGCAGCATGAAGAAAAAAATTCAGACAAGGAGAACACCTCACAGCTACATTTTCCCTCCCACCTTCTGGCACACCAACGTTCTCACTTCAGAAGATAAACACAACCCACACGCATCCTTAAAATTTAGTGTATTGGTAGTGTGTCTGTCATGTCATCACCTAGTTCATTCCACTGGTAATACTTGTGCACCGGCAAAAAACCCCTCTTAATGCCACATACATGAGATCATTACTCCATTTTATCTGTATACATTAATCTAAAATATCTACCACGCCTCAGTTCTATTGCCATAACGACAAAACAGAACTAGAATATAATCCGCTAAAAGCTGTGCTTTGAAATATTAGAGGGAAATCTCACCATCTTGCCTTTCCAATCAAAAGGCTGAGGAGGCTCAGAAGGAGAAAACTGGGCCACCAAGTGGCCACTTAGGAGAAGCAGGACCATATACCTTTAAAAGAAAATATTTCATGATGGCAACAAAAGGGACGGTGGCTCAGTGGTAGAGCATCTGCTTGGGAAGCAGAAGGTCCCAGGTTCAATCCCCGGCATCTCCAAAAAAGGGTCCAGGCAAATAGGTGTGAAAAACCTCAGCTTGAGACCCTGGAGAGCCGCTGCCAGTCTGAGAAGACAAGACTGACTTTGATGGACCAAGGGTCTGATTCAGTATAAGGCAGCTTCATATGTCCAAAAGCAGAGTGGGGGTTCAAGTTATGTGCAGGCTCACAGCTGTCAAGTAGCCAAGGGCATCCAGTAGATCCCATAGAGTGGCCCAACAGCACCTACATTGTCCTGACCCAGAAGCCCCCATCCATAAACTCGCTGCTGCTTCACAACACCTACTTGGAAGGGCATATGCCTCCCATATCCTAGGTCAAGGGTCCCTGTTGAGAACTGGCAGTAGGCAGCACCACAAAGTAGCTGACAAGAAAACCAGCTGCAAAATATTGGAAAGCTGTAAGCCAAGCAAATTTCAGAATGGATGCTCCCTGCAGACCCAAAGGTAATGCCTCCTGGGTTCTTTTGAAGTACCTCCAACTGAAAAGGGACAAAGGAAATCCAGGACTAACTGTTTTGGTGAAGAGGTATTTTGTTGAAGAACTAAGTGGATGCCAGGAAACCCATCTGCAATTCCCATGGTGCACTCAGGCACCATGCTGGAGATCACTACCTTAGGGCAGCAACATAAGGCAGCAAGCTGAACTCCCTTGTGAGTAGGGTTGCTCACAATTCAAGAAATGTCTGGGGACTTTGGGCGTGGAGCCAGGAGACTTTGGGGGTGGACCCCAGGAGATGTTGGGGTGGAGCCAAGATCAAGGCTGTGACAAGCATAACTGAACTCCAAAGGGAGTTCTGGCCATCACATTTAAAGGGACGGCACACCTTTTCAATGCCTTCCTTCCATACGAAATAATGGATAGGGGCACCTTCTTTTGGGGCCCACAGAATTGGACCCCCTGGTCCAATCCTTTTGAAACTTGGGGGGTATTTTGGGGAGAGGCACTAGATGCTATACTGAAAATTCGGTGCCTCTATCCCAAAAAACAGCCCCCCCCCCAGAGCCCCAGATACCTGTGGATCAATTCTCCATGATTTTCTATGGGAATAAATCTCCATAGGGAATAACAGAGTTCCCAGAAGACATTTCCCTCCCCTCCCCCCGCTTTCTGATGACCCTGAAGCGGGGGGAGGGCCTCCAAACCGGGGGATCCCCTGCCCCCACCTGGGGATTGGCAACCCTACTTGTGAGGAACGGCTAGCTCTTAATAAGCATCCAGTCTGCATTAAGTAATCTGTAGATCAGTGACTTTAGGTCAAGCAAAAGTATTCAGCTATCCCAAACCCAATACAAAACCACACAAAGCTTACCTGGTCAGATATGTGCACAGCCATAATATGGAATGATCTTAAGTCCTAATATCTTTGGAGGCTACCCCTACATGGTAACCAGCCTGCCTTTGGCATTCCACAAATATATAGAGGCCTCCTTGCCACAAAGGCTTTCAACCGCACAGCAATAGGAGGCAATGTGCGGCAAGTTGACTGGGACAAATTGCTATCCCCAAAGGAGCCACAAGTAGCCATTTCAAAGGCATCCAAGGTAGCCACACCACCTTGCACTCTAGTGCTTTCACTCACGGGGTTTCCGTTACGGTAGGGACTTCGTACTTGGCTTAATAAACAGCTTCCATTCAGCTCTTGGCTTTCATCTAAAATAAAGGATCTTGGGATGCTTTTGAAATGAGGAACAAATACCATTTGAAATGTAACACGGGTATGGGAATATCAGTGAATACCAGGTGGAGTGAACAATTTCCTTATGAAAGTCACCTTCGGTAGTAAACAAAAGAACACATTGAGCTGAATGTTGAGTGGGATAATTACTTAGAAACTGGGATCCTAATGGAATATTCCTTTCATTAAAGCAAAAACATTGTGTTCTCTTTTGTATTGAATTGCAACCTTGAATTGAGGGAGAGAAGGAAATCTGTTTAAAAACCAGAAGTTCATGGCCTGTTCCCCCTGCCTCAGGTGACGGATGCATCAAATGCCTTCATTGTGAGAAAGCAATGGAGCCACTGCTTTCCCCGCCTCATAAAAAGGCTAGGTACTCTCTGCTACATCATTTACGGGCGCTTCCCTTCAGTGTCAAGGCTGGGCAGTCGAAAAGTAGATAACTAGATCAGATTCCTGTTGCCTTCCTCAAGTACAACAGGCTGGTGTGGATTATAGTCAACCAGATGAAACAAATGACGAGCCTTTGTTAAAAACCAGGCAATGAAGAGCTTTTATGGATGAAAGCATGCGGATATTGGGTCTGCTCGCACATATATCTTTTTGCATGCTGATTTTTTTATTTTTTTATTTGCAGGGTGTTCTTAAACTAGGGGAACGTTAAGATGTGCCTCTTCCCACCAGTAGTATGAAGTGGCGTACCCACAGAATTCTGCCACCTCATTCTCAGAAAGTCAGTGTGGTATAGCGGTTAGATCACTGGTGGGGGGACTGTACCAGCCTGAGCCTTCAACTGGGAGCAGGATTAGCAGCAACAGGCTTTTGTTGACCTTGTACAATCCCAGTTGGGCTATCAAACCCTAGGGTGTCAAACTCATTTGTTATGAGGGCTGGATCTGACATAAGTGAGACTTTGTTGGGTCGAGCCATGTCGAGTTGGGTCGAGCCATGTCAGGCTGGGCTATGTGTATACCTATTTAAGATTCGATAGCAGAGATATAAATTTTATAAAAAAGGCAAACACATTTTTTAAAAAAACTTAACACATGCTTAAAATGCTAGCACTCATTGGTCTTTGTCAGGGTTTGAGTTCCTTTAAGAACTAAACTGCTGAGTCAAGGTTATGCAACTAAAACTATACAGCTGTGATAGAAGTCACGAGAAGTCACAGGTGTAGCTCATGTTACCAATCAGGCTTAGGATTGGGTGGCTGCACTATATCTGTGGTAGCATTAGCCACAGCACTTTGCCTTGGTTACATGCCGTGCCTTGGCCTTGGGCGATGCTGGATGAATGACATATGTGAAGGAGAAACTCTGTTGAACTGTTTCTTGGAAGGAGTGACTTACTGACTGACTTGCTGGATTCATGTAATGTATTGGACTGACTTTGACTTCTCTATTGGACTGTGATTTGGTGCTGCATATTGGAGGACTGCTATTCTGTGTATGACCATTGCCTGTTTTGACTGCCTCTTACGTCTAACCCAAAATATATCTGTTAACTGGCTGTTGTGGAGTCTGTGTTTTTACCACAGTGTTCTGGAGTGCACCCAACTATCTACTCACTCAGGGGACCACACCTTCCTGCACATTCAAACTCTGTCATCGGTTATGGGCCCAGTGCGTAGGTCTCCTGGAGAGTAAGAGCGCTACGTGCCATCAGTTCCTGTGGTCTACTCGAGGTCTACTCGTGAGTAACAGCCATTTTTTGGGCGTGGCAGTTTTTTGTTTTTTACACAGGCAGAATGGAGTCCAGTATCCAAGTCTCCGGATTCCTCATCAAGAGGCTGAACGGGGAGAATTACTGCACCTGGTCGGAGAAGGTCACAATGATCCTCAAATATCATGGTTTGTGGGAGTACGTGACAAGTCCACCCAATATAGCTGTGTTAGACGCTGCTGATGACGCAGCTGTTATAGCAAAACACAGGAGTAATGAGGATAAAGCTTGCGCACTAATTGGTCTAACGTTGGAAGACAGCCAGCTTATCCACATAAAGTCCTCCAGCAGTGCAAAGTCTTGTTGGGACGCTTTAAAGTCTCTCTATGTCAGTGAGAGTGTGGGCTCCCACATATACTTAATGAAGAAACTCCTTAGTGCAAAATATGTGCCTGGTGGGGAAATGAATGTCCACCTAGAGTTTATGCAACGTACCTTGCAACAGTTACAGGAGAAGGAGGTGGTTTTTTCTGAGCAGCAGAAAGCCTACATAATCCTTTGCTCCCTGGATGCTAGTTATGATCAGTTTGTATCCTGTTTGGATATCTTGCCTAAAGCTGAGATAACTATGTCTAACATCGCTCAACGTTTGTTGAATGAGGACATGAGGAGAAGGAACACAGTTTTGTTCGGTGTGTCTCCAGCTCATTCAGCCAAGTCTCCCGCCCGGGAGGAATTTAAAGGGGCCGACAGTCATGCAGCAGCTGGGAAAACTTACTCAGTGAGGAGATGCTTTATATGTAACAGCCCTAATCATCTCAAGCGGAGCTGTAAGCATTTCAAAAGGAAACAGTCTTCTGTACCTCCGGTGGGAGGCAGGCATGTGAACCTTGTTGTTAACTATTCTTCCTTCTGCAATCAGTTTTTACTTGATAGCGGCGCGACTGTGCACATTATCAAGGACAAGAGTCTCTTCAACACTTACACACCAATTAAAGGTCAGTGTGTTATGTTAGCAGATGGGCTTTGTGCCAATGTAGAAGGAACTGGGCTTGTTAACATTCCTTGTCTAAGGAGAAAGTTCCAAATGCTTCACGTGCCCAGCATTAAGTACAACATGTTATCTGTCTCCACTTTAACTGAGCAGAGTTTTAAAGTGTCTTTTACAGCTGAGAGCTGCTTGATTAATGGTGATGGCGTTTCAGTGGTGGCTAAAAGGAGAGACAACTTATATTTTCTGGAGAAAGAAAACCTTGTGCAACATGTGAGTATGAACCGACCCCCTCATGATGAATGCATACACATGTGGCACAGGAGACTGGGGCACATAAATTTCCAAGCAGTCAAGAGAACCTTGCAAGCTGCAGGAATTACCCCCAGAGCCTGTCATTGTTTTGTTGACTGTGAGATCTGCAAAGCAACGAAATCAAAGGCAGCACCCACAGTGTCTCCATCAAAATTCCAGTCTGCAGAAATCTTGGACCTAGTTTTCATGGATCTGATTGGACCATTCCCAACCAGAAGTGTGGGCGGAGCTAAGTTTGCTTTACACATAGAAGATCACTATTCTCGCTATGGTTTTTGTTATTTACTTAAATCCAAGGCTGAGACTTACCAAAACATCAGCAACTGGCTTCGTTTTGTCAACAGGAAAACTGGGAGAGTTCCAAGGGCTATTGTTTCTGATAACGGCACAGAATTTTGTAATGACCGCATGTCTTCTCTGTTTAGGAGATATGGCATCAGCCATCAACGAACATCACCTTATAGGCCACAGCATAACGCTTTTGTCGAGAGGAGGAATGCCACCCTCTACAATATGTGTATCTCTATGTTGAGAGACAGTAACCTTCCCATGAGTTATTGGGGGGAAAGTATCATGAGTGCTTCCCATGTGCTGAACTATTCCTGGTCTTCTGCTATTGGAAAGATCCCTGCTGAGGTCTGGTACGGCAGGAAAGTGTCCATTAGCCATATAAAAATCTTTGGGATACCAGCCTATGTAAACATCCCAAAACAGCTACAGCGAAAGGGGAGTAATAAGGCTGTAAAGTTGTTATTTCTTGGGTATTCCAACAATCACCAATCTTATAGATTTTCCCAAGTAGGTGACAAGAAGATAACAACATCCTGCTCTGCTAAGTTCCTGGAAACCTCTGTCGGTTGGGAGAGAACGTCCTCTACAGTATCCCTACCTACAGCAGTGGAAACTGATTCGCCACTACCACCTGGAGGCGAGAGGCGGAGTCCTTCACCCAGCAGCAGAGTCATCAAGCCGGAACCTGTTACACCTGCGTCTTCTGGAGCGGGAGTGTCACAGCAGCAGCAGCAGCAGCCGGTGAGCCAGCATGGAGTGTCAGATGAGGAACCAGAACCTGTTCTCAGACGATCTACGAGAACAACTCGTCCTCCAGATCGCTACAGTCCTGGTCAGGCGTGTGTCGTCCTTGCTGAGCCTTCCTGCTACGACAGCATCAAGCATCTCACGCAAGACGAACAGGCTGGATGGAACGCAGCCATGAAGGCGGAGCTTGAGTCGTTAAAAGAGCTACAAGTCTACGAAGAGTCTGTACTACCACCTAATCATAAACTCTTGGGTTGTAGGTGGGTTTACAAATTAAAATCTGGGGCAGACGGAAATGTGTGTTATAAAGCTAGACTAGTAGCACAGGGGTACTTGCAGTCTATGCAAGATTATGACGAAACATTTGCCCCCACACTCAAAGCTACATCAATCTTTTGTGCTCTGACTTATGCAGCCAGGCATAACTGTGTTGTAAAACATCTAGATGTTAAGACCGCTTACCTACACGCTCCTCTAGAACACACATTGTATATGAAGTTGCCACCTGGTGTTTCTGGTGGAAATAACAATGTAAATGTGTGCTGGAAACTTAAAAAATCACTGTATGGTTTAAAACAGTCTGGGCATCAATGGAATCAGTTCTTAACTGAATGTTTAAAGAAGCTTGGTTTCAAGCAAGGCATAGCTGACCCTTGTATATTTCTCAAAGGAAAAGGGGAGCAGCAATGTTTAATCCTTGTCTTTGTTGATGATTTAGCTTTGATTTGTAGAACTGAAAAGATGATGAAATCTATTGTTGAAACTTTGAATGAACAGTTTACTGTGAGGGATCTGGGCAACATCAGACAATATGTTGGCTTAGACATTGAACCTGTAAATGGTGGGTATCGTGTCTCACAGAAGGGTAAAATAGCTCAGTTGCTAAAGAGCTATAAAATGGACCAATGCAGGGGAGTGCAATCTCCTATGCTGCAGAACTTTGACTTAAATGATAGCAACAGTCCACTGTTTGACCAAAGCATCTATCAGTCTTTGATTGGAAGTTTATCTTATATAGCTAACTGGTCAAGACCTGATATAGCTATGGCAACTAACCAATTGGCAAGGGCTGTAAAGGAGCCAAGACAATGCCATTGGATGGCTGCTAAACATGTCCTTAGATACCTAAAGCATACTCTAGAGTTAAGCTTGTATATAACACCTGTTAAGGATCTAAAGGTGCATGCTTACGCAGATGCAAGTTTTGCTAGTGATCAGAGCACCCGGCAGTCAACCACCGGTCTGGCAATTTTCATGGGTGGTGTCCTGGTAGGGTGGAGATCTCTGAAACAACGACATGTGGCTCTCTCGACATGCGAGTCAGAGTATTCCGCACTCAGTACAGTCTGTAGTGAGTTAACCTGGTACAAACAGCTACTAGCTGACCTTGGTTTGTTTTACATAGAACCTATCACTGTGTTTGAAGACAATCAGGCGGCTCTAAAGCTAGCAACCAATCTTGGAGTTAAATCAAGATCCAAGCACACAGACGTCAGGTTCCACAATGTGAAGCAATGCTTAACAGACAGGCTAATCACTTTAGAATACTGTGCAACGAGTGACAATATTGCAGACATTTTCACAAAGGCTCAGACACCTTTTAAACATAAAGACAACTGTATAAAACTTGGTCTGAAGTGAAGTTGCAATATTACTGCCATGTTGTTGATATGTATGTGAACTATGAATGTAAATAGTTGATGTTACCTGTATAGAATGTTTTTAGTTCCATAAGGGGAGGATGTCAGGGTTTGAGTTCCTTTAAGAACTAAACTGCTGAGTCAAGGTTATGCAACTAAAACTATACAGCTGTGATAGAAGTCACGAGAAGTCACAGGTGTAGCTCATGTTACCAATCAGGCTTAGGATTGGGTGGCTGCACTATATCTGTGGTAGCATTAGCCACAGCACTTTGCCTTGGTTACATGCCGTGCCTTGGCCTTGGGCGATGCTGGATGAATGACATATGTGAAGGAGAAACTCTGTTGAACTGTTTCTTGGAAGGAGTGACTTACTGACTGACTTGCTGGATTCATGTAATGTATTGGACTGACTTTGACTTCTCTATTGGACTGTGATTTGGTGCTGCATATTGGAGGACTGCTATTCTGTGTATGACCATTGCCTGTTTTGACTGCCTCTTACGTCTAACCCAAAATATATCTGTTAACTGGCTGTTGTGGAGTCTGTGTTTTTACCACAGTGTTCTGGAGTGCACCCAACTATCTACTCACTCAGGGGACCACACCTTCCTGCACATTCAAACTCTGTCAGTCTTAAAGGTGCTTTCTTTGTATCTCTCTTGTGTGATCCAGGGAACTGGGAAAAGGAAGCTCTGGCTCTTTCCTTCCTTCCCCAGCCAACAGAAGGAAGAGAGGTTTGGCTCAGTAGCTCTGCTGTGCAATTGAGAGAGCCTGGCAAAGCAAGCTCCCCTTCCTCCCCAAAGGAGGAGCCTCAGCCAATGGAGAAAATAGAGGCTTTGCTCTGCAGCTCCTGTGCAATTGATCCAAGTCCTGCAAAGCAAGCTGTGATGCAGAAGGAAGCAAGAGATAGGGTGAAGGAAGCAGATGACAGCTGGTTGCTCGGGGACCTGATAGGAGCCCTTCGGGGACCTGATTCGGCCCCCAAACTGCATGTTTGACACCCCTGATCTAACTTGTCTCACAGGAGCGCTCTGCAGATAACATGAAGGAGGAGAGATTTATGTTGTCAGTCACTATGCATCCCTACTGGGCAGGAAAGCACAGCATAAATATATAGTCAGTTGATGTTGACTGCAACAACACATTAATGAAGAATTTCCCATACCTTTTGTACTTCAAGCCAAAGACATTACATAATCCCACATAACAGAGAAAAAGGCTATGGAACTCATTTTAAAAGACACACTGGCTGCTACCAGACTGGCACTTTGGGCCAACTCAGAGACACCTCTGAAATTTGCCCAAAAAATCCCTCCAGACAGAAATATGTGCCGCCCACCCCTGTCCCGTACTCACCCTGTCCTCTCGGCCACTCCACCCAACTTGAAAAGCTACCACTTTGGAGGTGGTAGCAAATGTTTGGGCTGGCCGCCAGTTGCCTTCTTGGCGTCTGGACAGGGAAGGGCGCAAACAAGGCGACTTGGCAATGTGAAACCACCAAACCTGTCTCAAGCCATTTCCACCCCTCCACCACCCCCAGAAACCATCCAGAATGCTTGAGCGTTTGAGTGCATGAGTGCTTGACCTGTAGGGGAAACAATATCCAGCTTCTGAGGCACCTCCCTATCTGGAAGCGCCCAGCTGCCTCAAGGACAGGATGGGGCCACCTTGCCGGGGACCGTCTGGAGGCTCCGGGGTGGCTCTTTTTGAGCCATCCCAATTTGGGATGCCTCCCAGCTGCCCCAGAATGCCTGTCTGCTATCAGCCACTGAGTATTTCCCAGTTTCTGCATCCTATTCATTAATTGATAACACATCTGAGTCCTGATCAAGATGCAAGAACTTTCACAAAGTTTTCTAGCCAGACCAAACAGGGCTGTAACAGCGTTCATTGCCCAGACCTCAGTCTTAAGAAGAATGCAAATGCAGCTTCCCCAACATTCTGAAAATGCAGTAATGGGCTGTGCAGCTTCATCCACTGCCTTTGTGATGTTCTTCCCATTTCATTAGTCCTGTGAGAACAGTACAATCTTGTGCAGTCTATTTGGATTTCCCATTATATTTTTAAAGACACTGAATCGACGTCCCCTGCTTCTTCAACAGTGCAAAAGGGAATTAAAGCCTTTTATTAACTACTAGGAGTAAGGCCTGTTGTGAAGAAAAATACAATGGGCTCTAGAAGGAGGCTCTGGGTGAATGCCTGCCACCCTTGCTGTCTTTCCCACCCACTCAAGTGAAGGCATTGACTCCCCTTCCCACCTCAGGGGAGCTGATCTCTGCCATCTAGAGACCAGATGTCAATCTAAGTAATTTCCAGTGGTTCCCTAGGAGGAAATGGCATTGTACCTCTCTGAGGTCCCACCCCTCCTCAAACCCCACCCTCTCCAAGCCCCACCCCTTAAATATCCAGGAATTTCCTAACCTGGAGTTGGCAACCTTATCTTCTTCCCTTTATTTGCCCCTCTGACTTCAGCTTTCCATTGTCTTTCCCCTCCATGCAGCCTCTACATAGGCTGTCTTTCACCACAGGGTGGGGTGGGGGAGGACCAAAGCCATTTGCATCATTCTCCTCTCACAACCCTGTGAGGTGAGTAAGGTTGGAAGTCTGTAACTGGTCTAAAATCACCCAGTCCACTTCCACAGCAAGAACCTAGGTCCAGCAGACCCCACTCTAAAGCCCTACCCCTTAAATCTTCAGGAATTTCCTAACCTGGAGTTGGCAACCCTATCTCCTTCCCTTTATCTGCCCCTCTGACTTCATCTTTCCATTACCTTCCCCTCCCTGCAGCCTCTACATAGGAAAATTACAGTCTTTCTTCAAGGGGGGGGGGGACCAAAGCAGTTTACATCATTCTCCTCTTCCCCCATGTGATCTGAACAACAATCCTGTGAGGCAGATTAGGCTGGAAGTCTGTGACTGGTCTGAAATCACTCAGTAAGCTTCCACAGCAAGGACCTGGGTCCAACAGGCCTCACCGTGAAGCCCTAACTCCCTATGCCCTCCTCAAACTCCACCACAGAACCTCAAGAAATTTCCTACCAACCTGGAACTGGCAGCTGTAGTAAGAAGTGGCCCCCATGAGTTCTGCCTCAGAGACCTGTAGTGATATCTTTCAGACCAAACAGTCTCTCTCTGACAGAATGTTTAATAGGGAGGAGTCCTCAGCCATTACATCAGTTTACATCATTCTCCTCTCCACTCTTTGTTCTGAATAACAACCCCATGAGGCAGGTTAGGCTGAAAGTTTGTGACTGGTTTGAAATCACCCAGTTAGCTTCTACAGCCTTCACCTGGAGATTGACAACAGTGGTTCCACAGGAGGAGAGGTCTCTCCCTCAGATGCAGGCCTGGTGCCCAGGCAGCACCTGCCTAGCACCCCCTACGCCTGCCCTGCAGGCGCACCCCTCCATGGGGAGAGCAGCCGTGGCAGTGTGGAAGGGGGGCTGGGAGGGCTCCGGCCGAGACAGGCCTGTGCAGTGCACTCTTGGAGGTGTTCTTCTCCGAGCCAGGCTTCCCTCGCAAAATGCTGGAAGGGTTCGAGGCAAAATTGGCGAGTTGGAATGTTTAGTGTTGTGGGAAAATATAGACATTGTGGGTATTTCAGAAACTTGGTGGAATGAGGAAAATCAGTGGGACACAGTGATTCCTGGATATAAATTATATCGGAAGGATAGGAAGGGAAGAGTTGGAGGTGGGGTGGCTCTGTATGTCAGAGAGGGTATACAGTCCACTAAGACTGAGAAGGTCAGAGAATGAGATTCACTTCTAGAAATGCTTTGGGTCAAAACAGTTCTTGGGTCAAAAGAAAGCTTAACTCTGGAAGTTTGTTATCACCAACCTGAGCAAAAGATAGAGAATGATTATAAAATGATGAAAGAATTAAAGATAGCGGCTAGACATAAAAACTGTGTCATAATAGGTAGTTTTAACTACCCATACATTGATTGGGTCAATATGAGTTCCAGTCGGGAGAAAGAGATTGAGTTTCTAGACACTCTCAATGACTGTGCTATGGAGCAGATGGTTAAGGAACCTACCGGGGGAGAGGCAATCCTGGACATGATCCTAAGTAATGCCCAAGACCTGGTGAGAGATGCAAAAGCGATTGCACCACTTGGGAACAGTGACCATAATGTTATTGAATTCACCATTTGTATAAATAGAGAGTTGCCCCAAAAAACCAACACAGCCACTTTTAACTTTAAAAGTGGTAACTTCTCTGAGATGAAGAGCCATGTGAGAAGGAAACTGAAAGGAAAGGAAAGATAAATAGAGCCAAAACCCTTGGGAAGCTTGAAGGCTATTTACGATCCTAGAAGGTCAGATAAAATACATACTGCAAGTCAGGAAAGGCACAAATAGCTATAGAAAAAGACCTGCATGGTTAACAAACAAAGTAATTGAGGTTGTAAAAGGTAAGGAGGATTCCTTTAAGCGGTGGAAAGCTAGTCCAAATGAGGTTAATAAAAGGAAACACAGGCTGTGGCGAATAAAATGCAAGTCTGTGATCAGGCAGGCAAAAAGCGACTATGAGAAGCATATTGCAAAAAACATAAAGACTGACAATAAAAATTTCTTCAAATACATTAAAAGCAGGAAACCAGTCAGGGAGGCAGTGGGGCCCTTGCATGACCAAGAGGTAAAAGGATTACTGAGGACGATAGGGAAATGGCTGAGAAGCTGAATTCATTTTTTGCCTCTGTTTTCACTGTGGAAGATGAGAAGTGTTTGCCCACTCCAGAACTGCTGATTTCGGGAGAGGTGTTGAAAGACCTGTGTCAGACTGAGGTGACGAGAGGAGGTCCTACAACTGATAGACAATTTAAAAACTGATAAGTCACCAGGCCTGGACGGCATACATCCAAGAGTTCTGAAAGAATTCAAAGGTTAAATTGCACATCTCCTGACAAAAATATGTAATCTTTCATTGAAATCTGCCTCCGTTCCTGAGGACTGTAAGGTAGCTAATGTCACCCCCATCTTTTAAAAGGGTTCCAGAGGAGATCCGGGAAACTTTGCTAAGATGTCTATTACAGTTTGAAAATGCTCTCTACCAAGAGGTTTATTGCACCTTGAAGAAGTCTCTGCTAAGAGGTCTTTTATAGCTTGAAAAAGCTTTTGCGAAACAGGGCATTAGTACAACCTTGTCCTTTCCTCTTTGAAAATTTGGCTGCATCCATTGAGAGACATTCATCATTTGGAATATCACACCAGGGTTATATGGAAAAGCTGGACAATTTTACCATATAAAGGAAAAGAACTCTTGGTGTAAATGCTTCTTTTTGTTCAAAGAACTGAGTATTATGGTTGTTTTGATGAAAGCAATATATGTGGGTTAAATACAATTATTTATATTTGAATGGTTTTTCTTGTTATGTAATTGGATATAGAAGCTGGTTCATGTGGGGCTTTTTGTTTCCTTAATCTCCAGGTGAGGGCTGGAGATCTCTCAGAATTACAACTGCTCTCCAGATAGATGGCAGAAATCAACTCCTCTTGAGGTTGGAGGGGGGGGGAGTCAATGCCTTCACTCAGGTGGGCGGGAAGACGTCAAGGCTGGGAGGGGCACTTTCCCAGAAGCCTTTAGTGGTACCTTTCCAAGTTGGTAGGAAATTCCTGGAGATTCTTTGATGGAGTTTGAGGAGGACATATGGGTTAGGGCTTCAGAGTGGGATCTGCCAGACCTAGGTTCTTGCTGGGCCAGTCATAGACTTCCAAGCCTAATCTGCCTCGCAGGGTTGTTGTTCTGATCACATGAGGGGAGAGAATGATGCAAACTGTTTTGCTCCCCCCCCCCTCCACTGTAAAGAAAGACTGTCATTTTCCTATGTAGAAGCTGCAGGGTGGGGGAAGGCAATGGAAAGCTGAAGTCAGAGGGGCAGATAAAGGAAAGGAGATAGGGTTGCCAGCTCCAGGTTAGGGGTGGGGCCTGAAGAGGGTGGGGTTTGAGAAGGGATAGGACCTCAGACAAGTACAATGCCATTTCCTTCCGAGGAGCCAGTGGAGATCACTCAGATTTACAACTGCTCTCTAAATGGCAGAAATTAGCTCCCCTTGAGGTATTGGGGAGGAGTCCATCCACTTAGGTGGATGGGAAGACAGCAAGGGTGGCAGGCACTTCCCAGAGCCTCTTTCTAGAGCCTGTTTGTATGTTTCTTCGCAACGGGCCTTACTCCTAGTATATTATAAACCTTATAACGTGAGAGAACTCAGCAATTCTTTGACATAATTTTAAAGCGTTTTCATAAACATGGAACAGTTAAAAGTTCACACCAAAAGCCTAGAATGTTTAAATAAAGCAGTGTGTTTACAATAAAAATGCTTGGAGGCCAAGAACAATATTTAATGGTTTAATGCCGATTTATACCTATAGTTGATCAGTTTGCTTATTTAAATGAGTGATTAATGCCATATTGATTTTATATAACTGCAGCATTTGATGTGATTTCTTTAAAGCAGGGGTGGCCAAACTTGCTTAATGTAAGAGCCACATTGAATAAATGTGAGATGCTTGAGAGCCGCAAGACATGAATGTAAGATGTTCAAGAGCCAATGAGACATGAATATCTGATGTTTGAGAGCCACAAGATGGATGGATGGAAGGAAGGGAGGATTTTGAGACATGAACAGACCTTATTCTTCTGAGGGACTGTTTTTTGAGATAGAGGCACCAAATTTACAGCATAGCATCTGGTGCCTCTCCTCAAAACACCAACCAAATTTCAAGAAGATTGAACCAGGGGGTCCAATTCTATGAGCCCCAAAAGAAGGTGCCCCTATTCTCCATTACTTCCAGCAAAAGGAAAGGCATTTGAAAAGAGTGTGGTCCTTTTAAATGTGATGGCCAAAATTCCTTTTGGAGTTCAATCATGTTTGTCACAACCCTGCTCCTAGCTCCACACCCAAAAGTTCCTGGCTCCACCCCTGAAGCCCCCAGATATTTCCTAAGTCAGACGTAGCAGATGGTTGGTACATTCTATAGGGAGGTCTGTTCATATCTCAAAATCCTCTTTGTTTGGTTTATTAGTAACAATGTAAGACTCAGGGCTTGAATTCAACAGGAGCTCACAGGAGCGCCTCTCCTGAACTTCTAGCGAGGGAGTTCTCTCCCCACGGCACACAGATCCCAGGGCATGTGCAAATGAGATATGCTACTATGCTTCTGCACCTTTCCCCCCCTACAAAACGACCCCTGGTAAGACTCATAGCCATGCTTTGTTAACTGAATGATATCTACATGTCTAGGAAAAAGACTTTGGGCGTTTTTGCACTGACCTTCAAGTGGCGCGACCACCCTCTTCACACCGGAGGATCTGCGCGGATTTCGCACAAGAAGCGCCGGAGCACCCAAAAGAGCCGGCGACTTCCGTCGCGAAACCCGCTCAAACGGAAACCGCCAAGAAGCAGGAAAACGTTTGACCGGCTTTTGCGACGGAAGTCGCCGGCTCTTTTGGGTGCTCCGGCGCTTCTTGTGCAAAATCCGCGCAGATCCTCCGGTGTGAAGAGGGTGGTCGCGCCACTTGAAGGTCAGTGCGAAAACGCCCTTTGTTTAAAACATCCGTTTGAAACATTTTTCAGGTGCAAAACAACACTGTTTAAAAGTGCTGACTGGTATGGTTATTGTGCAGATGTGAAAGGAGAACATTATAAATACACATGCTCCAGAGTTTAGACGAAGTTGAACTGGGCATGCCTGCTTGTCATAGGGGAGGTCTTGACATGTCATGATTGGGAGGATCGGCAGAAGCTATTAAAAACGTGTTGTGCTGTTGTTCAGATGAATTCTTCGACTGGACACTGAGCTGAAAGGGTTCCTTTTATTAATAAAGTTTTTTTTCCCCTCTGCTAACCTGCATCCCAGCCTTTGGTGTGACTGATTTGCTGAAGCCACAACTAGGCTAAGAACCCCCAGCTTTGGGGATTGCTAACACTCTCAATAAAATGTTCTCCAATGTTAACATAATCCAGAGTTTCAGTGCTTTATTCAGATTTTCCCTAACAGTTTTGCCACTTTGTCAACAATCCCTTGATTGCTACTTAAATTGGCCTTTACCAGATTCAATGTGTCCCTCAAACCCAGTATTAAACCTAAGTTCGCAGCTTCTCAGAGTGGGAGGCAGTGAAGGGAAGATTTCTCTTATGATTAGGGTTTGTAGAATCTTTCGGGCTCAAGTGCCGTGTTCTACTGGAGAAAGTTTTTCTTCCGGACGTTTCGTTCTCAGCTGCGGAGAACGCCACTGAGGATGTTCTCCGCAGCTGAGAACGAAACGTCTGGAAGAAAAACTTTCTCCAGTAGAACACGGCACTTGAGCCCGAAAGATTCTACAAACCCTAATGATGTTACCAGCCGTGAAAACCTGAAATCTTTGATTTCTCTTATGCTTAGGCTACCATGACTCTGGGACCAGCCTGGAAAATGGGCCCACTCACACAATCACATATAAATATTTAAGGTATGCACAACCTCCTAACCACACATGATAAATGAGCAACTCACTCCCAGCTACAGACACTGATAATGAATTGGTCTAACAGAAGGAGCTGTATAAGCAAACCTTCTAAAGCATAACAATTCTGCAGGCAAGCCACACCTATTTGTATTGGGTTAGCATTTCATACCATGGAGTTTGCTACGATGTTCCAAACCACTGGTGTTATGCATTATGTCCTCCTTTGAAAGTCTTCCCGCCCCCCTTGAAGTACACAGAGTTCCACAAATTCAGTTGCCAGTAATGAGCACCTCTACTCTTAGGATATAGATCACCTGCACTTGTGGCAGCATAAACTAATACAATTTCACCCCAGCATAAGCTTTGTTACCTCTAGTACAAGAAAGCTTAATGATGGAATAAAATTTTGTTAATCATTAACATTTCACAACGCTCCTGCTTATTTTATTATTAAGGAACATTTTCAAATTCTGCTGCTCAACACCTATTACACAAGAGAAGCAAAAGATTTTCTAGCTCAGATGGCTTGCAGCCCTGAAGTACAATTTACAGACAAGGTTTGATCAACAAGGCAAACTAACGAGAAGCAAGGAAGGGACACATCAGGGATGTGAGATAATGGTGAGGAGATCCTTACTTGGCAAGCATTGTAGATCAACTGGTGCTCCAGTTTCTTGATGCCGAGAATCTGCTGAAACATTTCATAAAGCTGTTCTTTGCTCAAAATAAGTTCCGATACAGCACTTAAAGCCATCCGGTTTGACTGTTTGTACAAGTCCTCTTCTCCCCTATAAATGGCATCATATTTAGCTATCCAAGAACTGAGCACAGTCTCCTTACTTAATCCATCAATTTCAGGCAAGCTTCGGACCCGCTTTTCTATGTTCTTCTTAAAGACATCTCTAAAGTCGTTGGCCGAACATCCTCCGCTGTGGACCATTCTGGCAACTCGATCGCTTTTCAGAAAAACCTTTAAAAAAATGAAATAAGGAATTAGGAACACAAAAAAGGTGTGTGGAAATTACCATTTAACTATATTATGGAGCAAATCTGTTGGAGGTATTCAAGCGTTTACAAAGCTATTGAACTTCTGCTAAATGAAGACACCGTATTAACCTATTTCAGGTTCATTACTCCAACTGTTAAACTGCCAGTGCTGCGATAGAAGTTGCTATAGCAAAAACAGTTTTATTGAAAGTGAATAACAGTACAACCCATGCGTGGAGTACTTCTGGCAGAATGACACATGCCAACCTCAGTCAGAGATTACTTAAAAATATAAAGCAACAAGCACAGTTCAAAAATCTTGAAACATGTCCTGACCTGGATAACCTAGCCAAGCCCAATCTCATCAGATCTTGGAAGACAAGCAGGGTTGATTCTGATAAGTACTTGGATGGGAGACTTCCTTGGAATACCAGGAGTCAGGAGGACAGGGTCAGCCTTATTCAGCCACCTCCATTAATATCCTCCATGCCCCCCATAGGGGTCAGTCTCCAGAGGTTGTCATGACTTACAGGTGTACACATGCACACACACAGACAAATAAAAAAATACAAAAAAATCTTGAAACATTTTGTTAACATGTTGCATCATCTCTAGGAATTTCCTTCAAGGTGGAAAATAAGGAGGTACCATTCTTAAAGATACTTTTCAGTGGGGGCAGTTGGATATTGCCAACCTGATAAAATGCCTGTTATCTCAGGGTCTGGCTCTGGTTAATAATACACAATACTATTTCTGTCAGTAACTGTGTAGCTTATAAATTACTGCATCTTAGATCATCTACTGTCATCTACTGTCAGAGTGATGAGGTCATGTGACTGTGATCACAGGACAGGCTGATGCAATGCCCGGTAATTGCCTGTAGTCACAGTGAGTGACTACATATTTGCTGATTGGTGGGCTGAGCTATAAAGGTGCTAACTAGCAAGGTTACTTTCTCTCTCTGTATTGATGATTGTCTGGCGTAACACTTCGGAGCTCTGGATTGTAATTATACTGCACTTATCTGTAAATACTTGTAAATACACTGATAGTTTTAGTAGACTCAGTGTGAAGTCTCTTCTTATCTGCGTTACCATTCTTATCAGCCTAATAGCATGCCGCTCTGCTAACACGCACTGTCCATCAATTTCTGCCTCCTGAACCCTGGTGTCAAGCATCAGTATTTCTCAATAATTAGTCTTTTGTTGTTAAATCAAAAGTTGCTTTATTGTAGAAACTCAGAAGCTTTACCAAGGACAGAATCCTTGAAAGTAATGACATATACATGGTTACATAATTACTATATAGGGTTACTTCAAAGGATAGTATACAGATGCAATTTGAGTCACGGGTTCAAAGGTTACTACATAGTATCTCTTTTATTACTAAGGAATTTAGGCTATTAAAAACATCTCCCTTTCTCACACTTCTTCTGCACCTGATAAGAACTGTGAATCTGGGGGAGAGGCACCTCACAGCCAGGCTTTAGTGTAAACATCCTTGGGCTAGATAGATTTACTGCTTGCCCAAACGTTGTAAAAAGAAGGGGGGCGGTGGATACTAGTGGCCTGCTCTCTGTCTAAGAAACCATCATGGCACTTAAAAATATGCATGCTTGACATACTGCCCCCCTAAGGCTTTCTCCGGAGTTTCTGAGGATGTTTCAAATAGAATTTTTTAATCAGCTCTGGCACTCTCACATTTGAGCTGTCAACCCATTCATTGTGTGCTACAGAAAAATGTTTCCACCGTGTCCCCCACTTTAAAGTCCCAAGCGGGCGAGTGGTGCTTATCATAAAGTTTTTTGTAAGTTTCTTTCACTGCGTCCAAGTTTTTTTGGATATTGTTCCACGCCTTCCCCAACTTTCCCCACCATTGCTCAAAAGTTGATGGTACATCTGGTTTCACTTCTCCTGGTAACTGTGGGAACGGCTTTTCCTCATATCCATTCACTAGCAAAAATGGAGAGGTTTTAGTGGAGCTATGTAGGCTGTTATTGTATCCATACTCGGCAAACGGGAGGAGGTCTAACAATTTGACTGCTGATAGTTCACAAAGCACCTCAAATATGGCTTCAGCAGAGCGTTCACCCTTTCCGTCTGTCCATTTGTCTGTGGGTGATATGCGGAGCTTAGACCCTGCTTAATTCCAGTCAGTTTACAAAACTCCCGCCAGAAGTTGGCAACGAACTGAACACCCCTGTCACTAATTAACTTGTCTGGGAACGAGTGTAGTTTCACCATGTGTTGGAAAAATAATTGGGCCAGTTTATTGGCAATAGGTATTTGTGAGCATGGAATGAAATGGGCTTATTTAGAGAAGGTGTCCACTACTACAAGAATTACGGTCCTTCCCTGAAAAGGGGGAAGTTCTATAATGAAATCCAATGAGACTACTGACCACGGTCTAGTTGCCATCTCTAGTGGTTGTAATAACCCAGGAGGGTCCTCCCCCCCTTTTTTGGCCATCAAACATATTGGATAGGAAGAACATTATTGGAAATATCTTTCTTCATAAACGGCCACCAAAATTGTCTATTCACTAGATGTAGGGTTTTGACATATCCAAAATGCCCAGAGAGTTTACTGTCATGACAAAACTGGAGAACTTCTTTTTGGAGGCTCTCAGGCATGTAGAGTTTACCATCCTTGTACCAAACCCCCCCTTCATCTTTCTTTACCCCTTCGGGTATGGCGTCCCCTTCTTTTTCCACCTCGGCAATCAGTCTCTCTCCCCCCCACTTCTCTTTTACTTTCTCACGCTTTGCTTTTGAGTGCGTGGTTACAGCTCCCCCCAATTGGCTGGGGGATATGAGATAATCGATTACCTCCTCCCTTTGGCTATTGTGTTGAGGGAGTCTCAATAAGGCATTTGCTAGAAAGTTCTTAGATCCAGGGATATGTTTTAACTTGAAATCAAATTCGGCGAAGAATCCCACCCATCTAATTTGCTTCTCAGTTAGTTTCCTGCACCCCATTAGGGCTTCCAGGTTTCTTTGTTATTATTTTGTAGTTACTATGAAGGCAAGATGAAATAATCACTGGACTCTTGGCTCCAGTGCAAAGCCATTCAACACAAGAGCTAATCATTGTGTCCTTCTTTGCTGGGGAAAATGTTTATATTGCTGAATAAGTAGCTGCTTTACAAAATACAGCCATTGAGACTAGATACTGAAAAAATTCTGTTAATCAAACACATAGAAATACTACAATTTATTTATTACTGAAAAGTACTGTAAAAATAAAACCTTAGAATCTAAATCTGCAGCCCCGTTTGACAATAAGAAGTATAATTATACGCAAAGAGAATATTACAGCAATTGGAATTTGATATCATTGGATGGAAGGAACAAATTCTTAAACTTCTAAGGTTCATAGCCCCAAAACTCTACATTTTTACTCATACTTTCAATGCTCTGGATCAAACAAGCTTTTCTGCTGGCACAAAAGGGATGAGGACCCCTTCAGGCTCCTGAAAAGGCTATACTCAGAATCACAAGACAAATGTGGATAAAGATGACACATAGGATGGGCGCAGGAATCAAGCAGTAGCACTCCTCCTCCTCCTTCCTCAGTGAGTGCCAACTGAATGAAATTCAGTAAGTAGCAGGACTGAGCTAAAACCACACATTGATAAATTTTCATTAGTTCTGGGATGACCCATCTCAACTTTAGGGCAGCATTTGTCTAATCATTCATTTGCATTGCCCCCTCTCTCCTGGTTGGTCTTGCTGTTCCTCTATGAAACTGTTTCATAGCAAAGTCTGACTGGCACATAGAATCATAGAGTTGGAAGGGACCTCCAAGGCCATCTTGTCCAACCCTCTGCACAATGCAGGAAATCCACAAACACCATCACACCTGCATCATGGCCAGAGATGCAAAAAAAACCCAACCTCCAAGATCCCTGGCCAAATTGGCCTCGAGAAAAGTGCTTCCTGAACCCAAAGTGGCGATCAGCATTACCCTGGGAATGTAAGAAAGAGCCACAAGAACTAAGCACTGATGCAACCCTTCCTGCCCTCTCTCTCATGATCTGCCTAAGTTCATTTATTTATTTTATTTATTTATTCTATAATTTATATCCCGCCCTTCCCACAGTGTGGCTCAGGGCGGCTCACAACAACGACAAAACAATAAAACAAGGTACAAAGTTAATACATTTAAAAGTCAAAACATTTAAAAAACCTAAAAACATTAAAATCTTAACATTAAAGTTCACAAAATCAGCATGGCCATCTGTTTGAAAATCTCCAAATAAGGAGACCCCACCAACTCCCAAGGAGACCTGTTCCACTGAGATTCTGCTCTATCAGGAAGTTCTTCCTAATGTTTAGCGGAAACTCTTTTGCTTTCATTTCAACTTATTGGTTCTGGTCCAACCTTCCAGGGTAACAGAAAACAACCCTTCACCATCCTCTATGCGTCACCCCTTCAAGTACTTGAAGATGGGTATCACATCACCTCTCGTCTCCTCTCTAGGCTAAACATACCCAGCTCCTTCAGCCTTTCCCTGTAGGACGGTCTCCAGACCCCTCACCATCTTTGTTGCCCTCCTCTGGACTTGTTCCAACTTCTCTATATCCTTCTTAAGTTGTGGTGCCCAAACCTGAACACAATAGGTAAGGTCTAACTAGAGCAAAGTGATACCATCACTTTGTGTGATCTGGACACTATTACTTCTGTTGCCCTATAGATGTCCCAACTTGTCTATAGTCTTCTTAAATTGTGGTGCCCAAAACTGAGCACACTACTCTAGGTGGTCTAACCAGAGCAGAGTAAAGCGATACCATCACTTCACTTGATTTGGATACTATACTTCTGTTGCCCTAGATCTTTTCACTCATATTACTGCCAAAACAAGTCTCCCCGTCCTATAATTAATTATGCATATGATTTTTCCTATCTAAATGTAAATAGCTTTACATTTATCCCCATTTAAATTCATTGTATTTGTTTTAGCGCAGTTTTCCAGTCTGTCAAGAACATTCTGTATCCTGATGCTGTCTTCTACTGTATTTGCTACCCCTCCCAATTTAGTATCATCTGCAAATTTAAGGAGGATTCCCTCAATTCCTTCATTCAAATCATTTATAAAGATGTTGAACAAAACAGGTCCCAGGACAGATCCTTGAGGCACTCCACTCATTCACTCCTCTCCAAGAGGATGAGGAATCATTCACAAGCACTCTTTGGGTGCAATCTGTCAACCTGTTACAGATCCACCTAACAGTAATAGGATCCAAACCATATTTTACCAACTTGTCAACAAGAATATTATGTGGAATCTTATCAAAAGCCTTACTGAAATCAAGATAAACTAAGTCTACAGCATTCCCCTGATCCATACATAGCATTGCGATGTCACCTGCTTACTGTGTGATTCCCTGATTCAACAAAGTCCACTCCATTATATTTGCTTTGATAATCTGAGGGCAGTTCACGTTGGATGATATGAACTGCTTTGTAAACAGCTGATAAATAGAAATTTTGAAATGATGTAAATAAAGTAAAATTGAAATGTCACTTTACATTGATCCCCATTTAAATTCATTGTATTTGTCACCAAAACAAGGGCAGAGAATACAAAAGGGTCACCAAAACAAGGGCAGAGAATACAAAAGGGAACAAAATACAGGTGCTGAAAAGTAGGATTGCCTTTTGGTATTAGAACAAGTTTATAATTCATTGTTCTGTACTTTGTTAATAAAAATGTTTTTTTTTTTTAAAAAAAGTAATAATTATGCATATCTGAAGAACAGAAAAAAATAACTGCTACCATACCATTATGCTGCTTTCTACGCAGCTTTGCTTGGAGCTATGTGCTCAATGTTTTGGGGGGATTCTGTTTGAATCATTTTTCAATTGTTGCTTATTCATCTTTACATGCCTCTTTTATGCACCTTATACTATTTAAAACATGATTAAAATAATAATGATTTACATTTGTTAATTTTCAGTCAGTCCAAGATGGTTTTATGGTACATTTTTTTCCACCTGTACATTACCCTGTTGTACTTTTTTGAGACAGAGAGCTCTTTTTTCCATTTGATCAAAACAATGAACAGAAAAAGATTGAAATTGATCCATTTCTCACTATTGAGGTGACTGGGGAACATGCCTCTCCTCCCAGCATTATTTTTGGCTTGAAAAATGGGAAAGTGAGAACATTCAACACAGGCCTGTTTGTTCAAAAGGCATTGTCAGATCTTTAAGAATGATAATATAAATTAATAAAAGGGATGGACTAGGGATGGACATGAACCAAACCACGAATCATGACTCATGCTAAAAATGGTCGATTCATGGTTCGTTCTGAACTGGTTTACGTAATTCTGCCACACCCGAACATGAAACAAACCAGCCCTTTTTCTTGGCATGTCATTTGGTTTGAATTTGGTTCATTTGTCCAGACAGCCTGGCACTGGCATGATTCCCCAGCCCCTGTGCTTCTGGTCAGTTTCCAGTTAAACTGACTAGACGCTGCAGCTCCACTCTCCCCAGCCCCCATTTCCTTATTAGCACACATGATTAAGTATACCAGAGTGGTTCTTGCAGAGTGTTAAACATAGCCAGCTATGCAAAGCATACAAGCTATATCTCATTGATGGCCTAGTTTGTTCTATATGTTTTACTATTTTATTGTTTTAAACTGTTGCAAACTGATGTATTTTAAAACCAAACTTTACGTTAGATTTTATATGTTGTAAGCCGCCCTGAGCCGCTTCGGTGGGAAGGGCGGGATATAAACTGAAATAAACTGAAACTGAAACTAGTTGATGGTTAACCAAGGACACAGCAAAATCAGAAGGAAGGGATGTTATCATTTAACTCTCTCTCTCTCTCTCTCTCGGCTTCGCGAACGAAGATTTAAGAAGGGTGCAATAGTCCACGTCTGCTGCAGGCTCGCTGGTGGCTGACAAGACCAATGCGGGACAGGCAGGTCCGGCCACAGTGGCTGCAGGGAAAAGTCTGATTTAGGGTTGGTGCTGTAGCAGTGCGATTCTTCCTACTTAGGAGATTTAGGAGATTGAAGAAGGATCATTTAACTACCGGCCATCGAAATAGAGGGGCACCAAAGAAGAGGTGCAAGGACTCCTTGAAGAAATCCCTTGGCACCTGTCGCATCAACCATCACCAGTGGTCTGACCTAGCCTCAAATTGCAAAGCATGGAGGCACACCATCCACCAGGCTGTCTCTTCCTTTGAGAACGCACGCATAGCTGGTCTTGAGGACAAAAGGAGATTGAGGAAGAATCGCACTGCTACAGCACCAACCCCAAATCAGACTTTTCCCTGCAGCCACTGTGGCCGGACCTGCCTGTCCCGCATTGGTCTTGTCAGCCACCAGCGAGCCTGCAGCAGACGTGGACTACTGCACCCTTCTTAAATCTTCGTTCGCGACGCCAAGCCGAGACTGGCCTGGAGTGTTAAATGTAATTTTTGGAATGGGAATTTTTAATGGAAGGCAAAAGCCTAAAGCCAAAGGTGCCTGAGGGTAAGATCTCTGCTACAGCAGTAATACTTCATACATTTCCTGCTCAGCATCTTTCTACTCCCAGCAACCACCCAACCTGGAAATTCAGCATGTGAAATCCTGTTAAGAAAAGTTTCCTCTCTTGCTCTCAGGTCTCATGCTCCATAGATATTACTTTTGCTGTCTGCTATTAATTCCAAAAGACCTAAAATGGAGAAAAAACTTTATTCTTGAACAATCTTAGCTCTAAATCAGTCACATCTGTGATACAATTCTTTTTCAGGACAAAACTATCTGGGCTGGAGGTATCAGCCTCAGAAATGGAGATCTAGCCTAAAATCTCATGAACTCACTGTGGGAGTGTATTAATAGTGTATTAAAGTAGTTAACTTCACTCATCACACTAAGTAGAGAAATGCATAAAGCTCACACAAGAACAAAAATCCATATTCGTGGAGAGACCAAAGTGGAATTTTATTTCAAACACAAGTCTGGTCTTTATTGAAGCAAGGCATGAAAAAGCTACTCTCCAGACTGGGCTCTTGAACTGCTTGGTATTTCTCCACATGATTCACAGCTGGCCCCGTCATTAGGCAAGTGAGCACTAGAAGGAGCTTCGTTTGGTTCTTGAATACCCAAAGGCTCTGCTTCATTTCTAATACTTTCTGCTGCTCCAAGCACGTTCCATTTGCATACAGGGCATGTCTGGTTCTTTAAAAGCCATGGATCAATACACACTTTGTGGAAAAGGTGTCTGCAACGTAAAACACGTGCCACGTCTTTAGGCTTGTATGTTTCCAAACATACTGCGCAGATCTCACTATTCGATCCAACCTCCTTGTCATCCTCCTTCAGTGTCCGAAGCTCAAGCTGGTTAATGTTTGTTGTGATGTCAAGTACTTCCTGGCATCTCTCAATTGGATTCCTTGCTCTTCTCAGCTTCCCAACGCAGTGATAGGTGCAGTATACCAGAATAAATGCCACAAACACAAAAATGGAGCATATGTAACGATTCAGCCCTGGGTAATGGCGCTTTCCTACTTCAATTGTTACTCCTATCTGGATGCCATTCTGAATCAAATGCAACATGTCCATGCCTTTCAGGTTACCAATCATAACTGCTACAATATCTTCTGCCCCAAAGTTAAACATTGGAAATATGTTATTGCCTGTGCCAGGAGAATTATAAATTATTACTCCAGCAGCTCCCTTTTCTGCAGCCACACTTATTTTTTTCCCAAAAGAACACTGTCCCCTCATGATGAGAGCAATCCAACTGATGGAGTCAACTGGCTTAACAAAATTGGTTAAGGAGCTACAGGCATTTTGGTGCAATTCTTCTGGAGGCACCACAACTCCAGTAACTCTCTTCAAAGGTGAGGCTTTGCCAAACACCCCAGTTTCTGCAATCTCCCACAGTGTTGTGTTTCTTACATGAAATGATATCTTGAGATTGGCTATCCAGAAGGCATCGGCTTGTGAGTTATGCATGAGCAGGAGACAGATGCTAAGATGTAGGGAACAAAATGATGTTACCCCTTGTCTCTGAATAGTAGGCCCAGGCAAAATCATTTTGGTCTCAGCCAAGCAGCCACAGAATGAAAAAATCAGAACAAAACAAAAATTGTCAATACGCCAGAGCCATGAACAGAGGGCATTTTAAAAAAAAGAAAATCTAAAAATTGTGGAGAAACAGGCCTCAGAGGATTTGCCTAAAGATATTGTAGACTTTTCTGCTGCAGGATCAAAAAGAAACAATGACTTTTTTGCCTTGAGTGAAGTAGTTCATTGTTGAGTAATGAAATTGTGACATCATGGACAACTCTTGGCAGTTACCACTATGTTACCTACATACAGAATCGTACTGCTACAGCACCAACCCCAAATCAGACTTTTCCCTGCAGCCACTGTGGCCGGACCTGCCTGTCCCGCATTGGTCTTGTCAGCCACCAGCGAGCCTGCAGCAGACGTGGACTACTGCACCTTTCTTAAATCTTCGTTCGCGAAGTCAAGCCGAGAGAGAGAGAGAGACCTACATACAATCTGGCTGACTCAGCATTCAAATATACATATTTGTTTCCAACTAGGATTGAATCCTCAAATGATGCATAAATTAATATAAAAATTTTGGAGCTTTACTAAAAACTCTGGCTTAGAATGTGAATCCTTTATGAGAAGTCTGGGGGTACAAAAACTATACCATTAAAGCTACTTGGTTTCAGATCTCACTAAGTTAGGATGATAGTACATGCACTTTGTACAATCCTGTACCTGAATGGTAGTTCTGGTAGCTGCAACCAGAACTAATGAATATTTTTAGCATTCCAAGGGAAAACACAGAAAGGTGCTGATACATCCCCATCTCTGTACATGTCACAAATAACGTGAAAACTGGTAAAATGTGAAACAGGCTGCTTGCACATCTCTCTTTATATGCCAATGAGCTATGGATTTCAAAACAAGCATCCCACAAGTGCAAACCCCAAACAGATAAAATGACTGGAAAATCCAAAGTTGGGAGAGGGAAGGAAGGAACTAAGGAAAGCTGAAATACATGCATTTATTTATTTCTTATTAAAAAATAAACTTATCTTACTGCTTTAGCAACGTAACATGCATAATTTATAACCTATTGGCATTAAAAAAATTATTCAGCAAGTTCATGCAACATAAAAATTGCTTAGTTTGCTACAAACCAAATTGTGAACATAGCCAACACCAGACCCAGAGCATGCGTGAGCAGAACAAACTGCATCATTTTATGTTATCTTAGCACTAGGGATAGACATGAACTGCATGACAAGCCAAAATGTGTGCCAAATTTTGGGCAGATCAGGGCTGGGGAGGCAAACTCAGCACATATGTGGTCTCTGAATGAATCTCAGAGCTGTTGGGCATGGCTTGGGGTGGTACAGAAAACAAAACCCATGCTAAATAATGGTGGGGTTGGTGTTTTCCAGCCTTGGAAACACCATAGGGCCCTCAAAAGCCTGACATACACGGCTGCCTGCCAATAACAGAGTTCTCATTTGTTGCAATGGACTCAGATCTATACAAGTGTAGGATGAGTGGGTGTTCCCTTTGCTGGTGGTGTGGTTTTGGATGGAAACAGTGTACTTGTGACCAAGAGCTTTGCTGCTGGGTGTAAGGGGGTTACTTAGCTAGCTTACTCAGTCAGGGGCCAGGGGGCTTTGCTTTGCCCTGGGTTCTTCTGTGTTGCGATTCAGGATTTTTGTTTGTTTGCTGAAAAGGGTGGAAAAATTGGGACTGAATTCGTCTAATTTCACATAGCATATTTGTTTAGTGGGACTTTCCTGCTGTCAGGGTCCTTAATGGTTTCTCTTTCTTTTTTCCCCACACCTTTTCCCCACTAGACCTTTAATTAGGGTTGCCAAGTCCAATTCAAGAAATATCTGGGGACTTTGGGGGTGGAGCCAGGAGACATTAGGGGTGGAACCAAGATCAAGGGTGTGACAAGCATAATTGAACTCCAAAGGGAGTTCTGGCCCTCACATTTAAAGGGACGGCACACCTTTTCAATTCCTTCCTTCATAGAATTGGACACCCTGGTCCAATCTTTTTGAAACTTGGGGGGTATTTTGGGGAGAGGCATTAGATGCTATACTGAAGATTTGGTGCCTCTACCCCAAAAAACAGCCCCCCCAGAGCCCCAGATACCCGCAGATCAATTCTCCATGATTTTCTATGGGAATAAATCTCCATAGGGAATAAGAGTTCCCAGCAGACATTTCCCTCCCTCCCCTCCCCCCACTTTCTGACGACCCTGAAGCGGGGGGAGGGCCTCCAAACTGGGGGATCCCCTGCCCCCACCTGGGGATTGGCAACCCTACCTTTAATCCTGGTTTAGCCCTGTCCCCAAGCTGACATTCTACGCTAAAATCATAGAGTCATACAGTTGGTTTCTCTGATTCTAGTGTAGAATGTCAGTGTGGGGATGGGGCTAAATCAGGATTAAAGGTCTAGTGTGAAATTTTATTTCACCATCCCCACTTTGGGTTGCAGTAAAATGAGGGCTTGCTCTTTGAGGATTTGTGGGGGAGGCTGAAGGGGAGGGGACTTAAACTTAGATCTCTGCCATTTTGTCCCACACATGCACACACACTGGGCTGCTTTGGGAGCAGGGGGTGATCTCTGTGTGTCTTTACTAGCCGCTGCTCTCCATTAGAACCAGTCTGCTTCCCCTTGGTGATCTGTTTTTATCAGCCTGCCTCCTTCCAGCCTCCATCTACCCTACCCTGGGGAACTTGTTCCACATCAGTGTAACTGGGGTGACAGCTGTATTGTCCAGCTCTCCATTAGACCCCACCAACTGACCCATTTGTCCTTGGGGGATGATTTGTCTTTGTCAACCTGACTCAATTCCTCCTCCACCCACCCTGCCTTGGGGGACTTGTTCCCGACTACTGTAACTGGGGTGACCACTGTACTGCCCAGCTCTCAATTAGAAACTCCTTTATCCTGCTTCTCTTTGGGGATGATCTGTGTTTGTCGGCCTACCAGTTTTTCTCCTTCGTCCACCATGCCTTGGGGGACTTGTTCCAGACCAGGATAACTGGGGTGACTTCCATTTACTCCCAGCTCTCCATTTCAACACCCCACATATCAACCTGCTTTCCTTGGAGGTGATGTCTTTGTCAGCTTGCCTTGGGGACCATGTTTCAGTCTCAGGGAGTGACTTCAGTGCCCAGCTGTCCACACCTAGTTAGAAACCTCCCTGCAACTGGCCTGCTTCTCCTCTGGGAAGGGCATAAATCTGAGGTTGTCTTCCTGCTTCCCTGCCTGCCTGTTTCCTTCTCTGGGAACTTGCCAATACTGACTTGATCAACTTTCCTGGGCTGCAGTTGGGTTGGGTGCTTGCTTGTTCAGGTCTCTGGAACCATGAGAGAGGGTGGAAAGGGTTACACACTTGTGGCTGTGGGAGGATGCTGTCACTTCCCTCTGTGCCAGGTGATTATGGGCAATGAGAACTGCCTCCCCAGCACATCATCGGGGTCTTGGCACCCACTTCCACTGCTCCATACATGTTCACAAGGCTCTCAGTCTTAACTGCTGCTCGAGAATTTTCAGCACTATCACCTAAGCTGCGGCATGAAATTCTGTTTGGAAAGAAGAATAATGACAGCAGTGACTTGGAGAGCGGTGGTGAAGATACATCCTCCCCTTCCACATCCCAAGATTCCCAACTCCCTACTGCTCCTGCTTCTATCAGTATGCTCTCATCCAGCACTCCCCAGTCCAATGCCAGAAAGCAGTTGAGCTTCTAGTGAGCTGTAGATATGAATCTCCAGCGCTAGCACTGCCTGATATCAGCTGCAAGGCAGAGCCCAAATGGGGAAAATGAGTCCAACATAGAGTATTTGGGATTCATAATTTGGGGCAGGTTCCTTTTTGCCCCGTTGAGAAGGTAACTTCAGGGCATAGCCAATCTGAATCCCAGCTGCATAGTCTTGGGAGGTCGATTTGAGCCACCTTGCCACATCCTTCCTTTTGCCACCTGGTCATTAACTCCACAAAATTCTCATTTCCTCCCACTCTACTAGGAAGGCAGGTGGCTGTGGAGGAACCCATCAAGTATACCTCAAGCTTTGTTCCAATAGGGGCTCCTCCATTCTCATGATCTGCTCTCTCTAAGATGCTATGGTCTATTGGCAGTTGGCTTAGGGTGTTCATCATTGCACTGGATGGGCTGAGCATTGAGTCATCCTGTAACTTGCCCCCCCCCCAAGGAAATCACAGTGCATGGCTACCCATGCCTACTCTTATCAGAACCTGCCTCGAGTCATCAGTAGTTGATGGACACCATAGGGTGGTTGTCCATGACTGAGTCAGTTCAGATTGCCAATTGCAGAAAGGCATTGCTAGCTTCTACATTCTGCCTCCTCATGTTCATGGCTCCATTTCCACATTGACAATGTAACTGATTAGAGGACACAGATGACCCTCCTCAGGCACGTGGGTGTCATGTCACAAGTGCCATGGCTTTTAGCCACCCTTGTCACTAGTCCTGCAGGCTAGATGAGTGCAGGGAGCAAGTCTGACTTCCAGAGGGAAGTAAATTCATTCTCATGGCACCATTTTCCATTCAGGCTATGTGGCCTACACATCCATCCCCTTCGAGTCACACCACTAGAAAGGTAATTGCAGGGCATTATGCAATCCCCACCAGTGTGCTGAGTTCAGGGGGTTCCTGATTCCAGTCAACCTCAAATTTCACTGAGGGGTGTGCTGTGACCAGAGAAAACTTATGCTTGGAAGTTGGACAGGTCCTCCAATACTCATTACCCACCAGCTATCCTCTTCCAGTTGCACCAGAAGCAAGGTGAGTCCATTGTGAGGCCATGGCCAATTCCCCAAGGCAGGCCAAACAAGTCCTGCTTCCCATGGCAACTTGTCTTCCTTCCCATGGCTGCTTTCCCTGCCCAGGCCACACAGTCCTCTCACATCCATCCCCTTTTGCCCACAATGCTTGCAGGGTGACTGGTTGCTTTGTTTGTTTGCTGTTGTGGCAGTGCACAGAGTCTGACTGTTGTCACTGTCAAGGTGATTGCAGTGACCACATGGCCAATTTCTTAATCAGGGATTTGTCCTGAAGTTTGCGTGGTCTTTCTGTATCTTTTTCTTTCCCTCTTTGCGTCTTTGCTCCCTTTGGGCCACAACTTTAGCCACCACCCCTTGTGCCCTGGCCACCATGCCACCTCCACCGTTCACAGATAAGGCACTTACCAGGCTCAGACTATCAGGCTGCTGTGAAGAACATGCAGTGTATGTGTGCAAAGCTTTATGGTAACATAAGCCAAGGCACCATCCAGTGCGGGATGCTGTGGTGACCCAGTCTGCAATTACCAGAGGGGGCTTCATGGCAACATGTCATCAACACACATTTCTGGCCAGCAGTCATTGTCAACACAGCAGGAGGTTCAGGTTGGCCCTGACCTGAACTCACTTTGCCTGCAGTGGGAGGGGTGGGCCTGTAGAGTAAACCTCCTACAGTGTGGGTGAATCTTAGGCCTGGCCAGGGAGCTGTTGTGCCCTCCCCTGTGGAAGAAGAGTGGGCCTGGGGAATCAGCCACCTGCCATGCAGGTGGCTCCTGGGCCCAGGCAGTGCAGGAAGATTGGCCCTGTCCTGTGCTAAGGCTACCTACTGTGTGGGTAGCTTCCAGTCCAGGGTGGAGGGGGTTGGCCCTGAATTCATCTGGTCAATGGAGAGAGGATGGGCCCAGCCATGGACACATCCATCCGCATGCGTCCAAGGGGGCAGTGGGGTGTCTATCTTGAAGAGGTCTGCTGCAAGACTGATGTCTCCCTTCTATTAGGTTGCACAGGGTCCATCCTGTCCACTCTATGGTTCAGAACCCACACTTGGCAACATTTTCTCAACAAGCACTTCTTTGGTGGGCTGTAACTAAGACCTCCCAACTCAGGCATGTAGGGGGGCATCTCAGGGAGCTCCACCATTAGTTTGATGCCTCGAGCTCACATAGGGCCCATTCTATAAACTCCAGAACCTGTGCCCATCATCTCCCCGAAAAGGACTTTCCCTGTCCAGGCCACACAGTCCTCTCACATCCTCCCCTTTTGCCCACAATGCTTGCAGGGTAACTGGTTGCAGAGTCCACCATCCATCCCTCTCTCCCTAGGGTTTGTTTGGGGGCACCATGTTTGGAGGTCCATAACTCAGACTCTCCAAAAATCCAATCCCCATGAAGGGCATGTAGCAGGGTATCTCAGGGAGATCCATTGTGGGGTTGATGCCTCTAGTTCGCACAGGGTCCATTCTATAGATATCTGAACCCATGCTTGGGTTCTATAGACATCTGAACCCATGCTTGGGTTCTATAGACATCTGAACCCATGCTTGGGTTCTATAGACATCTGAACCCATGCTTGGGTTCTATAGACATCTGAACCCATGCTTGGGTTCTATAGACATCTGAACCCATGCCTGACATCTCGCACTGCACTGCATCCTGAACTGGTCCAGTTTGGCAGAGCAGCTGGGTTTGGGACATTCAGGTTTTCCTGGTTTGTACCCATCCCTACTTAGCAGGTCTTTTTTGCCGTCTGAAAAGGAAAAAAATTAGCTGAAAACAGAAAACACAGGTTTTGTAATAAGCAAAACAAAGTGTATCACTTGGAGAGAACCAGATTCATACAGTCACCACAAGATGAGCAGCATATTTGGATATGAAGTTCAACTTTATAATATGAAAAACATTGAACTCTGTTATTTCATTTATACTTTGCACCCCAATGGGGACTCAAAAATGACTTACATCATTCCCCTCTCCTCTATGTTGTCCTCACAACAACTCTGTGAGGTAAACCAGTCAGAGAGTCACCTAGCAAGCTTCCATATTTTGTTGTTGTTCAGTCGCACAGTCAAGTCCGACTCTTTGCGACCCCATGGACCACATCAGGCCAGGCCCTTCTATCTTCTACCGCCCTCCTAAGTTCACTCAAATTCATGTTTGTTGCATCGGTAACACTGTCCAACCATCTCATGCTTTGCTGTCCCTTTCTTCTTTTACCTTCCATCTTTCCCAGCATCAGGGTGTTCTTCAGTGAGTGCTCCCTTCTCATTTGGTAGCCAAAGTATTTGAGCTTCAGTTTCCATATCTGACCTTCCAAGGAATAGCCAGGATTGATTTCCTTTAAGATTGACTGATTTGATCTTGCCATCCAAGGGACTCTCAAGAGTCTTCTTCAGCACCACAGTTGAAAGCATCTAGTCTTCAGTGTGGCCTTCCTTATGGTTCAACTCTCACAGCCATACATTACTACTGAGAATACCATTGCTCTGACTATACGGACTTTTGTCGCCAGTGTGATGTGTCTACTTTTTATTATGCTGTCTAGGTTTGTCATAGCTTTCCTCCCAAGGAGCAGGCATCTTTTAATTCCATGGCTGCAGTCACCATCTACAGTGATCTTGGATCCCAAGAATGTGAAGTCTGTTACTACTTCCATGTCTTCCCCTTCTATTTGCCAAGGAGTGATGGGGCCAGATGCCACGATCTTAGTTTTTTTGATGTTGCATTTCAAACTTTTTCGCTCTGCTCTTTCACCCTGAGCACAAGCTTCCATATAGTGTACCATGTATATTACGAAAAATTGTGGACAAAATTAATCAGACTTAAATACATATGCTTGAAAATATGCTTTGTTTACTGTATATTCAGGATATTCTCTAAAGCTGCCCCCTATGGACTTAATTCTTGTTCATGTCCTTTTTATGAGAACTAGGCTCTTTGTAGATTAATGCTGTCTCCTGTAAATTCAGGGTACTGACCAACTTTTTGTTTCACAGCTGCTACTCATTAATGAGACTAGTCTATAAATGATTAGTGCTTCATGATTTCATTAAGAGAGACTATACCTAGAAGAACTATTTGAATTTCAGTCACTGTTAATGTAAGATTGGTGCTTCAACTAATACCATAAGAGGATACACATTTTGGTAGGTGCCTGTAAATGTTCATAGATGGCTATGCATGTGGAAATTTGATAATATATTGGGTTTACTGTAGGCTGCTATTCGTGTTTAGTATTCAGCTTTGGTAGGAAATATTGTCTAATGAAGATCATGAATGAAATGATGGCATGATCCAGAAGCCACGTCGTATGAGAAAGATCTGTATTTTAAGGAACCTTACCAGCCTCTGCTGCTACTCATGACTCATGAGCAAGTCATGATTCTACAAAAATCAGCCTTACTGTGACTTGTTCCTTAAGGGACTGCTCTTTGTTCATATATAAGGTTCTTTAGCTTTCAATGTCCATAGAGTATATTCTACATTTCAACACTGAACTTTCACAGACTGTTGCCTGAATTGCAGTGGCAGCCCAGCAACCTGGGATTCTGTGCGGGGCCCAGTGGTGGCACAGCCGGGGAAAGTCCAGGTTCTGCACTGGGTTCAGCAGGTGAGTGGGTGGGGAGATGGGACCCTCTCATGAGTCTCATGGACCCCATGTTACTGTTGTTGTTGTTTTTTTAAATTATTAGCCTACCTTTCTCACTGGAACTCAAGAGGGATTACAAATACTAAGATGAACTATTCATTCAATCAGCAAGCAAATTACAAAATACGATACAAAAACTGAATGTTACAGCAAAGATTCCTAATAAAATAGAATAATAGAGTGGGGCTGGGTAGATTACAGGTATGAGAAACACTGTCCAGTCAACCAGTGAGCTGAGCAAAATGTATGATAAAACAATTCCGTCTAACAGCAAAACTCCCTAACAGAACAAAATATCACAAAGGGATTCGGACTGAAGAAGTGGAAAAACAGCACAAGCAAACAAAACCCATCTAAGGCAACAAAACAATCAATGTAGTTAATTCAATCTACAACAAAGATTCTTAAAACAAAATCAGGGAATGTGGTCGAGATGGAAGAATTGTTGTCTAAGGCAATGGAAACAATTTAGGAAAAGTTTACCGCTTATAAAAGTCACCTCCTAAATGGAACCAATATACTATAGTTCTACACCTTTTAGAAGGGTAGGGATGGGATCTTCTTCTCCAACAGTTAAAGTGGCAGATTACTTGCTCCTTAATCAAATTCACAATATTACTGCCATCTGTAAAAGATCACAGGAAGGAAAGAAGTTCTTAGGAATTTGGATCATAACCCATTAGAATGGCTATGCACAGGTTTTACAGTTAGGTCTTTAGAACGGGGTGCTCCCCTTTCTTGAGAAACAACTTGACTCCTTTCCTGCCATGCACAATTACTGGGAAGCAAGGGAAGTATTCTCATTGCCATTTATCATACATTCTGAGTAGGATTAAGAGACTGCCTCTCCCGAGTAGTGAAATTTCTTGACAATGAATTGATATTTTCATGAAAAAGAAGGGCTGGAGCCTGGAGAAAACAGAGAATGAGGGGGCACCCATTTCCTCTGCCAAGTTCGTATTGATTTGTCTTTGGCTGAGTCTCATTCAGAATGGAAAAATCAGGTTTATTAAACTAGGCTGACAACATACTCTACCACAGGGGTGTCGAACTCATTTGTTATGTGGGCCGGATCTAACATAAATGAGACCTTGTTGGGCCGGGTTGGGCCGAGCCATGTCAGGCTGGGCCATGTGTGTACCTATTTAAGATTAGGTAGCAGAGATATAAATTTTATAAAGAACACAGGCAAACACGAATATATTTTTTTAAAAAACTTAAAACATGCTTAAAATGTCAGCACTCATTGGTCTTAAAGATGCTTTCTTTGTATTTCTCCCATGGGATCCAGGGAACTTGGTGAAGGAAGCTCTGGCTCTTCCTTCCCCAGGGGACTGGGGGGAGGGGGCGAGCAGGAGCCTCAGCCAATAGAAGGAAGAAAGGCTTGGATCAGTAGCTCTGCTGTGCAATTGAGCAATCCTTGCAAAGCAAGCTGTTATGCAGAAGGAAGCAAGATATAGGGAGAAGAAAGCAGATGACAGCCAGTTGTTCGGGGGTCTGATAGGAGCCCTCCAGGGGCCTGATTTGGCCCTCAAACTGCATGCTCAACACCCCTGCTCTACCACGTACTGGACTCTTTTATACCAGAGGAAGGCAGAAGAAAAACCACAGTCCACGAAGCCAATCTCGGCAAATTGAGCAAATGTTTCTGGTTGCTTGGACTTTTTGAAAGAAAAGTGTCACAAGATTGCTTTTTACAGTTGTTGCAACAGATTAACACAGCTAATAAAGAAAAAGCCTGATTCAGCAAGATGGTTCTCCAGCAAGAGTTCTTACTTTGGGGAGGGACGATGGCTCAGTGGTAGAGCATCTGCTTGGGAAGCAGAAGGTCCCAGGTTCAATCCCTGGCATCTCCAAAAAAGGGTCCAGGCAAAATAGGTGTGAAAAACCTCAGCTTGAGACCCTGGAGAGCTGCTGCCAGTCTGAGTAGACAATACTGACTTTGATGGACCGAGGGTCTGATTCAGTATAAGGCAGCTTCATATGTTCATATGTACTTGGATCATGTAACACTGATTAGCCATGCTTTAACCAATAAGATATCCTAGGTATGCATCCTTGGTTTGGAAATTCAGACACAAAGTGGCAGCCAGATGACAGCAGATCATGCCAGACTAGAGTCCACTCATTTATACAGTCTGCTTGACATTTCTTCTTCTTCTTCTTTTTTTGACAACACAGTGACAACTCTTTGGGAAAAGCGGCCAGGATCCCCTCTCATATATTGTGGTATCAACACTGCTACCAGTACATTTTTAACAGACGGTTGCATTTAGGTTTTGTTTGTTTGTTTAATTTAAGTTTCCAAGTGAATGTAATGTTAATTACCCAACCACTACAGGAAGCAAACAGTTTACAAAAACAATGGTGTACAAGCAGCAAGTCAATAGGCTTATTTAACAGGATGAATTTACCTTTGCTATTTACTTGATACGAAATCAAGGCAAACCAATACCACTATTTAAATTATTAATTTAATCCATGAAGCAGGAAAAAAGCAATAATTAGGTGGCCTTATGAACCACTCAAATATTCTCATCCACACATCTTTTAAAATACCATTGTATTGTTTGGGGTAACTCTCAACGTATGAGCAGAAGGGGGATGCTACCAAGGGATTTCTTCTCCTTATAACTGTACCTGATTTAAAAAAAAACATACAATGTCACCTGTCCTTAGTCACCTATGGATCAAATCCCAAAATATGCACTGAAGGATTCAAGTTAAGCCACATATTCCAGCTTTTCTTCAAAGCACAGAAATTGTGCTGAGCTTCTAAAATACAGAGCATACTTTAAACATGGCACATATGAGTCCAACAAACCAAACAAGGCCACTGCACTGCCTAGTGTGCACTTCTGGAATCTGTAACAGAGTTGCAGCCACTGTGACATCAGAATTGGCCTTAGTTCTTGCTGAGCTCATATGCATATGTAAAGACAATACAGAGGAACTGAGTGGCTTCACATGTACATAGTATTACATATATACCTTCCAGTCCACATTAATCAAGGGGGGGACTCTTTAAAATATGCCTGGTAAAAAAAGCTTCAGGATCTTTCAGATGAAGTGCCATCAATATACAGATGACATCCAGGTCTACTGCTCACTCTTTCTCATTCAGCTGAACTCTATAGCAAATTTTCTAGTCCATGAGGGACTTAATGGAGTGGGGGGGAAACTGAACTTTAATCCAGATAAGAGTTACTGCTAGCTGGATATTCAACTGAACATGTAAATGACTACAGTCTGTGCTGGATAAGGTTGTACTTTCCCTGACTATTCCAGTTTAGGAGCCTGGTGTCCTCTTGTGCCTGCCTTGGCTTTTGAATGGTCAGGTTCTGAGTTTGGCCAAGAGAGCCTTTAAGCAAACTTAAGTTGATATATCAGTTGTGACCATCCCTGGAGATTTATGCATGGGGGCGTTCCTGATAAGCTCATGCAGGGCACTCCATAGTGTGGGAACCATCACAGAATGTAAGTGAATGGGCAGTTGCAAAGTTTACCTGTTTGCAGCATGGCACCTTCAAAAAGGCTTTTTCTGAAATTAACAGTGCTGTTTCAGCAGAACACAGCAAGAGAAAGGGCCTGCAGGCATTTGGTCCCAAGGCAAATAATGTCTTTGTAAGTGATACTAGAACCTTGAATTTAAACCAGTAGCAGATTGCAAACAAATGGAGGATCTGCGCAATGTGTTCACTACTGTACCTTCTCTGTGCTTCCAAAGTCAAGAAAATGGAAAATTCAGTCACCCTTTTCTAATATGTCTAGGTGCATGGTTCTATACCACTGATGCTGGACTGGGACCAGTATAGTTTTACAGTAAAGAAAAACATCAGATTCATAGTCATAGGAATGGCTGTCTGTCACAGGAGGTTATACAGCATTATATTTTAATGCATTTGTCTTTTTGCTGATACCACTTTTTGCTGATTTTGTAATACCACTATTATCAAGAGATGCTATTGAATTTCTGATTTCCCTCGGTTTGATTTGATCGTCCCCCTTGAGCAAATCAGACTGGTGGGTCTGCATTTTATGGGAACTGACACAAAGAACACATTGGAACAAAAATATACACATTTTCCAACATTATTTGTACTTCAATGGTACAGAAATGGTGCAAAACAAACAGATTAATCAGGAACACCAGCACTAAAAATGGCCAATGAATGTCACCAAAGTAAAAACGAAAGGGGCTATTACACATTCCTTATACTCCCTCTCAGAATATTCTTCCTTTAAAATCTATTCACGTGACAAAAAATAAATAAATCTTGTGGATTTCTTAACCAAAGCTTTCAGAATTGAGTTTTTTTCTGAGAAAATATATTTTGCTATTTATATAAAACGTTTCCAGAATTGGAAAGATTCATTCATAGCCTAATTATAACCCTCCCATACAATTATGCACTAATTGTAATTTTCTGTGAAATAAACGGTATGAAATCTGAATGACCACATAGCTCTTTTAATGATCACACAGGGCAAAAAAGTAGCACTAGAACATATCACCAGTCTGTCAGAAAAATTAGTTCTTCACCATTTTTTGTCTAGGGAACTTCTGACATGGTCCTGGAAGTGAAAGGATGCTAGATTTCTTAATGGTGTAACATCTTTCTCAGTTTTTTTGGAGAATGTCACAACTGCAAATTGGACAAATCCCACGCTTTAACAACCAGCGGTCAATACATCTCTTGTGGAATACATGTCTGCAAGTTAAAATCCGAACCACTTCTCTCTGTTTGTACGTCTCTAAGCACACAACACAAATCTCTTCCGCTAGATCAATTTCACCCTTTTTTAACCTGCGCACCTCAAGCGAATGAAGAGCTTTACAGAGTTCAGTTTTTGCTGTGCGCGCTCTCCTTTCTTCGTGTCTTGCTGTCATCAGTCCTGGAGAACAGCATAATAAGAAGTAGGCTACAAATGTCAAAATGAGACAGTAGGCACACAAATAGATCTTCCAAAAGCACGGTACGGTTCCCACTTCTATGACTGCTGTTACTCGAATACCCTTCTCAATCAAGCGTAGTATTTGTTTCCCTTTCAGGCTGCTCATCATGAGGGCAACAATATCACCTGCATCCTTGCGAGACAAAATAAGGATATCTCTGCCTGGAGAGAGATTATCACAGATGATAACACCGGAAGCCCCTTTTCCTGAAGCTACCTTTATCTTATCTTTAAAAGTGCAGCCTCCCCTCGTGACAAAAGCAATCCATGTCTCAGTATCTGGTGGTATGCTGAAGGTGGTGTCTGTGCTACAAGCATCTTTAGGTTGTCCCTCTGGTACCACCAGCTCTCCAATCATCTTCTCTGACGGTAGCATCTCTTCAAACAAAGCTGGATAATATACTTCTGACATGGCCCACTTCCTCCAAATAAATGTTACATTTGTATAACAGTCAGAAGTACCTGAAGCTTGGGAGTGGGGCAGGCCAAACATCAGGGAAAGGCTGAAGGCCAGTTTCCACCAAGATGAAACCTTTATTCTGCAGTTATCATGAAGCTTCATTCCTGTTTGCCTTTTACAAAAGGCAAAAATAAATATCCAAGGAGTGGATCACATGACCAAACTGCCAATGCCAAAGAGTGTCTTCAAAAAAACCCAATGCACAGGAAACTAACATTTCTTTCTGTGTTTCAGTTTGAGAGATTTTTCTGGGATCAACCTATCCTTTGAACAGCCATATTAAGTAAGGAAACTTGGGGTATCCCATGAGAAACAAACAATGGACCAGTTAATTTGAATACTGAAAGGCTATTGGCTAAATGGCCTACATAACCTAAAGCTGTCCTATTACTGTGTCTATCATCTGTTAATATGACCCACCTGTAAGACCCACCTTTTCAGGATGGCCTTCAACTAGCGAAAATTAGTGGAAAACTGTGACAAAACTAGATATGCTGCTAGAAATGCTTTTACTCTTGAAATGTTTTTACTGCTGAAATTTATTGAAATCTGTTATAACGCCATATTATTATGTGAATTTTAATATTTTGTAATTGTTTTAACCGTGTTTTATAATTGCAACTGATGTAATGTGTGTTTTATGCTGTGAGCCGCCCTGAGCCTGCTTCGGCGGGGAGGGCGGGATAGAAATAAAAAATTATTATTATTATTATTATGATCTCAGCCTCAGGGCTATTCACATGATGAAGGTAAGGACTGTGGAGAACTTTTCCCCTATTAAAAACAATTTCAGATTGTACAACCCAATGATCATTTCAGCGGTGTAGATCCATAATTCATGTCCATGTTGTCAATGCAGAGGCAAGAGTTTTCTGCCAAACTACCTTTCAAATTTAGATCTGAGTCCAGTGGCACCTTTGAAACTAACAGGATTTTCAGAATAAGCTTTTGAGTGTCCCTTTGTCAAGATGCAGGTAGGAATGGAGATGTCTCGATCTCGTTGGCCTCTGAGAAGGCGCTACTGGACTCAAATCTAACTGTTCTACTGCAGATCAACACAGCTACCCTCAGAAATTACCTTCAAATAAAGACCATTTTAGCATCTGCATCCCATTTTTTAAAATCAGGGGTGACAAACATTCATCCTGTGGGCCAAACCAGCCCATATAGGGGTTCAATCAGGCCTGCAGAACTCTCTTCTCCCCTCCTGTACTCACCCTTTGAAGCTCCAAGGCTGCTGACTTTTCCAGCTCCTTCTCTTTGCAGAGGCTACAGCAAAAAGCAAAGCTGCAAAGAAAATGCGGAATGGATTTTCCATTCAGGCTTCTGAGCAGAGCAAATGTGAATGGAAAATCCACTCCGCATTTTCCTTGCAACTTTGTCTATGTGTTTCAATGGAGTGGAGTTCAGTTAAACTTCCCAGTGTTCCTATGGCCAGCTGAAGCTTCCTGGAGTTGTGTCCTTGCAAATAAAGTGTTGATGCTTTGAGCCAGCATCGCTTCTTCTCAATGGACATGAGAACTAGTGACCAGTGAGAACCCTAACTTGGGAACTCACAGCCAAAGGGGAATATTACACTGGAGAGCCATTGTTAATCTGAGTAGACCCCAGGGCAGGGAGAGAAGTTTGCAATGCCTTGTTTTCCCAAGCTCAGAGCATTTTATATTTTTAGTTTTCTGCTGTGAACCTTGTGCTTTTTCTTGATGTTTTATTTTTAAAACTGCAATGCAGATGCACCTGGCCACATCTCTTTCAATCTTCAGGTAACAGCTAAAGACAGTTTTATTTAGGACTGCATATCCTAATTTAGGGCTTTTTTTAAAAAACAAAAAACACTAAAACAATTATTTGCAGCGCTGAGATTTTAAATTGTGGCCTTTTATACATTTTGCATTATTGTTGTTTTAATTACATTGTAAACCGCCTTGAGTTCTGCATAGTAGAGAGGTAGTTATTAAATGTTATAAATATGTTAGGTATTTTTTAAAAAAAAACAAAACACTGCATTGCAAAATCCCACTATTCTCCCACCTTTCCTTTTTAAGCAAAATACTGCACGAATTTTAAGCATGTTTGTATATTAAGTTAAAACAATAATATTTTATTATGTTTGCCTGTGTCCTTTATAAAGTCCATATCTCCACTTTCTGGCATTACATTTTAGGACACGCGTGGCTCAGCCCCACAAAGTTCCAATTATGTCAGATCCGGCCCTCCTAGCAAATGAGTTTGACACCCCCATTTTAAATGTTACACGTTTACAAAGGATGGAACTAGGGATCGGCATATACCACGGCATATACATGATAAGTCAAAATTCGGGCTGAATTTTGGCCAGATCAGAACTTGGGACACAACGTTTGGCACACATGTAGTCTGAGAATAAACTTCAAGCTTTAGGGCATGGCTCAGGTTGGCACTGAAAAACAAACCAACCCAGATTAAACCAGTCACAGAAATGCTAGACAACAGTGGAGGTGATGTTTTCCAGCCATGGAAACACCAATAGGGACCCACCCAAAGCATGTCAGGCACTGTTGCCTGACAATAACAGAGCTCCCTTTCATCACAATGGGACTCAAGATGCTATTTAAGTCTGAAGGAAGTGCACATTTCCTTTGTGAAGTGTCAGTCAGAGATGGAAAGAAAGACTGAAGTTGAATGAAGAGTTTTGCTGGGTATGAGGGAGGATTGCATACAGTCAGGGCTCAGAGGGCTTGCCCTTGCCCTGGGTTCCTTGGCCATTTTTTCTTTGTTTCCTGTGAAGGGATCGTTCTCTTGTTTTGACATGGGCTGCTATTTGTTTGGGGGGATTTTCCTGCTCTTCCTGGATGGTTGGTTTCCTTTCTTTTCATTTCACACCGCCCATCTGGGTTTCAATTAAGCCTTGGAGGATTGCTCCTTCCCTTATTTTTTTTTTTTATTTCTTTTTGGGCTACTTCAGGGGAGGAAGCTTCTCTGCCATTTTCTCCTACACACACAGGGATATTTTTCCTTTCAGGGTCTTCTCTGCCTGTTTTGTCTGCTTTCCTACACACACCCTGCATTGGTAGAATTGTTCCAGTTTTCGGGACCTGGAGTAACTTTACTACCCCAGCTTTCTATGTCAAGTCAGCCCCCCCCCCCCCCGTAAGCTGAGCTGCTTCTCCTTTTGGGGTGATCTCTTTGGAGTATACACCTAACTTTTCGACACAAACCCTGCCTTGGGTATAGATCCAGGTGGGCAGTCGTGTTAGTCTAAGCAAAAGAACTAAGTTGGAGTCCGGTAGCACTTTTAAGACAATTTATTCAGAATGTAAGCTTTCATATGCATGCACACTTCAACAGACGATGAAACGGGGTACAGCGGGCAGAGTTACATGTAGTTGGTGGGTAGTGGTTAAGTGTGCAAAATAGTACAAAGTTAGAATCCAATAGCAAAGTTAGAATCCAATAGTTAACAAATTCAAAGAAAAACCAGTTGGGTTTAGTTACCATTTGTTGTGCTGGAAAACAGCAAAAGTCAATAATCATGTCAGAAATGAAGAATGATGGTGAGAGTGCCACAAAGCAATAAATGCAGTCTGTTAATTGCTCTATAGCTCCTCAAGCCTGGGTTAAACTTAGAGCATGTCTGAGAAAAGAGTAGGAGTCCTATTAGTAGTAGGAATAAGTTTTGGCTAGGTCATAGAAATATTAACTGATAGAGTGCTAGGTTGAGTGGGTGGGGGGAGCAGGATACATTGATGTGCATACTGTTGGTGATCTGAGACTCTGTGAAGACCATCAGCAAGAGATATCTGGTCAGGGGATTCCAGTGCTCCTGGGGAGGGGAAAGTACAGCGGTGTGAGCAGGCAAAGTTGGAACAGGAGACTGAGACACAGAAGGGCTTGCTCCCCTTCCAGCCTGCATACCATCCCAAGGATAGCAGGTATGGGGGCCAAGTGAAAATACTTGCCCCCATTCCTGGGGTTGTGCAATGCCAGGTCCATAAATAATAAAACCGCAGTCCCATCTTGATGTATGCAGACGACGTGTTACTACTGTCAAGAACCCAAGTTGGTTTGCGTAGGTCGCTCAGAATGCTTTCTCTCTTTTGTCTGGACACTGATCTAGTCGTTAACAGGGACAAGTCTAAAATTATAGTCTTCACTAAAAGATTCAGAGAAATGATTTGGCGTTTCAATGATGAAAAACTGAAACAAGTTAAAACATACAAATATCTGGGGGTTGTTTTTCATCATACAGGATCTTACCAAGGGCACATTGACAACGTACACTGTAACGCCCAACGCACAGCGCTTGCTCTGCAGGAGTTTTACACTTCCAAGGGCGCTTATAACGCCTTAGCGGCGATTAAGGTTTACAATGCTAAGGTTATACCCCAATTAATGTACGGAGCTGAGATTTTCTTGTATAATAAAATAACTAAATTGGAGATGGTTCAATCGAAGTTTGTACGATGTATCCTACAGGTGCCAAAATATGCCTCATCTATTGCAAATAGGCTGGAAACGGGGCTTCCAAGCCTCTCCACAGTAATGTGGAATAGAGGTTTGAGTCTCCTTCTAAGGGTGCTGGCGAATCCGGATGATATAGTACATCAAATCTTCTATGACTCATTTGTTAGTAATTGGTTGAGGAAATTAAATTCCAAACTAGAGGAATGTGATCTGAATATTGATTCCCTAGCCCTCATGTTCAAGAACGGGGCAAAAGTAATTATCAGAGACCGATTACTGGAATTGGAGTTAAAACAATCTCTGGCCAAAGTTGGGGGGACGTATATCCCAACCTTTTTTACAAGTGATCTTAAATGTGCCAGGTATCTAGAAAAGATACAGCCAATTAAGATCAGGCGGATGCTGTCCTTGGCACGCCTGAACATTCTTGACACAGCAGTACTGAGGGGCCGTTTCCACAAGATCCCGTTAGAAGACAGGATCTGTCCATGCGGCCTGGAGGAGGTCGATACGGTTCCCCATCTCATTCTGAACTGTCTTTTCCATACAGAGGCAAGGTACAGACTTCTGCGGAACCATCTAATGCTCGCTAAATCTTTAAATCAGGCCCAAGTCATTTACTTCCTCTTAGGAGATGGGAGTGATCAACTTTCTCTGGATCTTGCTAAGTTTCTATATGTTACCGACCTTGACAGGAAGAAATTTAATGCTGTTTGTATTTGAAAGAAGATGCCCTTAGTTAAGTGTTGCCTACGTCAGATAATTTTATTACTATTTTGATGGTTGTACATAGTTTTATATTGTTATGTTATATTTTAGCTTGGTGTTGTGTTGTACTGTTATTGATGAGTTGTGTTGTTGTTGTTGATTGGCCTAGAGCCGCAATAAACTGACTGACTGAGTCCTGTAGGATTTCCTAATTAGGCAGGACATGGACCTGCGTGACGAAGACCTAGGTGTGGGACGGGGAGATGGTAGCTCTCTCCCAAGTAGCCCCGCCTGAGTTCTTCTTTCTTCACTAGGCACAGACTAGTGGGCGGGGGGAGGGGTGGCCTTTTTCATACGGGAGGACTGCTCCTTCAGGGCGCTTCCACCTCCAAAGATCACGGGCATAGAGTGTGCTGGCCTGATGCGTGATGTTGGGGAGAATATGGCAATCTGGCCGGTGTACCGTCTGCCTAATGCACCAGCCAGTGCCTTACCGTTTTTGATGGAGGCTGTAGCAGGCTGGGCACTGGAGCATCCTTGACTTATAGTCCTGGGTGACTTCAATGTCCATGTCAAGGACACGGCATCCACTTGGGCGACGGACCTAGTGTCTTCCATAGCAGCACTGGGACTCTCCCAATATATAACAACACCCACGCATCAAGCCAGGCACATGTTGGACTTGATCTTTGCGACGGGAGTTGCAGTGGATCAGATTTCTGCCGAGGCAGGGCCATGGTCTGACCACTATGCCCTGAAGGCCCGTGTGGATACTCCACCTCTACCCCGTTTAGGCGATGAGCAAGTTTTGGCTCGCCCACGAAGCCAAATAGACCCTCTGTGGCTTCAAATGGCTTTACGGGATCCCTGGCCCTCTGGTGACTCGGATGAGCTTGCGGAGATCTGGAATAGCCAGCTCTCTGCAGCCACTGACAAGATCACTCCCCGACATCCTCATTCACGATCCGCTCCTTGGTATATCCCGAAGCTGCGATCGATGAAACAGTGATTAAGACAACTAGAGAGACAGTGGCGATGCACTCGTGACGAAGCTACGAGAACATCTTATAGATCATTTATGCGGACCTATGCAATGGAAGTCCGGGCCACAAAGAAGACTTACTTTGCATCCCTGTTGGAACTCAGTCCTAAAATGGCTGACTGACTCCATCTTAGGTAATAGTAATGTTGTTTCTGCAATGTCATGCTGAGTCATGCTGCATCATGGTCCAGCTGTTACCTGTTACTGAGGTAAGGTGGGATGACCTCACCTGTAATTAGGCTTTGTGCTGAATCACAAAGCTGATGCAACCCTGATGATTGGCATGTGTATTTAGGGAAGCTCAGTGAGCTTGCTCAGTCTGCCTGTAAGGATTGTGGGTACTGTGAGGCTCACTGTCTGGGTGGCAGCAAACACTGCTGGTGTTGGATCCTATGCTACTGTGCTTGGATCGTGCTGTGTATACTTACTGCTGTATACTGTTATCTATCGTGCTGTGTATACTTACTGCTGTATACTGTTATCTACTGAAGTGTGTACTGATTACTGTGTATGACCTTGGCCTGGCAACGACTCTGAATATTGGATACTATCCTGGTAAATATATCTACCATTGAATGCAGTTGTTTCTCTTGTCTATTAATTCCTGTGTTTGCCTGTTCCTCTCCTTCAGCTCTTCTGCTGCGTGCAAAATTCTCTAACATTGGTTCTGGGCCCAGAGCTCCCAGTGTTTCTAGAGGTGCTGCTGTTCTGAAGACAGAGGAGGCAACACAGTGTTTTGGAAGAAACGGAGGCAGACTGCCAAATTGCCCAGGTGTCCAGTGATAAGTAGTAGAGATGGAAGCTGCAAATGTTGTTTTCTTCTCTGGGCTCAGCATTACTAAGCTGAACGGGACTAACTATGCTACGTGGTCCCAGAAGGTCAGTCTGTTATTAAAGCACCAAGAGCTGTGGGAGGTGGTGGCTGCTCCTTTACGGGGGTTGTTAGCAGCTGCTGAAGACAGAAATGCTGCAGACCTTTTGCGTAAAAAGGATGTTAAGGCTGTGTCTTTAATAGGTCTTTCTTTAGACGACTCCCAGCTGGACCATATAGCAGGACTGGAGAAGGCTCATGACTGCTGGAATGCTTTGAAGCAAATTTACATCCGAGGAATGGTCGGCTCTCAGATACATCTGGTGAGGAAGCTTCTGCATACCAGGTTGGCAGCTAATGCAGATATGTTATCTCTAACTGGGCGGCTTCTTGATGAATTTGGCAAGAGACAGTCCAATTCCTCTCTACGTGCAGAGAGAAAGCCTGTCTATAAGCCAGAGAGGGGCAGTGGATTTACTGTTAAGGAGGATCCTGACTGTCAAACAGGTAATGTAATGGCTGTAAGGAAGAAATGCTTCCGGTGTGGCTCTTCTAAACATTTGTTTAGGAATTGTCAAGGCCAGAAAGGGAAAGAGAGACGGTCTGAAAAGTGGTCTGCTGATAAGAGTGGTAATGTGCATCTCGTTACTACTGGTAAGTCAACTAATCACACTCAATCTTTCCTAATTGACAGCGGAGCGTCGGAGAACCTCTGTAGAGAGAGGAGTTTGTTCACTACTTACACACCTGTTGATAACCAGTCTGTTGTTTTGGCAGATGGAGTTAAAGCAACTGTTTTTGGCATAGGGAAAGTGTTCCTGCCAAGCCTAAGGAAGGAGCTTCAAATGGGTTTTGTTCCTTCACTTAAGATGAATCTGCTGTCTGTGTCTGCTTTGTGCAGGGAAGGTTTCAAACTGCAATTTGACACCTCGTGCTGTGAGCTGAAGAACACCAGAGACGGTGTGTGTGTAAAGGCTATGCTGAAGGAAGATTTATACTTCTTGCATACCAAGGTACAAACGTGTAATAATGTCTGTGTAAATAAGCCAGTGCATGATAATTGCTGTCATCTTTTACACAGGAAATTAGGGCATGCTGGTTTTCCTGCTCTAAAGAAGACTGTTGAACAGGCAGAAGGCATTAGTCTTAAACCTTGCAAGGAATTTCTTGACTGTGAAATCTGCAAGCTTGTGAAGTCTACAAAAGCTCCTGTGAGTACTCCAAGTAAATTTACTAGTAAAAAACCTCTTGACCTAGTGTTCCTAGATCTGATAGGGCCCTTTAAGGAGTCAGTAGGCGGGGCCAAATATGTATTAAGCATAGAAGATCACTATTCAAGGTATGGGTTTGTTTACCTGTTGAAAGCTAAAACAGAAACCTTTCAAAATATGCAGAATTGGCTAAGGTTTGTTAAGAGAAAAACTGGAAATGTGCCTGCATGCATTATTTCTGACCGAGGCTCTGAGTTTGTTAATAAACATTTTCAAAGTTTGTTTGCAGAGCTTGGAATTGAGCACCGTTTGACTACTCCATACAGACATACCCATAATGCTTTTTGTGAGAGAAGAGGCCGTACATTGCAAGACATGTGCCAGTGTATGTTACGTGATGCAGATATGCCCTGGAGATTTTGGGCAGAGGCTATGTGCTGTGCCAACTTCAACCTGAACAGAGTTTGGTGTTCATCTACTGGCAAAATACCAGCAAGTCTATGGCATGACAAGGTAACTAACTTGGCAAACTTGCATGTATTTGGAGTTACAGCTTTTGTTCATATTCCTCACCAGTTCAGACGTAAAGGCCAACTGAAGGCTAGATGTATGAGGTTTCTCGAGTATGAGAGAAACGGGAGCTGTTTTCGTTTTGGCACGCTCGACAGTCGTGAGGTGGTGATTAGTGCTTCAGCCACGTTTCTGGAAAGATCAGAGGGCTGGGATCGTTGCACCCAATCGCCAGCATTCTGTCCTGAGGATGACCAAGGAATCCGGCTACAAGTCAGCTCGATGCCTAGCAATCCAGAGGAGGAAGAGGCGGCTGAGTTAACCCCAAAAGAAGAGATGCCTGACGAGGAGGAGATGGAGGAGAAGCCTACCAGTGAGGAATTATCCGGGAGGAATGTGTCAACTGATGAGCCTGCATTGAGGAGATCTACACGTGAAAGAAGAGCTCCTGATAGATTTAGTCCTGTAATGTCTGCTATACATGAGCCTGAGAAATATACTGAAATTTTCTCTTTGTCCAATGAAGAGCAGTGTAACTGGAGGGCTGCTATGGACGATGAACTTTCTTCCCTGAAACGTTTAAATGTTTATGTTGAGACTGATACTGTACCTGCTGGTGTAAAACCCATAGGCAGTAGATGGGTATACAAGGTGAAAACAGACCAGTCTGGGGGAAAAAAGTATAAGGCAAGGCTTGTAGCACAAGGTTGCAGACAGACTAATGAGACTTATGACGAAGTGTTTGCTCCAACGTTAAAGAGCAGTTCACTTCTAAGTGCCTTGACTGTGGCAGCTAGAGAAAAACTCTATTTTACCCATTTGGATGTCTGTGTGGCATACCTAAATGCTAATTTGGAGTACCAAATTTATTTAAAGAGACCAGAAGGTATTCCTGGTACTGGAAATGGATACTGGTTGCTTAATAAGAGCTTGTATGGTCTAAAGCAAAGTGGTCATCAATGGTCAAAATGCCTAGTGGGTACACTTAAACAACTAGGGTTTACCCAGAGCATTGCTGATCCATGGAAGTGGTGAAACACGATGTATTGTTCTTACTTTTGTGGATGACTTGGGGATTCTAACCAAGACAAAGAAACAAACAGATGATATTGTTTCAGCCTTAAGTAAGACGTTTAAACTGAGAAATCTTGGTACTGTACAGACCTATGTGGGTGTAGATATTGCAAAAACTACACAAGGTTTTAGACTGTCACAAAAACCTAAAATCATAGATTTGTTGGACAGGTACAAGATGACTGATTGCAAAACTGTTTCAACCCCTATGGCGACTGGCTTTGTAAATGATGTTACAGATAGCCCACCATGTAATGTTGAAATGTACAGGTCATTAATTGGTAGTCTGAGCTATATCAGTAATTGGACACGGCCAGACATATTAGTAGCCTGTAATCTGTTGGCAAGAGCTACCCAGAACCCTAAGCAGAATCACTGGATTGCTGCTAAGCGAGTGTTGCGATATTTAAAGAACACTGCTGACTGGTGTCTTTATATCGAACCTAGGGGGGAGCTAGCACTGAAAGTGTATACAGATGCAAGTTTTGCAAGTGACTGTGAAACCAGAAAGTCAACAACAGGTCTTTCCATTTATTTGGGAGAGGTATTAGTACGCTGGAAGACACAAAAACAGCGTGTGGTTGCTTTGTCCACCACAGAAGCAGAGTTCTGCGCCCTTTCTACCGCATGTACCGAGGTAGAATGGTTTAGACAGCTACTAAAGGATCTGCATATAGAGGCAGAGAAGCCTGTTGAAATTCTGGAAGACAATCAAGCTGTGATTGAGATTGCAAAAGCGGAAGGAGTAAAGACAAGGAATAGGTACACTGACATATGGTACCAGAATGTCAGATCATGTATGGGTTGATAAAGGACAGGTTTCTTACCTGTAACTGGTGATCTTCGAGTGGTCATCTGTGCAATCACACATATGGGTAATCCGCAGGATTGGCCCCGACCTCGGAGAGTTCAAAGCAATCTTGATCGTAGATCTGGCGCGCCTCCCACTTGTCCTGGGAGGAGGCAGCTACTGCGCATGCCTGGACAAGGGGGAGGTGCTTAGCCACTCAGTTTCTTCCCGCCGCCGGATAGGTGGAAATAACTGTGCTAACTAGCTTCCAGCAGCGGGGAAGGCTGGGTGGGTTTGTGTGATTGCACAGATGACCACTCGAAGATCACCAGTTACAGGTAAGAAACCTGTCCATCTTCTTCGTGGTCTCTGTGCATTCACACATATGGGTGATTAGCGAGCCATTTCTTCGGAGGTGGGTGCTGGATCTGTAAGAATATGTAAGGTTAGAGCGTAACGTAATGATAGTGGTACTCACAGTGGTTAGTCGAAGATCGACCGTAGCACCGCTTGTCCGAAGGAGGCATCTCGCCGGGCACGAACGTCGAGAGCGTAGTGCGAGGCGAAGGTAGATGTGGAGGACCAGACGGCTGCGGCGCATATGTCCTCTATAGGGATGCCTTTCATGAAGGCGGACGAGGTAGCCACGGCTCTGGTTGAGTGGGCTCGTATATGTTGAGGGATGGGTTGTTTTGCCAGCTGGTAGCAGAGTTCGATGGCAGCAACAATCCATTTGGAGAGTCTCTGAGTAGATATTCTGCTGCCCTTATCATGGGTAGCGTAGGTGACAAAAAGTCTAGGGTCTTTACGGATTTGGCGGGTTCTGTCTATGTAGAAGGCTAGGGCTCTCCGTGCATCCAGGTTGTGGAGCGCCCTTTGTCCCGCGTCCGCGGGGTGCTGGAAGAAGGCTGGTATAGTGGACTGTCTTCCTAGATGAAAAGGAGAGACGACCTTGGGTAGAAAGGTCGGGTCAGGTCGGAGGATCACCGTACTGTTATGAAATATCGTATACGGTGGGTCCGCTCTGAATGCGCAGATGTCACTGGCCCTCTTACCTGTGGTGAGGGCCGTAAGTAATGCCGTCTTCCATGACAGCAGGTGTAGTGGGATGGAAGCCATGGGCTCGAAGGGCGGTTTCATGAGTTGGCTCAGGACTAGAGACAGACTCCAGGTGGGTAGAACTTGTTTGATTGGTGGGTGTAGGCGAATGATGCCCTTGAGGAAAGCTCTGGTCGCATGGTGAGAGAATACCGTTGTGCCATCGATGCGGGGGTGGAAAGCAGAGATGGCTGCCAGGTGTACCTTCAGGGAAGAATACGACAGACCCGCTCTAGAGAGCGTTAAGGTGTAAGTTAGTACCTGAGGTATAGTGGCATAGTTGGGGTCGAAGTTGTGCTGTGAGGCATAGTGTGAGAAGCGTTTCCACTTCAGTAGATAGGATTTCCTAGTAGATGGTTTTCTGGAGTTCACTAGGACCTGACGGACCTCCGGGGGGAAGTCTAGAAACTGATTCTCCAGGCTGTTAATTTGAGTGATGCCGGGTTGTGGTGAAGGACCCTGCCGTCCTGTTGAGAGAGGAGATCCCGTGTTTGAGGGAGTTGGATGAAGGTGTTGTTGGACAGGAGCAGCAAGGTCGTAAACCAGGGTTGGCGGGGCCACCATGGAGTTATGAGGATGCAGTTTGTGTGGTCTACCTGAATCTTCTGTAGAACTCTGGTGATAAGTGGGATGGGGGGGAAGAGGTAGTGGAGTGTTCCGTTCCAAGTTTGTAGGAAGGCATCCCCCCTGGAGAGGTGGGATGGAGGGCCTCTCGTGTAGAAGCGGGTGCATTGGGCATTTGACGGTGAAGCAAATACATCTATCTTCGGTTGTCCGAAGGTGGTGAAAATCTGTCGGATGTATCGGCTGTTGATGGACCACTCGTGGTTGTTGGTAGAGTGGCGACTCAGGGCGTCTGCCTGGGTGTTCTCGACCCCTGGTAGGTGTACGGCCGTGAGGAAGATGCCCTGGCTTATGCTCCAATGCCACAGTGCCAGGGCTCTTTTGCAGAGTCTGACGGAGGCGGTGCCGCCCTGCCTGTTGATGTAAAAGACTGTGGCGATGTTGTCGGAGGTGATCTGGACGTGCTGGTTCCTTAGCGATGGGAGGAAGGACCGCAAAGCCTTGTGCACTGCGATGAGCTCCAGGCAATTTATGTGGAGAGAGCGTTCGTAGTCTGTCCACTGGCCCTGCACCGTGAGGTCTTCCAAGTGGGCTCCCCATCCCCACTTGGAGGCATCTGTGGTTACAATCACCGAGGGTGGTGTCTGCTTGAATGGCATGCCCTTGTAGAGGTGACGTTCCTTGGTCCACCATTTGAGGGATGGCACAATGTGTAGTGGAAGGGTGAGTAGTGTGGATTGATGTTGTGTGTGGGGGCGAAAAGTCCTTACGAACCACATTTGGAGGGGACGCATGTGCAGCTTCGCAAACCGCAGAACTGCTGTGGTTGCTGCCATGAGGCCTAGCATTCTCTGGAAAGTGAGCGCTGTTTGGGAGCGCTGGGCGATGATAGTGTTGGCCAGTGACAGTATGGCGAGTGCTCTGTCCTGAGGTAGACAAGCCGTTTGCGAGAGCGTGGAGATGTCTGCTCCTATGAATTGAATCCTCTGGGTAGGGACTAGTTTGGATTTTGAGAGGTTGACTAGGAGGCCTAAGGTGGCCAGGGTGGAGAGAGTGGTCGAGACGTCCAGTTGTAGTTGCTCCCTGGAATGGGCGACGATCAGCCAGTCGTCTATGTAAGGGAAGATTGATATCTGTTGCTGGCGTAATGTGGCTGCTACTACTGCCATGCACTTGGTGAAGACCCTTGGTGCTGTGGAGAGGCCGAAGGGAAGGGAGCAGAACTGGAAATGCTGCTTCCCTATGGCGAACCTGAGGAATCTTCTGTGATGATGATTGATTGTAATGTGGAAGTAGGCATCCTGGAGGTCTATGGACGCCATCCATGCTCGTTCTGGGATGAGCGGGAGGATTGCCTGAAGCGTGACCATACGGAATTTCTTGTAGGTTATGTGTAGGTTGAGTTTGCGGAGGTCGAGAATGGGTCGGAGTCCTCCGTCCTTTTTTGGCACCAGGAAGTACCGGGAGTAGAAGCCGGTGCGATGGTATTGGGGTGGGACTGGTTCTATCGCGCCTTTGTCCAGCAGAGATGCGATTTCTGTCTGCAGGGGTGCGGACGGGGGTGTGGTGAGGAATCGGTGGTGCCTTGGAGTGGAGGTAAACTCTATTAGGTAGCCTCTTTGAATGATGGCGAGGACCCAGGCGTCTGATGTTATGGTCCTCCAGGCAGTGTAGAATGGTTGTAGTCGTGTTGACCGGTTTGGCTGATGGAGGGAGACTGGACGGCTCGGGGGAGGGAGGTCAGAGAGACGGTTTGGATGTGGTTGAAGGTTTCTTGGTTGTTTGGCGTCTGTTTTGAAAGGAAGGTTTGGACTGCGGTGGTTTGCGCTTCCATGATTCCTGTTGTCGTGGGGATCTGGTCCCCTTGTATTGGCTGGACCTCCAGTTCCTTTGCCGATTGGATTGGGTCAGAGGTTGGGAGACTCCCAGTCGTTTCGCCCTTTTCCTGCCATCGTCTACTGATGTGAGGATGTCATCTGTAGATGAGCTGAACAGGCCAAGGCCATCAAAGGGCAAATCTTCCACCTTATATTTGATGTCTGGTTGGAGGGAGGAGGACCTGAGCCACGCGTGTCTGCGGAGTGCTATGGCTGAGGCCAAGGTTCTGGAGGAACACTGTGCAGCGTGACGGGCAGTGTTGATTTGCTGTTTGCTCACTCTGGCCATTTCTTGCAGGGTGGTGGTGGCTGACCTTTGGGATGCCTCGGGCAGGGATGGTACCAATGCGGCGAGGGAAGTGGTCAGGTTGTGGGTGTATGCGGAAAAGCATGCCATGTAGTTGAGGATTTTGGTTGTGGCTGTAGTGAGGGCGTAAATCTTTCTCCCAATCGTGTCGAGTTTTTTGCCCTCCCGTTCTGGTGGTACCGGGTGTCTGGTCTGCTTCGACTTCGAAGACGAATGCACAATGATCGAGTTCGGAGCCGGGTGGGTGAACAGGAACTTGGAATCAGGTGCATGTATCTTGTACAGAGCTTCAACTCTCTTGGATGTTGGCGGTACTGATGCCGGTTTGTCCCATGCTTCTTTGAGTGTTTCTAGGAGGACGGGGAGCATGGGAAGAGAGGAGCTGGATGGAAGATCCGCATGCACTAGATCGAATACGACGTCCGAGACTCTGGGAGCGTCCGTATTGAGTTTCAGATTCAGCGAGCTTGCCATGTTTGCTACGAGGTCGAGGTAGGATCTCGGGCCCTCAGACGGTGATAGGTCTGCTGGCTTGGCTATGTCGGAGTCTGGGGATTGTAGGTCCGAACCCGAAGAGTGGTCGGAGTCGGAGAGTTCCTCCTCGGATCCGTCGTCGGTTCCTTGGTGCAGGTCGGGTTGAGGTGTTGTCTTGGGAGCCGCGTGTAAGGATCCCAGTGGCGACGGGAGTTTCGGTTCGGCGCCGAGACTCGTAGGGTCGTCATGGTGGTGAAGCGGTTCGACCGATGCAGTTTGGAGTCTATGTGTGTGATCTCGGTGGCGAGGAGACTCTTGGTAGCTATGGTAATGGCGATCGTAGGAGGGTGATCGTCGGTGCCGTCTTCGGTTCCGTGGGGATGGAGACCTGGATCTCGATGGAGAGTAATAGTAGTGTCTCCCCCTGCGGTGGCTGCGGGAGCGTCAGCGGCTGCGGGACCTGGTGCGGCGGCGACTGCGGGACCTGGTGCGGCGGCGACTGTGGGACCTGGTGTGTCGGCGACTGCGGGACCTGGTGCGTCTGCGACTGCGAGATCGTGGTCTAGTCGGGAGAGCTCTCGGGGTCGAGGGTTCTCTGATAAGCGCGTGGGCGTCTATTGGCTGTGCGAGATCTATGAATTTAGTGGGGTCGAGAGGCCGGGTCCTGACGGACGCGGTAGAGTGCGTATCCAGCAGCTGGTCTGGTGGGGAATTCGGAATGGACGGCGACTTCGATGAGATGCGGATGATTTCCAACGGAGTGATCGACGGTGTTGCCGTCGACTTCGACGTCGGAGTCTTCGGCATCGATCCGGAGGTAGTGGCGCTCGGGTCCGGTGCCTTCGGTTTGGTGGTCGGGTTCGAGGCCGAGTCGAGAGGGCGGTTCTTGTGCTTTTTCGAGCTAACGCTACCCGTCGGGTCCGAGTGGGCAGAATCGGAGCGGCGGCGCTTTTTGGGGTCGTCCGACTTCTTGGAGTGTTTGCCGGTCTTAGGCTTACAGGGAGTCTGTGCCACGGAAGCTGCCGACTGCGCCTCTCCCACGAGGTGTGGGGAAGATGGCGCGGGTTGTTTTTGTCCGCCATGCGGCATGGCCGGTCGGAGTGTGGTTTCCATGAGGTGGCTCTTGAGTCTCGCGGCGCGGTTCTTGCGGGCCTGTTTGCCAAATTGGCTGCAGTGCACGCAGGAGTCTGGACGGTGGGCCTCTCCAAGGCAGAACAAGCAAAGAGAGTGGCCGTCGGACGAGGGGATTTTGGATGAACAGCTGGTACAGCGTTTAAAGATTATCTTGTCCCTTCCTTCCATCCGCCCGGGGAGGGGGGGGGGAGGGAGGGGAAAGTCCGGAAAGAATAGTAAGAGAAGGCTTTTTTTTTTTTTTTTTAATACGATACCAGGAGGAGTAGAAGATGAAGAATTGAAGCGAAGAGAAGGTAATTGTTGGAGATTGCAATGAAGAGGTTGGAGATCAACGAGGAAGGTGCGATCCGGTCGGCGGTAAAGAAGAAACTGAGTGGCTAAGCACCTCCCCCTTGTCCAGGCATGCGCAGTAGCTGCCTCCTCCCAGGACAAGTGGGAGGCGCGCCAGATCTACGATCAAGATTGCTTTGAACTCTCCGAGGTCGGGGCCAATCCTGCGGATTACCCATATGTGTGAATGCACAGAGACCACGAAGAAGATCATAAGGTATTGTGATACTGGTCACAATACAGCAGATATGTTTACTAAACCCCAGACTATGGAAAAGCATAATGAGCACTGTAAAAGGCTCGGATTGAGAAACGAACAGAACTATTAAGAGGAGAATGTTGGAACTCAGTCCTAAAATGGCTGACTGACTCAATCTTAGGTAATAGTAATGTTGTTTCTGCAATGTCATGCTGAGTCATGCTGCATCATGGTCCAGCTGTTACCTGTTACTGAGGTAAGGTGGGATGACCTCACCTGTAATTAGGCTTTGTGCTGACTCACAAAGCTGATGCAACCCTGATGATTGGCATGTGTATTTAGGGAAGCTCAGTGACCTTGCTCAGTCTGCCTGTAAGGACTGTGGGTACTGTGAGGCTCACTGTCTGGGTGGCAGCAAACACTGCTGGTGTTGGATCCTATGCTACTGTGCTTGGATCGTGCTGTGTATACTTACTACTGTATACTGTTATCTATCGTGCTGTGTATACTTACTGCTGTATACTGTTATCTACTGAAGTGTGTACTGATTACTGTGTATGATCTTGGCCTGGCAACGACTCTGAATATTGGATACTATCCTGGTAAATATATCTACCATTGAATGCAGTTATTTCTCTTGTCTATTAATTCCTGTGTTTGCCTGTTCCTTTCCTTCAGCTCTTCTGCTGCGTGCAAAATTCTCTAACAATCCCAGATTGCATCTGTGACCTTGCGCCCAGCAAAATTATTTAGCATAATTTGGTCACTAACAACCTTACCGCAAGGTAAACCAAACGTTAGAGAATTGGAAGGCTTTTGCAAGTTTTTCGCAGATAAGGTCTCGTTACTTCGACACAACCTTTTTGCCACAATTGATACAGTGAAAGAACTCGAGGCACTGAGCACATCTTCTGGTCCATTTCTAGATTCCTTCACTCCACTCAGTCAAAGAACCCACCTATATTGAAGTGGTACAGCACCTCGGAATGGTTTTAATTGTAACTGTATTTTATTGGTTTTAAATTGTAGATATAAATGTCTGTTAGCCATCCTGAGTCCGCTTGTGGAGAGAGTGGAATAGAAATTTAAGGAAATAAATAAATAGTAGTACCTTTAAGACCAACAAAGTTTTATTCAGAATGTAAGCTTTTGAGAATAAAACTTTGTTGATTTTAAAGGCACTACTGGACTCCTACTTTGTTCTACTGCTTCAGACCAACACAGCTGCCCACCTAGATATGTCTGAGAAAAGGTTGTTCTCAGTTTAACGCAAGTGAGCTGTTACCAAGGGGTTGTCCAAAAAGCACAGTCAAGCAGTCCAAGGGTTACTCATGAGCAGGACTCTAGCAGAGCCAAAAACCATAGTCAGAAGCCCGTCTGAGGATCGCACGAGCCAGCAAGGATCTGAGGTTGTGGTTGGAAAGTCAGTGGTAGAATGACTTCTGTGCTTAAAAGCTTCCCAAGGCTGGTTTTTATAGGCATGTGCTTAAGGGTCAAATTTGCAGTTTGGGTAATTCTGCAACTACTCAAGCAGCTGGTGTCAGGAGGTGAGCACTTTGTCATCTCTCCTGTAGTTGTAGCCTCTGTCAGCGGTGCTCAAAGGGTGTTGGTGCTACTGGAGGGCTGGGAACAATCAACTTAGATTTACCTGTTGATTCAGGGCTAGAGACTGCCAGTGGCTCTGCACCAGCTGTTGGCTGAGAATCCTGACTAGCCTGCAGAAGCCAGCTGGCTTCTGGCTGACTCACAACAAGTTCTTGCCTTCCTGGTCTTTTCCTGCATTTCCTGAGAGCATTTTTGTGGCAAGTTTCTTTTTTTGCTGGTTTCAAAGTTGAAGCATATCCAAAAGAATAACGATTTCAATCTACAGGAGAAATGGCGAGCCTATTTTCAGAAAAGGAGCTCACAGCCAAAGAGACCAAGCCGTGACCTTTTAAATTTTGTATCAGAACACAGCTGCGGTCTGCTCAGCACGTTCATGTTAAAAGGTGTGGGCAAATTGAAAATCATGTGAATTTGCAAGAGAGGGCAGAAAGTTGTCATTATTGTACAGCTGTGATAGAGCTCTTGTGAAAATACCAAAAATAAAAACAAAAACCCACTTTTACCACCACCCACCACCATATCATGACAGACATCTCCATCCCACTTACAAAAAGTACTATTCTTTGTTATATGCACAGAAAAAATACACCAGATTTTAGGAAAAAGAATTGTGTGAAATGCAAGCACAGAATCCAAATGCAAGCTTCTCAACTCAACTGCTATGAAAATCTGCGGTAAGCTGCGCATGCATAATAGGCCTAAGATTCCTGGAAAAATCTAGTTTTTCTTCTGTTGTTTCGGAAAGAATAGGCAATCATAACTGAGGGTTTTTTGGAACAGAATCCCCATCCCAAACGTTCTACGAGACCCAGGAACAATCAAGCACGGTAAATCCCTCGAAAGAGAATAATTTAGTTGTTACTTTATATTCACGTATAAATTTAATTTTTTAAAAAATAAAAATAAAAACGTACAAATAAACATTGCATGGTGCATTCTTTACTAAAAGTTACTTAACTGTAGATTATTTCTTCCTAATAAGTTATTTTTCTGTTGCCTTTTGTGTCTTCTCTAAAATTTCCACTGACTCAAGAAATCTTACAAATAAGCTTGTTAAAATTGTGCTCTGGCAGAAGATATGCCACAACTCCTTACTTTTGCCTCACATCACCAGTTCTCCCCCACCCCCGCACCCTTACTTTAGAAAACATCTTTGTTTCATAGGGGATCTGCTTGAAAAGATAAAAAAACATTATAGGAGTTATACTATGTTTTATATTTAACGGTTTAGATGCAAGTTGAGCAAAATCCCAATCTCCTCCTATTGAAAACAAGCTGCCAACTGGAAGGTAACTTTTCAACCTGTGCCAGTGAACATTAATGGAAAAAACACTGGATAAAAGCCTCTGCCAATAGAAATTTATATTTTTTATTATTATTTAAAAACATTTATACCCAGCACAGTGCTCTCAAAGCAGATCCCTTAATAAAGTCAAAACAGTAACGCAATGAACAAACAACAAATCCATAAAAGACACACACTAAAACCATTAGTGTCACTTTTTAAAGTCTCTTTCTAAACCAGACCTACTAAGCAGCAAGTGAGAAATAATGCATAGTAACAGGTGCAATATGAGAAGAAGAGGCAAACAAAATCATACAACAGAATGAGTAGGGGAAACAACTACAGGCAAAATAAGTCTCGGAGAAAAGGAGACAGGCTTTTACCTGGTGTTTAACAGTCAACAGGCGAGGCACCAGGTAGACTGACAATGGTGGGAGGAGAGCTCTACAAGCAAGGTACCATAACATATCTAGAGATCACAGTTGCCCCATGAATGCTGGCCAAAGGAAACTGTTTTAAAGCCCCTTTCTACCATTGCCCTGGCTCAACAAGCTGTCTTTTCCCACACCATCCTGCCCACCAGTCAAGATCTTCATTGCAAAGATCATAGCCCACATGGAAGATTATTGTAGGAAAATAATATTGTTAATATGGTATATATACATAAACACATACAGTGTTGCCTCTAATAGCCTGCCACAGGGCTCTTTAGACACATTTTAATATTAAAAAATGCATCCCTTTGTCCATTTGCTTTAAACTCTCTGGTACTGGAAACTAACAAAATATTTGTACTCATCTTGCACAAGGCTGACTGGTCCAAAATGGCGTTTGAAAAATTATAACTTGCATGATGATTTTCAAAATGCATTCTGAATATGAAATTCATTTAGATTTAATAATCATCCAGCTGCACTTCAAACATCTATGTTTTAAGGGGAACATTAACAAACATTTGAGTATGGCTTAATTCCTTTAGATTTTAATATGCAAAATGGAAACTTTTAAAAATTAGACTATTTTTTCTGCATCCCAATTACCGTATTTTTCGGACCATAAGACGCACTCCCCCCCCCCAAAAAAAGTGGGGGGAAAAGTGTGTGCATCTTATGGTCCAAAGGTACGTACCTTCGGGGGGTGGGGGGGCGATCTGCTGCCTCTTCCTCCGATCCGGCACTTCCCCCGCGCCTGCCTGCCTGGCTCCATCTTCTTCAGGCAAGCGCTAGGATCGCTCCACGTGGCCCCAGCGCTTCGCAAGCGCCGGCTGTGGAGGGGGCAGCGTGCTTCCTCCTTGCCTGTGTGCCTGGCTTCAGCTGTGATGTTTAAAGCAAGCGCTGGGATTGGAGGGGGGAGGGAGCGATCCCAGCGCTTGCTTTAAACATCACAGCTGAAGCCAGACACACAGGCAAGGAGGAAGCACCCGCCCCCTCCGCAAACCCAGCGCTTTGCGAGCGCCGGCTGTGGAGAGGGCAGCGTGCTTCCTCCTTGCCTGTGTGCCTGCCTTCAGCTGTGATGTTTAAAGCAAGCGCTGGGATCGCTCCCTCCCCCCTCCGATCCCAGCGCTTGCTTTAAACATCACAGCTGAAGCCAGGCACACAGGCAAGGAGGAAGCACGCTGCCCCCTCCGCAGCCGGCGCTTGCGAAGCGCTGGGGCCACGTGGAGCGATCCCAGCGCTTGCCTGAAGAAGATGGAGCCAGGCAGGCAGGCGCGGGGGAAGCGCCGGATCGGAGGAAGAGGCAGCGGATCGCCCCCCAGGAGGAAGGTGCGTCCTATCCCCCGGAGCACCTTATGGTGCGAAAAATACAGTAGATATCAAGCTTTGCACAGCCTTAATATGTAATGGCAAGGTGGATTAGTCATAACTTCTCCTTTTAGAAAACAGCCCCATGGTGCAGAGTGGTAAAGCTGCAGTACTGCAGTCCTAAGCTCTGCTCATGACCTGAGTTCGATCCCCAGCGGAAGCTGGGTTTCCAGGTAGCCAGCTTGAGGTTGACTCAGCCTTCCATCCTTCCGAGGTCGGTAGAATGAATACCCAGCTTGCTGAGGGGAAAGTGTAGATGACTGGGGAAGGCAATGGCAATGGCAAACCGCCCTGTAAAAAGTCTGCCTTGAAAACGTTGTGAAAGCAACGTCACCCCAGAGTTGGAAACGACTGGTGCAAAGGAAAGGAGACCTTTGCTTTCCCCCTCCTTTTAGACCTATTTCCATTTAGAAAATTGTTAAATATTTAGCGGACTGTAGTATTTTGTAGGCACTAAAAAACAAGATAAATAAGAACATGTATCCTCAATACATTCAAATTTACTATCATTCCTGTTCTTAGTAGAGGCTTCCCTCTTATTGATTTAGCTGCACACAACAGAGCATCAGTAGAATGGCCACTTGAAGGAAAGAGAAAAATATGGGGGGTTGAAATCTCTGAAGCCATTGGCTGTCAGTCAGCATTGCCTTTTGAAATGGTGCCTGGGAACAGAGTCACCCTGATCTCTCCTTTGTACATCATGTACTCCAATATGAAAAGTTGGATTCTGGCAAACATGAAAGAACATAAACTAGCAAATTACAGACCAGCACCAACCACACAAAAGGCTGTCTGTGATCCTGGGCACCATTCAATCCAAGGAACCATAATTGTTGCCCTAAGATTTCCAGTCAGGCTTGAGTGTGACAGACGGCCCTTAAAACAGACTTCAAAATGCTACACTATCAGAGTACTAAGAGATAAAGAGCTCAGTCTCCTCAAAAATAGAGAGCTTTGAGTGGCAGGCTACTCCAAGCACTCTTGATTGACTATATCCAGCCGAAATTTTATTAGCTGGGTCCTGAGGAAGAATGGGCATTCTAACAGACCCCTGATCTGAGATAAAAGATTATTTGGTACCTTAACTGCCAACGATCTGCTCTGAGAAAGAATTCAGCTGAAGAACTGAAAGAGTCTATGCTGAAAACAGTTTTATACAGACACAAGAACTGGGAAAGAAATTTGGAAAGGTTGTTAGGTAGTGAGATGAGACTCCCATTCAGGCCAAAGGAAAGGGGATATATCTTCTACAGAAATAAGAAGAATCCCTGCCCAGTTAAACAGGGAAAGTTATCTCTGGAAGGAGGAGATCCCTGGTCTGTTGTGAAAAGAAACTGTTTGAGACACCTCAAGAGCTAGATAAAAACTAGAGATTAAAAGGAAGGGTGTTAGCTACTGAAAGAAGGTAACAGCCTCAAGGAAATAAGAGGAGGAATAGGAAACTCTATTAAGAAGCATTTATTATTTGAGAAACACAGGGGAAAAGCCCCTTGACATTAAGATCTCAGTAACTAAGAAAATAATTTTCAGTAACTCTCATTAATCTGTATAAAGAAATACCATCTGTACAACTATTGATTTTTATCTCAAAATTAAAAACTCCTGATTATACATGACCTTCCCATCTTTAAAATATTTTGTTCTGTTTGACTTTTACATCATCTCAAGTGCTTTTTTGAAGGGGTTCAACCCAAAAGGGCTCTTTATTCCCTCAGCTTCCAAGGCTGGGCTAAAAGTCAAATAATATCTCTGTGACAGGCCCGTAGCTACGGTGGGGCCAGGGGGGCAGGACCATCCTTTCAAACTCCCCTTCCAACTATATGGCCCCTCCATCGGAGGGCCTCCAATCTGTCCCCTTATGTCCACCGCCACTGCCTGATCAAAGTATTAGCGTTTAAATTCTTCGATACTCTTCTCCACCTCGTCGCTCAAAGCAAGCAGCAGATGTTACCGCTGCCACTGCTCCATTCAAGTAGCACTTTCTTCCTGTTCGCAAAACTCCCAGCATGCAGGAAGGAAGGGAGATCCTCCTATCAGGGTTCTAGGAAAAAAGCACAAAGGGAAAATGCCGAAAGAAAAAAACCCACGCACATAAATGCTCACAGGAAAAAAGCCCCCATGGAAACACGCCCACGTGGAAATAAACCCACATGGAAAAAAGCCCATATGGAAAAAAGCCCCCATGGAAAAATATGTAAAGCACCATAGGTTTTTCTAATTGTGGATAACCATTAATAATATTTTGTTGTTGAAGTCCAATTCAAAAAATATCTGGGAACTTTGGGGATGAAGCCGGGAGCAAGGTTGTGACAAGCACAACTGAACTCCAAAGGGAGTTCTGGCCATCACATCTAAAGGGACCACACTCCCTTTAAATGCCTTCCATCCATAGGAAATAATAAAGGATAGGGACACCCTCTTTGGCGGCTCGAAGAACTGGTCCAATCCTTTTGAAACGGAGAGTATTTTGGATACTTTGCTGCAAATCTGGTGCATATGCCTCAAAAAACAACCCCCTCTCCAGAGTGCATCTACCTCAAAAAGCAACCCCCTCACCAGAGCCCCATTATACCATTTTTTTTTTATTAATTCCAACTATGTTTATTGATTTCTTCCTTCCAGCTACTTGCCAGAGTCAGTCCTGCTTAGCTTCTTAGATCTATGAGGCCTTAACTACCTCTGCTATTTAAGAAAGAGAAGCAGGAGAAGGAGGCAGGGGGAAAGGTATCATAATTAACATAAGAAGAACCCTGCTGGATCACACCAGTCTCTACAGCTGGGGACCAGAGATATAAAAGGATTAGCCTGGTGTGACCCAGGCCATTTACTATCCAGATCCTGAAGCAAGCAAGACTTTTTACTTAGGTAAGTTCATTGCGCTGAAGGGGGGGGGGAATTAGATATTGGGAGGGATTTATTTAGAAGTAGCATCGGTTTGATTTAGTAAAGCATGGTTTTTCAAATTCTGTTTCTCACCCATAGGTTTTGGGGAAAGAATAAAAACCAGCGTGTCTGCAGAAAGGTGTTCAAAGCAGCCGGGTTTCTTTTTTATACTTCTTTCGAATGTATTTTGAGAAATGTGTGCTCCACATGGTTTACTTCAGTGATTCCCAACCTTTTTGGCACCAGGGACTGGTTTTCTGGAAGACAATTTTTCCAGGGACTTGGTGGGGGGGGGGGGGCAGCACTGGGGTTCTTGCCACACAAGGCTGCCTCCCCATCCCTGCCCCCCCATGGTGGTCTGTAAATGAGATGTCAGCTGATCAGCATGGGTCTTTAAATGAAGAGGACGGGAAGGTCTCAGCCGCGCTGCCCCTTTCGCTTCCCCTGCAAGGTGAGGCTGCGCTGCGTCTTTCATCTGCCCAGGTCCCAGGCAGGGGAAAGGGGCAGTGGGGCTGCTCTGCCTTGCTCTGAGGCTGCCTCTCCTGTGCTGCCTCTTTTGCCTGGGTCCGTGGTCTGGCGGTTGGGGACCTCTGGTTTACTTATGGTTTATATGGCCGAGGACCTGCCTACCTAAGGGACCGCCTCTCTCCACATGTTCCCCAGAGAGCACTGAGATCCTGTTCCCAAAGTCTTCTAAAAATCCCTGGACCAAAGGAGACCAAACTGAAAGTAACGAGGGAGCAGGCCTTCTCAGTAATGGCTCCCCACTAGTGGAATCAGCTACCGGAGGAAGTGCGAGCCCTGCGGGACTTTAACCAGTTCTGCAGGGCTTGCAAAATCACCCTCTTTCAACAAAGCCTATAAGGAACCTTGAAAGCGACATCTAGCCATCTGGATACACACCTTACTGAATGTAGCACCTTTAATTTATTGTAGTTTTTAAAAATGTTATGTAACCGTTTTAATTCTATTTATTAACTGTATTTTATAATTGACTTGTACAATAATCATGGTATATACCATGCCTTGTTAGCTGCCCTGAGCCTGCTTCGGTGGGGAGGGCGGGATATAAATAAAATTTATTATTATTATTATTATTATTATTACTTAATATGATATCTTTGCTGCAATAATTCCTTAGCCAATGAAGCATGTGATCATCAATGCTTCCTCTAAGCTGTGGGGTCTTGTGAGCAAAAATTCTTCTTTGTGAGCTACTGGCATTAAAGTTGTGAGCTACTGCATAAATTAGTTTGCTCTGGGGCCAGGCTGTGAGCTATTGCATAAAGTAGTTGGCTCTGGGGCCATTTTTCCTAGGCTAAGACAAAAACGTTGTGAGCTGGAAGCTAGAAAACTGTGAGCTAGCTCAAACTAACTCAGCTTAGAGGGAACACTGGTGATCATTTGTCTGTGGTTTGGCTTTTTCCCCCCTAATGCACAGACAGGTCGCTTAGAGGTGAAAAGGAGGAAATATGAGACACTACATGACACGGTTGCCACTTCTGAGCAGGTGGAAGATAAACTTAGTTACTTAAAAGAGATTGGCTAATTTACAATGAAGAATTATATCTGAGTTATTATTGCTGTTGTTAAATAATTGTTGCTTTTACTCTCTCTCTCTCTCTCGGCTTGGCTTCGCGAACGAAGATTTAAGAAGGGTGCAATAGTCCACGTCTGCTGCAGGCTCGCTGGTGGCTGACAAGACCAATGTGGGACAGGCAGGTCCGGCCACAGCGGCTGCAGGGAAAAGTCTGATTTAGGGTTGGTCCTGTAGCAGTGCGATTCTTCCTCAATCTCCTTTTGTCCTCAAGACCAGCTATGCGTGTGTTCTCAAAGGAAGAGACAGCCTGGTGGATGGTGTGCCTCCATGCTTTTACTATTAGGGTTAGATAGCCTTTTGTCACCGTCACTGGGTATACCACAATGTATTAACATTAAAACGTTTGACAAATTGTAAATTGATAAAGTTATTTAATTTTATTTAAATATATTTCTATATAGAGTTTAATTTCTGTTATTATTGTTTTTCCTTCTTAATAAAGTTTATTGATAACAAAACGGGGCCCTGACCTTGCCATCACAATACTTTGTGCTTAAGACTCAGTTGCACCACCTTATCACAAAAAAGAGGCACAATTATATTGAAACTCAATGGGAAGAGCTATACCATACTACTACTACCTTTAAAAACTCTAATAAGTTCTGGGCCATAGTCTCAGGTGCATTCCGGGCCGATGACCCATCTATGTCTGCCGTTTCCTGTTATGTTTGGTTTCAGCACTTCTCAGTTCTGTTCCATCAAGATCTAACTTGTGCTGAACCATCTGATTTTCCTCTAGCCGATTTACCTGACTGGCCTCCTGTCCCTCCAGAGGAAATAAAAGAATTAATTACACAACTGAAATTAGGAAAGGCTCCTGGCCCGGACGCCATTTCCTCCGAAATCTTAAAATTAGACCCAGACTGGTGGGCTTCTCCCCTTGCATCTTTGTTTACAATTGTAGATCGAACCGGCATAATTCCCTTGGCATGGTTGAATGAAATAGTGGTCCCGCTATTCAAAAAAGGTGATCACACTAACCCTGCCAATTACAGGCCGATTAGCCTACTCTCCATCATTGGCAAGCTTTACTCCAAACATCTATTAGTCAAGCTCAATCTCTGGATGTTGCAGAAAAAATTCTAGGCCCTGAACAGTTGGGCTTCTGCAAAGGGAAGACCACTTTAGACCACTGCGTTACCCTATCCCATCTAGTCAACAAGTACACTGTGCATAATAACCAGAAATTATTTGTTGCTTTTTTAGATTTAAAAGGCGCATTTGATTCAGTTGACAGGGATCTCCTCTGGATTAAACTAGATAAACTAAACATGGATAAAAAGACTCCTTATGCTTATTAAGAGATTACACACTTCTACCACCTGCCAGATCAAATGCTCATTAGCAGGCAACCTAATATCAAAGATTGCTGCCAATAAGGGTGTCAAACAGGGTTGCATTTTGGCTCCCTTTTCATTCAATCTCCTCCTTAATGACCTGGCTATTCAGTTGTCTGGTCCTGACTGCCATAGTCCAAAACTCGGTGCATTACATGTACCCTTGTTACTTTATGCTGGCGATACAGTGCTGTTGTCCTGCTCTAGAGTGGGCTTAAGACGCCTGTTGTCCCGTTGTGTTCTGTTTTTTACTAGTGATAAGCCCCAGCTCAATTATGAGAAGTCCAAAATCTTAGTTTTCTCAAAAAAGTGGAAACTTTACAAATGGGTTATTGATGGTAAAGAGATAGAGCAAGTCAAGTATTTTAAATACTTAGGTGTTTATTTTCAATATAATGTGACTTGGTCTACCCATCGCAAGTATGCTGTGAAGATAGCTAACATCAGTGCATCTGCCATAGCTCGCTTTTTTATGGCAGAGGTAACCAATTTGTGCCAGCTGCCATAAAAATATTCAAAGCCAAAGTGATTTCACAACTTCTGTATGGCATCCCAATCTGGATTGGATCTTATGAAGGTGCTATCGAACGTGTCCGATCCAAATTCTTGCGTAAAATTCTGGGCATGCCAAAATGTGTCCCATATGCAGTTATCTGCTTAGAAACTGGCATGTCTTTAATGGTTACTAGTGCATGGCTCATGACCTTCAAATTCTGGCTACGCCTGCACTACAACTCTGAACCGGGGAGCTATATCTCTCAAATGCTCTCTGAATTTAATTTGTCAAATTGGTCAGCACAAATAGAGAGAAAAATAAAAGCAATGGGTTTATCCCTAGAACTATTGTCCATGCTGTCCTTCACCACCGCAGTCCAACAAATTAAAAACAGGTTGCTCGATATTAAGCACCAAGACCTATACAGTCTGGCTAAGAAAACTTGTTCCCCACTGATCTCTCTTAGTACTGGGAAAATGGCCTCATATCTATCCGTCTTGCAGGTGCCACAGCAGCGTAGGGCTTTTTCCCTTGCCAGATGCAACGCCATGCCCTCTGCCATTCTTTATGGCAGATTTAACAAGACTCAGTCAGATACTGTCTCTGTAAGCAAAAATGTGTGGAGTCAGTTATAGGGATGTGCATTCGGTTCGGCCAAGCTGTATTTACAGCCGAATCAGTGTTGATTCGGCCGCATACGGAATAGCCTGCAGCCGACTTCCATAAGAGCCCATTATACAGCAGCCGAATAGACTCGCTGTGTATTTACGAATAGCTATTCGTAAGCAGCACACGCGGCTGTCAATTCAAAAGGCGGCAATTAGCTTCTGGAGCTTCAAAGGAGCTGCTTTCTTTGGCGCCTTTAGTGGCGAACAGGGAGGGGGGGAGGGGGAAGAGGAGCCCCAGCAGCCAATCCAAAGCATGCATTTGCAAAATGCATTGTAAATGCATGCTTTGCAGGGCTGTTGTTGTGTACTGTGTAGCTGATGGCCCAGCCATCAGCTACATTGTTATTTTGATCTTTTGCTTACTTGGGTATCCAAGTAAGCAATGTTCTCTGGCCAATCAGAGAGAGCAGTGCTATTTTTTGAAATTGCTCTCTGTAGGGCCAGAGAACCTTTTTAAGGAGTCTTCCTGCATTGCTGTGTTGGTGTATGTGGTGTGAGTTGGTGTGAGAGAGATTGTGCTGTGTGCTGCTGCCTTTGGCTTTAGCTCCTGCCTGCTGCTGTCTCACTGCCTTACCAGAGACCTCCCTGGACTCAGAGAAGACAAGGTAAGAGTTTTGGGGTTCTTGTTTTAGTTTTTGTTGGTAAAAGGACTAGAGTCCCTTTACTTGTTCAGATTTGGGTGGGTGAGTAGCCTATTTGGGGTTGGGGGTTAGGTTCTGCTGGGGGTGTGGGCCTGGGGTGGGGGTTTTTTGCTAATTTGCCCATATCTTAATTTAGTGAGAGGACTTTTTAAAGTGCAGTGCCCTTTTACTTCTCCTGATTTGGGTGGCTTGGATTTCTTGCGGTTAGGGTGAAGGGTTTTTTTTTGGGGGGGGGGGAGTTCCTGTATTATTAAAAGTTGAGTTTTTTACTGTTTCATTGTTTGATTTGTTGCTGCTGTGTTGTTTTGCTGCTGTGTTACTTTTATCTTCAGGTTATTGGGGGGGGGGGTGCTGTTTGGCCTAATTTTCTTGTTGGTGAAAAGGCCACTTTTTTAACACTTGGCCTTTTGTGATTCTGCTGGTTTTGTTTTGGTTTTTTAAATTGCCTCTGGTTGGTGTGGGGGTTGGTGAGGGTGTGTGTGGGCTGGGTCACTTTCTTGTTTTTATAGAGTAGGTTGTGTGTGTTCTGTGGCAGGGAAGCTGGCACCTGGGTGAGAGACCCAGAAGCAGCAGGTTTGTTGTGGTTGACCAGCTCTCCCCGTGTTGTTTGGGGCAGGGCTGGAGAGCTGGCATCTGTAGATTGTGTGTTCTGTGGCAGGGAAGCTGGCACCTGGGTGAGAGACCCAGAAGCAGCAGGTTTGTTGTGGTTGACCAGCTCTCCCCGTGTTGTTTGGGGCAGGGCTGGAGAGCTGGCATCTGTAGATTGTGTGTTCTGTGGCAGGGAAGCTGGCACCTGGGTGAGAGACCCAGAACCAGTAGGTTTGTTGTGGTTGGCCAGGTCTCCCCGTGTTGTTTGGGGCAGGGCTGGAGAGCTGGCATCTGGGTTTGCTGCAGCCAGGTCTGCAGAGCAGACCTTGAGCAGATTGTGTTTTGTGTGGCAGTGATGTTACAACTTACAACTGGGTTTTATATTGCTTCCAGGCCTGCCCTGCAGGGTTAGAGTAGATAGAGGGATGTAGTGCATGTGGGTCCTATAGAGATTCTCTGATGTGGTTAGGTTTGGCTTTGGGTGCCCCAGGAATTGGACCCCCTGGTCCAATTTTTTTTTGGCCTTGTGGGTTTTGTGTGGGACAGTGCCCTGAAGCTGCACAGCAGTTTGGTGGGCTCTCCTCAAAAACCCCTGTTCCCCAGAGCCACTTTTCCCACGACAATTACAGTGAGGAAGTGGCTAATTGGGCTTTCCCCATCATTGTTAGCAATGGGCCTTTTGGGGAGCCCAAAGACAGGGACCCCCTGGCCCAATCATTTTGGGACTTGGGGGGGTTGGAGGGGAGAGTCCCCTGCAGGTCCCCTGCAAATTTGGGGGCTCTCCCTCAAACCCCCTGCCCCCCAGTAGCCTCTAATTATGCCCTATGTTGCCATTGATTTCAATGGCCCATAGGGTATAATGATGGAATAGGGGCACCCTCTTTGGGTGCCCCTGGAATGGGATCCCCTGGCCCAATCTTTTTGGGACTTGGGGGGCTTGGAGGGGAGAGTCCCCTGCAGGTCCCCTGCAAATTTGGGGGCTCTATCTCAAACCCCCTCCCCTCCATGCGGCTTCAAATATACCCTATTTGCCATTGATTTCAATGGCCCATAGGGTATAATAGGGCCGTATATTCGGTAATAGCCGTGCATCTACCGTATATGCGGCTATTCCGAATACGGTATTCATTAGTGCATGGGGAATCCGAATTTTTTTTCCCCGTGTACTTCCGAATCCGTGTAATTCCGAATTTTTTTTTTTTGCACATCCCTAGTCAGTTACTCATATTCTTCTTTATTGTAATCTGTATACAGATCTTTGTCACAACTATTTACATCCTCTTTTAGTTAGCATGGTTGATTGTTCTGATGCACTTAAGGTCTATAATCTTTTGAACGCTACTTCATCTAGTGTCACTGAGAAAGTGGCTAAGTTTCTTTATTCTGTTTTACAGGCACGCCAGAGGATCTCATAGAAATAGTTTATGTTTATGCTTTTCCTGATGTATATGTATGCAATCGTTCCATTTTATCTTTTTTTTTTAAACCAATTTGCTTTGACATATACATCTATATATTTTATGCCAATAAAGGCTAACTTGACCTCAACTTGACTTGATAACAAAATGGTCACTTTTTGTTGCACGTGAATATGACATACTTTAATCCAAAAATAACAAAATATTATTAGTGGTTATCCACAATTATAAAAACCTATGGTGCTTTACATATTTTTCCATGGGGGCTTTTTTCTTTGTGGGCTACTTTCACTATGGGCTTTTTTCCATGTGGGCTTCTTTCCATGGGGGCATGATTCCATGGGGGCTTTTTTTCCTGTATTTATGTCAGTGCGGTTTTTTCTTTGGGCATTTTTCCTTTGGGTTTTTTTCCGGTTACCCCTATCATGACACCCTCACCAAGACTTCCTCCAATCAAAGGCTAACTGCTCCCTCTTTGCTCTGCCTCTCTGACCAGCCTCCAAACAAACGCTGTTGCTGCCAGCAAGACCCACCTCCAAACGCAGTGTGCTGATTCTCTAAACTGGCAAGCACCTCCAGTTCCCCACCTTTGCCACCTCTCCTGCATCTAACAGAAGTCCAACTTGATCAGCCCACTAGAGAAGGCAAGTGTGGTGCACGTTTAATGGTGAATCATGATTGCGGGAAGGGGGGTTCCCATGGAATGTCTGTGGGAGGGGAGTGCCAGACTTCAGGTTGGACCTGCAGATTCAAAGGGATGAACTTTAAAACAACACCAATGTATGTGGTGGGGGCGGAGGATGGGGATGTTATCAAAGTATCTGTGTGGGGGTGCCAGACTCCACGTTTGACCTGGAGATCCATCGGGATGCACTTTTTTTAAAAACCACCAACTCCTGAAAAGGGGGGGGGACAGTGGGGTTGGAATTCAAGTAGCTGCTTGGGGGTTGCCAGAATCAGACTGGAATGCACATTAAAAACCAACAATGTCGGGGGGGGGGGAAGGATGGGGTGGAATACAAGTATCAGCTTGGGGGTGCCAGACTCCAAGTTTGACCCGAAATCCACTAGAACGCACTTTTAAAAAACCCACCAATATCTGTATGGGGGAGGGATGGGGGTGTAATCAAAGTATCTGGCCTCACAAAACATTGACAGCCCACAAAAACAGTTGGCCCCACCATATAAAAATACTGCCTATGTGCCCCTGCAAATCCTGGCTACGGGGCTGCTCTGTGACAGGCTGGGGCAGTCTTTAAAAGCCAAAGACAAAAACCACATTATTTGGAGTGGCTCAGTCACAAAAGGGAACTAAAATTTGGAGGGGAAAATCTACCTTTGAAGGAGGGAAGAAGTAGGGGACCATCACACCAAGCATGTCCTTTATGAGTGGAATATTGAAGGCAGCTATACAGTTTCTCATCAAGTACAATCGTCCCTTGAGGCTGACTAACTCCAAGAGTCTAATGGTGGAATCACACTGGAAATTTAGTACGGCAGTATCCCGGCTTTCAAAGCTGGTGTTCTTTGATGCGCACAATGGCAATCACACAGCTCCCACCCGGGAGAAGCACGGGCTGCAAATCCACAAGAGGAGCATTCAGATTGCTCTTGCACATGCCTGTTAATAAGCAGTGCCAGGGGGAAAACGACAAGCTCCAAGACATGGACAAGAGACACTTGGGGAGGGGGGAAACAAACCAGACTTGAGGTTTATTATTTTGATGGTATTATTTACAATACAGAAAGTATTATTTATAATGCAGCTGTGGGAAAGAGCCACTACCAACTTTCCTCAGGCATGTGTGAAGCTTGGGGACTAGGAGGCACTGCTGCTGCCATGGATTGCAATGTTACCCTCAGTGCTGGTCATCCTGCAACAGCAGCCACAGCCCTGAAGGAGCCATGCAGGGCTGGAGAAGAACACCCCCATCTATATGCAAGTAAAGCAGGAGCGAGGTGAAAGAGAGCCGCTTTAGAGTATCTGATCGAACCACCCAAGGGAAAAAAAAATCCAGATCAAATTAGAAATGCGGCCATAGCGGGTTAAGCAGGCTGTCCGACTACACCCATAGATTCTTTTCTTCAGTTTGTACCGATGTTCATTTTCCCATTAAGTCCTGTCCCTTTGCCTCCCTCTTTTCCCATTCCTGTTGCAACTGGCTTTAAAACTAATTTACCAAAGCAATGTGCTCCTTCATGGATACACCGTCTTTAAATCTGGCCTGATAAGTGTTGGGATCCTGTCCATAATATCATTGATTTGATGTCTTTAGCTTGCAGGAGCTCATCTTCCTCCACCTAAGTACTTGAAGCCACTGGGAGATTTTCCTTTTTAACTTCACGCCTAAGCAGGGTGATTAGGGGACTCCTTCCTCATCCTCTTGCAGTATTATTAAATGTATCTGCATCAATCTTGGGATTGGAAGCACACATGCCTTGAGACACCAAAAACTCTACCCAGAGCTGAGTATTCTTAATACTTAAAAAAAGAGTATTTAATCTCATTAGAGTCTTGTATTCATTTACAACGGCAGCTCTCCAGATGTTTTTTGCCTATGACTCCCATCAGCCCCAGCCAGCATGGCCAACGGCTGGGGCTGATGGGAGTCGTAGGCAAAAAACATCTGGAGAGCTACCGCTGGCCACCCCTGATTTACAAGACTCATTTACAAAGCACCCAGCTTCAGCTTTGTTTGTGGATTGAATCCAGAATAGTGACAAGCTAAAATGAACACAAGACTCAAATGAGATTAGAAGTCAAACAGAGGAAATAATTACTGAACTGAAAAATACTCTTCATTTGGTGTCCATTAAAATAATTTGCAACAGGGCTTTTTTTTGAGCAAGAACACATAGGAATGCAGTCCCAGCTGGCTTGGTGTCAGGTGTGCGTAGCCTAATACGTAAATGAGTTCCTGTTGGGCTTTTTCTACCAAAAAAGCCTGTGTGAAACCATGGTGATGTCAGGGAGTATGGCCTAAAATGCAAATGAGTTCCTGCTGGGCTTTTTCTACAAAAAAGCCCTGATTGTTAATGGTCAATGGTCATTTATTTGAAATGAAGATTAAAGTACTGGTATCTTCATCTGGACTTAGTGGACTTCTGGACATCAAAACAGTAATATGGACTTTAAAAGTGAGGACAGTGCACTTTATTGTGCAGGTAGCAAATATGTGTAACCCTACTTTGTTATAAGCAGTATACGAGATTGTGAATGGTATCTCAACAGAAATAATATATGTATCTCCTTTATATTGGTAGAAATATTATTGTAACAGAGATTAATGGCTACTGTCATGTGCAACTTTATGATGCCAATGAAATTATACAGTATTAACATTGAGGCAATTCAGTATAGTGCAGGTACAGTTCTGTTGCTTTTGGTTGTTTGTTATACCGTGTCTCCTTCCCTGTTTAAAGAGAGAAGAGAGCAGAGGAAGAAGGGAAAACAGAGAGGGAGAAACAGCCAGCATACAGGCTGCTTCCAATGTGCCACTTCATAGCATGGCAGGACAGAGAGGGAGGGGAGAATGGTGGTGATGAAGGATGCAGGAGAGTGACACACCATTGTCACCTTTGTCAAGGGAACCCTCCACCACAAACACCACTGTTGCCCTTCCCCTTCTTTTCCCTCCCCCATTGTTCTGTGAGGAGGCCTGGGGGGAGGAGCAGCTCATATCCCATCTCTTCCCTCCCACCCAGCCTCTTGTCACCTTACCCTACCCAACAAGGCCTGTCACCACTGTAGAATCTGCGTTGGTCATAGGGAAGGGAAGAAAGGAAGTAAACCACATGCTTACTGAAGGGTATTAATCAATAGTGTATACATTTGATGGTCATCTGGTCTAACCAGACAAACCTGACACTTTTATGTACCTATATGTTTACCAAAGGAATGTGTCATATCTGGTTAGGCCTGTCAGCTGTAACCAATATTTGCCATGTCAAGGTGCCAGATAGTTTTCAACCCTTACAAAGTGAGGACCAGCTGTCATCAGGTAGCAACGGCATTTATACTCAGAAAGGAATTTCCAGACTGGTTGATACCTGTAAATTAGTAATTGGCCACGTTACTGCACTCCTCCTTGAATTGTGAATATCTTTGGCACCTTTCGGCCTGCCATACAACATCTACTGTATGAATGAATGATATCTATACATACGGAGGGTCAATCGATAGTGAGAATGTGAACTATTTGTGCAAGATCCTGCCTTAAAGCGAGAATCACAGAATAATCGAATTGGAAGGGACCCCCAGGGTCATCTAGTCCAACCCCCTACACAATGCAGGGAATTCACAAATAACTCCCCCTAAATTCACAGGATCCACATCGCTGTCAGATGGCCATCTAGCCTCTGTTTAAAAACCTCCAAGGAAAGAGAGCCCACCAGCTCTCATGGAAGCCTGTTTCACTGAGGAAGCGCTTTAACTCAGGAATTTCTTCCTAATGTTGAGCTGGAAACTCTTCTGACTTAATTTCAACCCGTTCATTCTGGTCCTGCCTTCTGGGAAAACAGAAGACAATTGCACACCATCCTCAATATGACAGCCCTTTAAGTACTTGAAGAGGGTGATCATATCACCTGTCAGCCGCCTCCTCTCCAGGCTAAGCATGTCCAGCTCCTTCAAACTTTCTTTTTGTCTCCAGACCTCTCACCATCTTCATCGCCTTCCTCTGGACCCGTTCCAGCTTATCTATATCCTTCTTAAAAAATGGTGCCCAAAACTGAACACAATACTCCAGGTGAGGTCTTACCAGAGCAGAGTAAAGTGATACCATCACTTCGCGTGATCTGGGCACTTTCCTTCTGTTAATACAGCCCAAAATTGTATTTGCCTTTTTAGTCACTGCATCACACTGTTGACTCATGTTCAGCATATAGTCCACTAAGACCCCTAAATTCTTTTCACACATACTACTACTAAGACAAGTCTCCCATATCCTATAACCATGCATTGGATTTTTCCTACTTAAATGCAGAACTTTACATTTATCCCTGTTAAAATTCATTTTATTGGTTTCAGCCCAGTTTTCCAGCCTGTCAAGATCATCCTGTATCCTGTTTCTGTCTTCTACTATATTTGCAACCCCTCCCAATTTAGTATCATCCACAAATGTAATAAACAGTCCCTCTATTCCTTTATACAAATCATTTATAAAGATGTTGAACAAAACTGGTCCCAGGACAGATCCTTGAGGCACTCCACTTGTCACTCCTCTCCAAGAAGATGAGGAACCATTCACAAGCACTCTTTGGGTGCGATCTGTCAACCAGTTGCAGATCTACCTAATAGTAACAGAATCCAAACCACATTTTACCAACTTGTCAACAAGGATAGTATGTGGAACTTTATCAAAAGCCTTACTGAAATCAAGATAAACTATGTTTACAGCATTCTCCTGATCCAGCAAGATAGTAACTTTCTCAAAAAAAAAAAAAAGAGATCAGGTTAGTCTGACATGACTTGTTTTGAGAAATCCATGCTGGCTCTTAGTAATCACAGCAATTCTTTCTAAATGTTCCAGGACTGACTGTTTGATGATTTGTTGTAAAACATGTCCAGGTATAGACGTTAAGCTGATGCGTCAGCAGTTACCCGGATCCATCTTTTTCCCCTTCTTGAAGATGGGGACAACATTTGCCCACCTCCAGTCTTCAGGAACTTCTCCTGTTCTCCAAGAATTCTCAAAAATAATGGACAGAGGCTCAGAAATTACATCTGCAAGCTCTTCTAGTACCCTTGGATGTAGTTCATCTGGCCCTGAGGACTTCATTTCATTTAAAGAAACTAGGTGTTTATGTACTACCCCATACTGATTCTAGGCTGGAACTTCATGCCCTCGTTATATGTTCTATTTTTGCCATGTTGAGCACTGTTTCCCTCAGATGAGAAGACTGAGGAAAAGTAGGAATTGAGCAATTCTGCCCTCTCTTCATCACCTGTTACAATTTCACTTTCCCACCCTCTCAATGGGCCTACCATGTCCTTGCTCTTTTTCTTACTTTGAACTTAAGAAAGGAACCCTTTTTTAGGTTGTTTTTAGCATTTTTGGCTAGCCAAAGCTCATACTGAGCTTTAGCTTTCCTAACTCTTTCTCTACAAGATTAGTTTGTATTCATCCTTGGCTATATGGCCCTCCTTCCATTTCCTAAATTAGTCCTTTTCTATTTCTCAAATCTTTAGATAGTTGTTTATGGTGCCACCTCAGTTTCTTTAGGCTTCTCCCATTTTTTTCTTCTCATAAAAATCGTCCGCGATTGTGCTTTTAATATTTCACTTTTAAGAAACTCCCACCCCTCTTGAACCCCATTCTTCTTAAGTATTCTGACCATGGGAGTATTCTTATTAAGTATTTTAACCCAGCATAGTTCTAAATTTGTCAAAGTTTGCCTTTTTTGAAGTCCAGCCTATACGTCTGACTACGTACAGTTTTCCCCTCACCTAAGACTGTAAATTCCAAAATCACATGGTTACTACTGCCCAGGGTGCCCACTGTTTCCACCTCATCAACCAATTCTTCCTTGTTGGTGAGAATCGAGTCGAAGATAGCAGATCCCCTTGTTTCCTTCTCCGCTTTCTGGAAAAGGAAGTTGTCAGCAAGACAAGTCAGGCATTTATTTGACCTTTCTTTTTTTTTAGCAGAACTGGACTTCCCTGGGTAACTGAAATGTCCCACAACCACTGTGTCCCTTCAGAACATTCAGAACAGTAAAGCCTTGCAACTTGTAAGAAATACTATTTAGGGTTTTTTATTTATTCACAGTTTTAATTGAGATTTTAAGTTGTGTTTTTATGTATTTTCTATCAATGTTGTTTTATTGACATTGAAAGCTACCTTGAGTCGCACCAGATAAAAAAGCAGCTAATAAATGTTTAAAATAAACAAATAAGTAAAAGTGTGCCTTGAGCATGCAGAACGCTCTTCCATCACCACCAATTAGCTGTAATCTAATGTCCAGAGCTGGGATTAGGCTAGAGAGAGAGGCACAAGATAGGAAGGTGGTTTCCAGAGAAGGCCTCCGTCTAAATAGTCACCTTTTAAAAAAATGACTTTATGTACATCCAAACAAATCTAAAGAAAAGGCATGCATGTACAAAAGCAGGTGACTCTAAATGCCTAGATGGTTGAATACAGAAGCAGAATTTTATGAAGCATTCCAATCCTTAGAAAAATTTTGGAGGAAATGACACTGTATAAATGTTAATACAAGCTGAACAAATGTATACACTCCAATGAACCATTACAAAATTCTGGCATCTGTTATACAAAACTAGTCTTGGGAAGAGCCCAGAAACCAAACTGAGACAGGATATTAAACAGGTGTTAAAGCCTTGACGGAAAAGGCACTCTTCTGCAACTAGTGTTGCCAGTACAGTACTGGGTCAATTTCCTTCTTCCCTGCTGATGGGCTCTAGCTCTTCATAACTGCCATGGCACTGTTTCTCCTCCCTGTTTCCACTGTTTCTGGCCGGAAGATCACTATCCAGGCAGGCATAATGCCTTCATGAGGAAATAAAACATGTTTCTCACATACTGAAACTGGTCACATTTTCTCCTTGTGAAGACAAGAAAAGTTTAATTGGAAGTGACTGTGCAATTCTTTGAACAAGCTTACCTTATACTGGCAAACATCCGGCAACCTTACCATAAGAACATGCAACGTGGAATGCTCAAGCGCATGTAAGAAGAGGGAACACTACACTACATGTGATCCATTAGATTTCTGCAGCAAATTAGAGTCATTATACTTGGATAAAGTAGAAAGGGCTACATAAGAAACAAGATATCTTAGCCAGATAACATCATAATGCAAAAATGGAAAATTACATTAATTTATTTCAAAAGCTTGACAAGAATGTTTGTCCAGATTTTAAACACTGCATTGTCTTAAAGTTGGGCACACTCTTTTAATTGAAATTATGCAAGGCAAGATGTACATTAGAATTGTTCTTTTTAATAAAAACTGAGATCTGAAGGCAAATGAACTTAATTCTAACATTTTAAGATTTACACAGTACATCAGCCTAGATGCAAATATTTGATCAACCGAAGTTGTTCCGGGAAGTGCTGAATGAATGAACAGCATCTTAATTTTTAAAGGATGTTCATCACACACAGTTGAGTATTCTAGTTTACAGGTCTACAAGGGTGCCATTGTCTTGATTACAGTGAACAGTCCTATCACGGTTTTCATCATCAGAGGTCCCTATTAAGCACTCTGAAATTATAGCATAGGAAGTGGTAATCATTGCTTTTGCCAGGCCTCTTTATTTACTTAATCCACTTCTTAATCCTATCTGCTGGAAGCTATTAACCACACCTCATAGCCTGCCAAGAACGCTCTACGTTGCATATAGAATGGTATGGGTATTCCAGCTCACTGACAACGGTAACACACACAGCAGTGGAAAAAAACTGATGTGTTATTTCAGCAGGCACTACACACCTAATTATTGGTGCCAAGAGAAATTAGATTTCAATCACAGTCCTCTAGCTTCTTATCACCAACTACATTTTTATCCTGCTCACAGTCCTCCATAATGCTGGGTAAATTTTGCAGAACAGAAACAAGTTACGCTTAATACAGTTAGAATGAGGAAAAATAAAATATTAATGGGCCACATGGTGGTCCATTAAGACGCCTTCTCAAAGGTATAATTTTGACTGTAGTGGTAAACATTTCAACTGGTAATATACAACTGCTGCAGGCACACAACCTCTAATAAACTGTTAATTTGCAACAGATGCAGCTAATGAGCAGTTAATGAAAGATTATTCATGCATTAACAAGCAAATGTTAAAGGCCTACTGTCATAAAGTATAACCGCAAAGTATTTTGCATAATTGCAAATGAAGGTGTTCAAAAGCAGCAGCCAGCCTTCTTACCCTCCACCTTTGCAAGCTACTTTGGAAAGTCATCTGGGAAGAGGCACACTTTAGGCTAAACTTTCAAGTACTGGCTATTCCACTTAATTTGGGAGTCAGATTTTAAAAGGTCCAGGATGTGAACTTTGTGCAAGGGTTTCTGCACTCGAGGCAGAGTCCAAGATCCAGAGGCATCCACATGTACAGGAGCCTCATTATCAATGGTGGCAACAAGAGATCTGCAAGGACACGAGCAACTTAAGCTACTGACTGTTGGGCATCAGTGAATTTTGGCCATCCAGACTCAGGCAATGTCTTTAAAGTGATTTTCCAAACAGAAAGTATTGACCTAATTTAGCACAGAGACCTTCTTTAGAGAAAGTATTATCTATATTGCACATACTTAGTGGGACACACATACCCAGATATGCACATTCAAGAACTCCCCTCCACAATGAACGACCAGCCATAAAATAATGAATAATATACTCTTAATTTACATTGAAAAAAAATCTGTGCTTTGTGTAGCTTGTTTTTTTTTTAATAAAGTGGCATTGGATAGCGTTAAGTGAACGCAATACTTTGTTTGAATAGGAAAATACAATTTTAAAAGCCCTGCATATATAGAACTTACATATAGTCTGGTATGCGTGTGAACTCCTTACATTCTTCATTCTACAGATTCCATACCACTCACTACCTTGGGGGGCAGAGAGCAGGAAAAGTGTACTTGCTAGGAGTCTTTAACTGTTATCTGTATCAGTTTCAGATTAGTAGCCGGTTACTATTTGTTTATTTATTTTATTTACTTTCAATTTATATCCCGCCCATTCCAAATGGACTCAGGGCGGCAATGTTAGACAGAGGTTCTCAAGCCATGGGACATGCACCACTGGTGGAACACAGTAGTATTCTATGGGGGATTCTATGGGGGACAGAGGACTTCCGTAACTATCAGTAAGAATCATTTTTCCTCAATCCCCATGTCAACCTGCAAGGATGATGTGCCATCTTCTGCCAACTCTACCTGTCATGGATTATATGTGATCTTTTGGAAAGCTAGTAGTAATAACAGAATGCTTGTAAACATACACATGTCCTTCCTGTAAAACGTGGGCTTTTTGTTTCTAGCCAGATCTCTTTCACATCTAGGTTCTTTGACAGAGTGACTGGTGGGAAAGAAAGAAGAGGAGGAGATTGGATTTACATCCAGATGTAAAATGCATTATTTAGTGTAGTGTGAAAGCACCAAAAGTTTCAGAGTGGCTTACAATCTCCTTTCCCTTCCTCTCCCCACAACAGACACTCTGTGAGGTAGGTGGGGCTGAGAGAATTCTCCCAGAACTGCTCTTGAGATAACAGCTCTGACAGAGTTATGAATGACCCAAGGTCATACCAGCAGGTGGAGTGGGGAACCAAATCTGGTTCTTCCAGAATAGAGTCTGTATACTTAGCCACTACACCAAACGAGCTTCTCACACTTAACCTAGGGCTTCCTCACATTACCATGATAGCAAAAGAAAGTGCCAGAGCCGAATAGCAGCTACCATACCATAGATACCATAGAAACAACATAAAATGGAGCCCTGTCAAAATCCATCCCACTATACAGTCGGAAAAATCAAAATAGCTAGACTTTTGCTCTTATATTTGTTCTAGTTTCTTTTGGTGTAAATCAGGGGTGTCAAACATGAGGCCCAGGGGGTCAAATCAGGCCTTTGGAGGGCTCCTATCAGGCCCCTGAGCAACTTGCTCTTGTATGCTTCCTTCTCCCTCTCTCTTGCTTCCTTCTGCATTTCAGGTTGCTTAATTGCACAAGAGTTACCGAGATAAATCTCAGTTTTCTCCACTGGTTGTGGTTCCTCCCCATCCTGGTCCCCTAGGGAGGGAGGGAAAGAACCAGAGCTTCCTTTGCCCAGTTCATAAGAACGTAAGAACATAAGAGAAGCCATGTTGGATCAGGCCAATAGCCCATCCAGTCAAACACTCTGTGTCACACAGTGGTCAAAAAACCCAAGTGCCATCAAGGGATCCACCAGCAGGGCTAGAAGCCCTGCCACTGTGCCCCGCCCCCAAGCACCAAGAATACAGAGCATCACTGCCCCAGACACAGCGTTCCAACAATAAGCTGTAGCTAATAGCCACTGATGGACCTCTGCTCCATATGCTTATCCATTCCCTTCTTGAAGCCGTCTATGCTTGTAGCTGCCACCACCTCCTGTGGCAGTGAATTCCACATGTTAATCACTCTTTGGGTGAAGAAGTACTTCCTTTTATCCGTTCTAACCCGACTGCTCAGCAATTTAATTGAATGCCCATGAGTTCTCGTATCGTGGGAAAAGGAGAAAAGTACTTCTTTCTCTACCTTCTCTATTCCATGCATAATCTTGTAATCACATAATCCAGTTCCCTGCATCCCATAAGAGAAATACAAAGAAAGCACCTTTAAGACCAACAAGTGCTAATGTTTTAAACACATTTTATTTTAAGGGTTTGGGTTTTTTTTAAAACTTTAGTTATGTTTTTCCGTGTCCTTTAAAAAGCATATATCTCTGCTACATAATCTTAAATAGGTACACACCTAGCCTGGGCCAACACGATCCAGCCGAGCAAAGTCTCATTTATGTCAGATTCGGCCCTCATAACAAATGAGTTCGACACCGCTGATCTAAATGGTCTCAAATTACCAAAGTAGTTTTATATTTACCACTCTCCAAATAGAACAAGAGTTATGTCCCTGGGCCAAAAGAAGTTAAACTTCAAAGCACCCGCACTCGGGCCTTTTCCGTTGCGGCCCCACAACTCTGGAACCAACTCCCAGAGGAGGTGCGGGCCCTGCGGAACTTAGACCAGTTCCGCAGGGCCTGCAAGATCGCCCTCTTCAAACAGGCGTTCACCAATAACTGAATTTAATGTTTACCGCCAGATTAATAACGTTTACCGCCAGTGTTAATTTAGGAATGTTTTAATTAATTATTGACTATTGACTGGTTTTAATGTGAATTTTAATGTGAATTTAATGTTTTTATTATTGTATTGTTTACTTGAAATGCTGTTAGCCGCCCTGAGCCTGCTTCGGCGGGGGAGGGCGGGATATAAATAAAATTTTACATTACATTACATTACAAGAGTTACTGACTGTATAGTGTTGAAAAAATCAGACAATATAGTCTAGAAATTCAGTACATCCCCCTCCTCATACGGGGCAGACAGGGCAAGGAAAACCAAAAATAAGCCCTTGAGATGCATGTGAGGACTAGAGGAGAAGGAAAATTACTTGGCTTAGCCAAAATAATGCATATTAAGTAGATACACAGTAGCCTCACAAGGTTCCTTCCAGAGTAATAAAGTAAGTAAAAGAAAGGAACTATTTACACTGGAAAACGGTGAGCTAAACAATGAGCTTGTGTTTGCTAAAAGAAAAAAAACCTGGGAAATTACAGGAAAGTTCTGGGTAGCAAGAGCAGATCAGAACGTGAAACAGTTTTCTTAATGAGACAGTTATCACTAAAAAAAAACCAGAACAGTCCTTCCCAATATAAGCAAAGCAAATACTTTTATCTCTGCCATTCATTTTTCTTTTAGGCATGTCCCAATGAAAAATTGACAAGCAACAGCTTTGGTTTATTTCTGGCTGTTAGCCTCTCTCCTGCTCGGCAAGGCTATAATGCAGCCATCAAAAAGAGAACATGAAATAATAAGCACAATTGTTTCGACAGCTTTACAGCTATTACTTCAGAGCATACAAGCATGTAGAGATCCTGATTTCCCAGTCTGCCCTTTCTGTGAAGCACCACAGCTGAAAATATAAATTGAACCAAGCTCCTCTCCTTGAATCCAAATGTCAAAAAATACTTTGCTGCCACTATCAAGAGTTTTTCAATCACCCAAGCAGCCTATTCTAAAGACAATTTATTCTCCATTGGATTCTATAAACAGATCATGAACACTGATCTCGCCAGTTTGTATAAATTTAACACCACATTGCTCATTAGGTCCTTGCTGGATTTCGGCCACAGATATACTAACTTTCTTCTGTTTGCTCAATATGTGGCCCTGTTTGGTTTACATAGAGGTTAGCATTAGATCTGACAGGTCACATTAACTTAAAGATTGGAGACACAAAGTTGCTTATTTCAGTGGAGTGCTTTCAGAAGTATTTCAATCCTATCATTATTATTCCTTTAAGTGCTTCTGGAGAGCAGTCCCTTAAAAATGTTCTAAATGCTGACCCCCCCACCCCAAAAAATGTTCTAAACACCACCATCAAAAATGCAAAGCTCATTTTGCATCTTCATCTATCAAAACCGTGACATCACTGCATCATATAAATATGGTCTTGTGAAAACTGTACAGGCCCCTACTTCCTCCCAGGACCTTACAATAGAAAGAACACCCATCTGTATGTCAGGTTCTGTATCATTTTGCTTCATAGCTTCACTGTTTGCAATTGAAATCAAAAAGTGAGATAAGGCTCAAACCAGTGCTTCGTGTGGGGGGGGGGGGGAGGGCGGATGTGGCTGAACGAATATCAGGAAACGCCTACAGGGTTTCAGTCGGGGGAGGGGGATCTATTATTTTCATTCTACTCCCCTCCCCCATACTAACTCGAGGCGTCTCTTCTCTTGGAAGAAGAGAACACATAGGTTTTTTTGTTGCCAATACACTAATAGACCAAATTTATCCCGTTTCCTACCAACTACAAATGAATCTTGTTTGGAATAACCAAGATTAATGAGGCTAACACCGGCAGGAAACTGCTCCACTTTCAAGAGTGTTATTGCATAGCAAAACCGTCGCTTTAAGTGCAGTATTTCCTTCCAATCCTGAAACTAAGTCCTAGCTCATACTGAGAGCCCTACCAAGTTTGCCCCAGGTCTGCTCAACAGCATTCACAATGAGCAAAGTTCAGGATTTTCTTTAAAGAACCATATTCTTCTGTTAGTCAGACGGTCTTAGCATTCCCAAATTTCTACATTCAACAGATTGTATAAATAATCCTTAATGGTGTTACCTGCAAATATCATACAAGAATTGCATTAAAGGTTTCCATTAATAAAATGCCACTTTATGTTACCATAACAGCTCGTCTCCCAGCATTATTCAAGTGTCCACTAACAAGAGATTTTGGAAGGGCTTGACCACGTGGAAATATGGGTACTTTGGCCAGGAGAACTCTAGCAAAGGCTTAACTTGGTATGAGCCTAGGAAAGGTTATGTGCACAGCATACTAGAGATGTAAACCTGCACACTGCTTACTAGATGCATTAGTATTTATATAGCCAAAGGCCATCATAATAAAAAAGTCAAACAAAACTAAGATAAAACTAAACAAAGATGCATCACGCATCTGTGAACCAAGCCAACTCCAACAGGAACTACACCACCTCAAACAGTCACTGCAGGCCAATGGATACTCCCAACAAGAAATTAGAAGAGCCCTCCATCCCAGGAGACCATCCACACCAAATCCCGAGCCACACACAAATGTGGGTACAGCCTTCCTGCCCTACATAAAATCTTTCACCGACCGCATTGGCAAAATTCTCAAACGCCACAATGTTGACACAGTCTTCAAGCCCACACAACAGATCCGCCACATGCTGCGCTCGGCCAAAGATATAAAAGATCCACTTTCAACCCCTGGAGTCTACAAAATACCCTGCTCCTGTGGTGCAGTCTACATTGACACTACCCAACGCAGTATTAACACCCGTCTCACCGAACACAAGAGACACTGTCGCTTGTTTCAGCCAGAAAAATCAGCTGTAGCTGAACATGCACTTCAAGAAGGAGACCACGTCATCCACTTTGAAAGAACTGAAGTCCTTTCTACGGTCTCACATTATCATACCCGCCTCAACAGAGAAGCTATTGAGATTTACAAACACCAGCACAATTTTAACAGAAAGGAAGAAGGCATTTTCATCCACCAATCTTAGTACCCAGCTCTGCAAAACACCGTACAGACTATAAATTGCAGAAAGTCTCAGAACAACCAGCACATTCCACAGAACAATCAGCACAGTCAACAACCATCTCCCTTATCTTCAAACCCCTTCTAACCCTCCCAGCAATTAACACAGAACAATGGTCGCATTCAACAGCCAGTTTCCTTATCACTATCCTTCCAGGAAGCCCCACCAAACAATGGGCACATCCACAAACCAATTGCCCTTTCATCACACCCCCTCCAGCCTAGAAATAGCAGCTCTCCAGCAGCCCTGGCCCCACTCAACGCACAGCAGCCAAGAAGCTCAGAGTGCCTGCTCCGGCTGCAACACCACTGAGCATGTTCTCCGCAGCTGAGAACGAAACGTCTGGAAGAAAAACTTTCTCCAGTAGAACACGGCACTTGAGCCCGAAAGATTCTACAAACCCTAAAACTAAAAACATCATCAAAAAAATCTATTATAAGATACAGAAGTAATATTAAATTACAGAAATACAGTTACCATTAGACTGAACCATAAAATACCTAATTATTTACAAATATTAGTATACAATAAACTTATAAACACCTAAAATAAACCAGTTAGTCATAACATTTATTTACTGAGACAGCAGTCTTGACCCTAATTTTTTTTTTGCAGCCAGGGCGAAAAGCGACACTTTATAAATAACAAACGGGTCAGTAAACCCAGCTTATCAAGATCAGAAGAAAAGTTTTGTCCCTTTAACAGGTTTCCAAAGAATTTAGTTCTTCATATATAGGACAAGATAAAAGTAGTGAAATATATCTTCTGGAACTGAAGTTTATTTATTTATTTATATTAAGATTTATACCCCGCCCTTCTCACCTAAGTGTCTCAGGGCGGCTTATATACAAACATATACAAACACGTAGTGCCATCGGTATTTGACAGGATCTTTCCATGAGCAATCTGTCGGCATTGTTTGAAAACGTAACGAAGTGGATGCCTTTCTGAGGTTTTGAGATGCAATATTTACCGAGTAAGAAGATCTAACATGATCTCTTTTAATTAGCTTGAACCAAGGAGAAAATTTAGACTTAGAGATGGTAAAGCTATCCAGCAAGCATCACATCTATACACCCAGTTGCATAAACTGGAACCATTATTCAAAACCTCCGACAAGTCATCTGGAAAAGAATAGCAGGCAAGTATGTTATATGTAGCATACAGACCAGACTGTCTCATTACGTGACATTAACAAAAAACACTAATTACTGGGTGAATTGATGGAAGTGATGTTACTTTTGCTCCAAAATTTAAGTAAGGCAAGATGGACATGGGCCTGAACTGACGGCAGACCAAGTTCCGCTCTCAATAAGGGCTGCAGGGATCTCCTTGGGCAGAGTGAGAAGTCATCTAATGAATAAATTTTGGATTTATTCCAGGTTGGAGATTATATATTCCTTCCAGCTCAACACCTCAGCGCCATAAAGAAGAGGGGGGATTGCCTTCTGTATAAATATTTTAACTGCTGGATCTATAAGAAATCCACCCTTAGTATGGTAAAAATTCAGGATTGCCCCTATTATTTTTATGGTGGAGGATTTGACAGTATCCAGATGTGGATTCCAATTTAAATTCTCGCTGAAGGTCACTCCCAAGTATTTAAAGGAGCTGCACTGTTCAATAAAAATTCTGTAAATACTCCAAGAGAATTTTCTGGGCTGTTTTCTAAAGACCATAACCTTGGTTTTATTATAATTTATGTTAAGGGTCTCCTCTTTACAGTACTCACCTAACTGGTATAACAACCTCTTTAGTCCAAATTGAGGAAGGGAAATTAGCACCATATCACCTGCATATAAGAAGACTGAAATTTTCTGATGGCAAAATGAAGGAGCAACGAACTCAGGCCCTGACAACCTGTACACAATGTAATTTAGGTACAAATTGAAGAGCAGGGGGGCAATAACACACCGCTGCTTAACCCCCCCTGAGAACCCCTCCCTTGGGGAGGGACGGTGGCTCAGTGGTAGAGCATCTGCTTGAGAAGCAGAAGGTCCCAGGTTCAATCCCTGGCATCTCCAAAAAAGGGTCCAGGCAAATAGGTGTGAAAAACCTCACCTTGAGACCCTGGAGAGCCTCTGCCAGTCTGAGAAGACAATACTGACTTTGATGGACCAAGGGTCTGATTCAGTATAAGGCAGCTTCATATGTTCATATGTTCAACTGGAATTTCATTTGTTACGGAGCCTGATGCACCCACTCTAATCCTAGCAAAAATGTCCGTGTGTAATTCCTGGAGAAGAAACAGCAAACGTTTGTTGATATTTGTGCTGGTTAGCTTCTTCCAGAGACAGTTCCTTTCTACAGAATCAAATGCGGAAGCTAGATCTACAAATGCTACAAAAAGGACTTTGGTGGGGCCATTAATGCCCGAAAGGGCTAAATGGTAAAGATTTTGACAATGCTCAGCTGTGCTTTGTCTCTTTCTAAAGCCAGCTTGGTTAAAATGGATTACATGATTAGAAGTTTCCCAGTCCTCCCACTTATGCAAGAGATATTTGCTATAAAGTTTTCCAGCTATATTCAACTGCTTATCACCTCCAATGCACAGGAACATACTTTATCACCTGTGTTCAAATCCCTGCCTGACAACAACTTCCTCTCAGGGTAACATATTCTGTAGAGTCCATAAACTGGATTGGACAGGAAATGGGATTCACACCATTAATCATGGTGCTGAAGGAAAGGCAACCCATGCAGAAGAATTCTCTGAAAATTAGAGGAAATCACTATGTTTCTAAATGATCCACAAATTGCAGAATAATTTAAAGATGGTGACATATAGACCTTGGTTTTACCCTACAGTTCCAGAAAGGCTTCGAACAAAAAAAAATCTGTTCTGCTCCCTCTAACCTGCCTGTCTGTCTATTTGTCTGTCTGCTAATGACTCACCTCACCTTCCATTGGCTGTGCCAGGTGTCACTCAATCTTGATGGAGAGCAACCCCACTCTCCAGTACCAGGATAGACAAGGACTGAGCCACTGGGAAAGCTATTTTGGCCTTTGATTGAGAACTCATTAGGGCCAGTCCTGACTAGGGTTGCCACCTACAGGTTGGTGGGAAATTCCTGGAGATTTTGTGGTACAGCCTGAGGAAGCCAGTGGAGAGCCCTCAGCTAAATATAATGCCACAGAGTGCACCCTCCAGGGGGAGAGAGATCTGTTTCTCCGGGGGTGGGGGAGAGATGTGTTGTCTGGAGTTCAGTTCTGATACCAGAGGATCTTCAGGTTCCACCTGGAGGTTGGCTTTCCCAGCCCTAACAGCACTCTCTGACTGGCATGACAACTAGGTCTGGCTGCTTGCTAAGCAGCAGACCCCCTAGAATAGCCAGTGTGATGAAGCAGTTAGCACCTCAGAGCAGGGCCTACCAGACCCAGGTTCTTGCTGTGGAAGCTGACTGGGCAATTTTGGACCATTCACAGACTTACAACTCAAGAGAACTATATAAGCTGCTTTGGTCCCTGCTGTGGAGAAAGACTGTACTTTTCCTATGTAGAGACTGCAGGGAGGGAGGAAGGAGAGAACAGCCACCTTGAGGCACATACTCTATGGCATACCAGAACACAACCAGGCCAGGACAAAAAAACCCCCAGATCACGCCACAAGCATATGCTGATAGTAAATCCTGCAAGGCTGAATATGACAGGAAAAGGTGGCAACAACGCACTGCAGATGAAAGGAATGCTGAGCTTCAGCATTTGTGTGATCATTGTCATGTTATGACGCCACAGCAGATTGATGTTGAGTACCCAACACTGGGGCACTTGCCCAAAGCCTCTTTCTAGATCCTGTTGTATTTATCCTCACAACGGGCCTTACCCCTAGTCTTTCACTAAAAGAAACCTAACCATGTTGAAAACATTAAACAAGTGACAAGGGAGCAGATTTAAAGTTCTAGATCTAAGACGATTGTGAAGAATGCACAATTTTTTTCTACAAAGAAGGTATTTACTCAAAGTGCACGATGTTTAAAACTGCAGAGGGAAAACCTGCTTACCTCATAATAACTTCGAATTGCATTGCAAAATGCTTCATCAGCCACAATTTGTGTCTCTCCATTGAGAAAAGCCTGGAAGCGCTCCTTCACAACCTGTAGCTGTTGCTTGTTCAGCTGGAGAAAGAACAAGAATCTAGTTAGCAAAGCAAAACGGTTTCGTTTACTCCATCATTTATTCTCAACAGCCATAGGGGTTAGGATAGGCTGCCAAGACACTGGTCTGATATTTGTGACCACTACTCATGTTTAGGAAAGGAAAGGTCCCCTGTGCAAGCACCAGTCGTTTCCGACTCTGGGGTGACGTTGCTTTCACGTTTTCACAGCAGACTTTTTTATGGGGTGGTTTGTCATTGCCTTCCCCAGTCATCTACGCTTTCCCCCCAGCAAGCTGGGTACTCATTTTACCAACCTCGGAAGGATGGAAGGCTGAGTCAACCTCGAGCTGGCTACCTGAAAACCCAGCTTCCACCGGGGATTGAACTCAGGTCGTGAGCAGAGCTTAGGACTGCATTACTGCAGCTTTAACACTCTGTGCCACGGGTCTCTTACTACTCATGTTTAAGGGACTGGGAAATCTTCCCATTCTGACAAAAGAATTCACTCCCCCGTCACTTTGTCACTTCCAACAGCTTGGTTCCAGAAGTATTCAGGTAACTTGTACCCCCACTTATTTGCCTGAAGAGCAACCAAGAAAGATTACAAGAAAGATATCAATTAAAAGCAATCAGAATTTAAAAAACATTAAAAATGTTACAGTTGCAGATCAAACAAAAGAAACAGCCATTGCTCAAAGCAGCAGACAAGGGGACAACAACAACAAAAATCACAGACAGCTGATTAAAGTAGTCATCTAAAATAAATATCAGCAGTCACCTGAGAGTCCTCTAGCACAGTGATTCTCAATTGCTGGTACACATACTACTCACAGGATGCAGAAGTAGTCTAGGTGGGATGCAAGGGCTTTCGTACTAATTCCCAAGAATATGCTCTCAGTCAGTCCCCATATCCACTTGCAAGCATGATGTACCATCCCCTATTGACTCTGCCTGGCACAGATTACCCATCTATAGCCTTTTGGCATGACAGAGGTAGCCTTGGATACTTGATATTTCTCCTAATATTTCTCCTTTGCCTACCAGTAAGTATCTTTGATCTTTGATATACTGCGTCCTGCTGACCCAACCTGTCGAGGATTTCATCCCAACTACCTGCAGCCTCGCTGTAAGGACAGAGGGACACATTTGCCACCCTTGGGGAAGAGAGGAAGATTGACAGCCCAATGGGCGTGCTTGGGGGCAGGGCTGGCTGCTGCAGCAGCGCGCCTTCCCCGCTCGTGCCAGTCTCCGTCTGGCAATCGGTCTAGGCAGGAGAGTTTTTAGCTTATCGGTTTCAGTTGCTTTTTAGGCATTCCTTAAGCAAAGATTAGGTGGCTGGGCAGGAGCATTTTTGCTTCCTGGCTCTGGTCTTGTCAGTTCCCCTTTTCTTCCGGCTTTCAGATGTTTTAAGAAAGATCGGGGGCTTATCGAGTTGCTGATAAGGCAGGGCAGGAGCGCTTTTAGCTCGCTCCTGCTTCATGTCAGTTTCCTTTGGCTTCCCGGCATTCAGGCTTTTCAGTGGAGATCAGGTCGCTGATAAGGCCTGTGAGCGTGATTTTAACTGCAGCGTGTTGCTGAAGATCGGGGCTGCTGTTAGGTCTCTGGTGAACATGAGGACGTGGATTGGATTGGCGTATCTCCATTATAGGGCCGGTTTAACCCTCCCTCCCCCTCTTTCCCCCCCCCTTTTTAAAATGGTGTTTCTTGGGTTAGGTTTTTTTGCTAGTTTGGAGTACAAACTCCTCTGGGGGCTGGGTGTGGGGCCAGTATTGTGGAAGCCACTTTTTCCCTTGTTGGTATTGGATCAAGTAGTGGGTGATGTGAAAGGCTTCTACCAAAAACTTTTTTGGGGGGTAATTTAGCTATAGTGTTGCAGCAGCCATTTTTATGTCCCCTTTGTGGCTGTCTTTTTGAATCAGAGGGCAGCCATTTTGGGAGCTGTGGAAAAGGGGCCATTTTGGCTGCAGCTTTGCTATTGTCCCTGGGGGCTTTCTTGCTGAAGAAGGCGGCAGCCATTTTAGGTGCTGTGCAGAAGTGGCCATTTTAGTGGAATTTTTGGCAGTTTTTTGCTCTTAGTAGTTCAAGCCAGTATTGTCAAAATGTCTGGGGAAAAAGGGACAAGGAAGTCCAAGGGAAAACATCCCACACCTAAGGCTTCTAGGGCCCCACCTAAGAGGCCAGCTCCCCGTTTATCATCTTTGGATGAGGAGTGTGATGAAATGGTAAATGCTGCTATTTTGCAAAGGCTTAGGGATCTGGAGGAGGCTTCCAGAATTCCTCCCTCACAGGGTTTAGACTTAGGCTTGGGGGAAAATTCTAAGGCTGCATTTCAAGCAGGTATTTTAACCAGATTGTCTATTCTCGAGGGTAGGTCTACTGGAAACATCACGAGAGGAGCTGGCAGTTCCGGTGGCGCACAAGGGAATTCAGCTCCATTTCCTATGGATCCTGGAGCAGGATTAGTGCTGGTACCAATTGGATCTGTGGGTAAGCCCGAAGACACGCCACAGTCATACACTGGGTCGGCTTGGCCGTGGGGTCCATGGGGCCCTGCTGCTCCAGCTATTCCCGGTATTGCTACAGGGGCTCAAGGTATCTCCTCCTCCCCTGCCATGAGTTCACAGCAAGCTTGGGCTTGGCCATCTGGGCAGTTTGGTCCCTATCGACCGTGGCTAACAGCTGGACAGCAAGGCATGTCAGGTCCCATGATGGGGGGATGGGGCTTTCCTTCCCCTTTGAGTGCCTCTTATGGGGCTGTCCCTTTCACCGCCTTACCTTTTGGGGACTTAACACTGCCTTTAGGGGACCATTTGCTGCCAGAAACGAAAGATAAGATTCTAAAAGGGGAATATGTGGATGTCTTCTCCCTCCTGTTCCGAGAGCTGGAGAAGAAAGACAAAGGATTCGGATGATAAGGAGAAAGAAAAATTGAAGAAACAGAAAGCTGACAGGACTTGGGCCAATTGGCTGCCTGGGTTTTTCATATATGCTGGGGTGATAGCATGGGCGCAGCCTTGGAGGGGTGCTTTGCTTATACAGTATATGGATATTATTTATGTTTATAACAATTTTATTATCCTGTAATATTTTGCAATAAGACTCATCAACTATTATTAAAAGTTCATACAAAAACATTACATTTTTCTCCTCCCTCCCCCCTTTTTCTTGACGTCCAATAGTGTATTTTAAGTAAATTGCTAAAACTAAAAGGTAATTTTTTCAAATAAAGAATCTTCATTAAAAAAACTTACTGCGAGAAGATAAAAAGGAAAGAAAAAACCATATATAATAATTCATCTTCATTATAATCCTTTAGTCCTTATCAAAAGAAAATTAAAAAGAAAGTATATTCCCGCTTTTTGACTATAGTCCATGTATACTTCCTCCAAAGTTCAACTATTGTCAAAAATAGTGCTGATGTTGTTAGACCTGTTGGCTGCGTTTGACACAGTCGACCATCGGCTACTGACCCGCCGCCTCGCCGATGTTGGGGTTAGGGGGTTGGCTTTACAATGGCTTTCCTTCTTCCTCGAGGATCGGGGACAAAGGGTGGCAATCGGAGGTGAGCTGTCCCAGAGGCGCACACTACATTGTGGGGTGCCTCAGGGAGCAGTTCTCTCACCGATGCTATTTAATATCTATATGCGCCCCCTTGCCCAGATTGCTCGGGTGTAACCAGTATGCGGATGACACCCAGCTCTATCTGCTAATGGACAGCCGGCCTGGCTGCGTCCCAGAGAATTTGGACCTGGCACTGCAGGCCATGGCAACCTGGTTGAAGCTGAGTGGGCTGAAACTGAATCCAGTGAAGACAGAGGTCCTTTGTCTGGGTCGGGGCGCTCTGGGGAGGGAAATACCTCTCCCGGTCTTCAACGGGGCACCGTTGAAAGCGGCGTGCCGGGTCAGGAGCCTGGGGGTTTTACTGGAGCCTTCATTATCAATGGAGACCCAGGTAACAGACACTGCTAAGTCAGCCTTTTTCCATTTGAGGCGGGCAAAGCAGTTGGCCCCCGTCCTAGAGTGTCAGGACCTAGCAACAGTGATCCACGCAACAGTCACCTCGAGACTGGATTACTGTAATGCCCTCTATATGGGGCTGCCTTTGTGCCGAACCCGGAAGCTGCAGCTGGTGCAGAACGCGGCTGCTAGACTGCTATTGGGGCTCCCAAAGTGGGAGCACATACAGCCGGGGCTGCGTGGACTGCACTGGCTTCCAGTTACATACCGGATTCGTTACAAAGTGCTGGTTATTACCTTTAAAGCCCTATATGGCCAAGGACCTGCCTACCTGAGGGACCGTCTTTCCCCATATGAACCCCAGAGAGCATTGAGGTCAGCAGGGAAGAACCTGCTGACCATTCCCGGGCTGAAAGAGGTAAAACTACAGAGTACCCGCACTCGGGCTTTCTCTGTAGTGGCTCCACACCTATGGAACCAGCTCCCGGAAGAAACGCGGGCCCTGCGGGACTTTGAACAGTTCCGCAGGGCCTGCAAGACCATCCTTTTTAGGATGGCCTACATCGATTAAAGAGAGAGACTGCTAAGGAAAATAAAAACTTACCATCGGTTTAATAGCACCAGGATGTCAATTTTATTAATTTTACTAATTTTATTTTAGAATTTTAATTAATTTGTTAAATTAGTTATTGCTTCGAACATTATTGTACTCAATGTATTAATTTAATGTTGTTAGCCGCCCTGAGCCTGCTTCGGCGGGGAGGGCGGGATACAAATAAAATGATGAATGAATGAATGAAAAATCGCCAGATATCCTTTAACCTTCCATTGTTTTTCAACATATATTTGAAATTTTCCCCATTCGTTTTTAAACTTCTCTAAATCATTTTCTTTTAAGATTCTTGTAAGCTTGTCCATTTCACTCCAATGCATAACTTTTAAAGTTCAGTCCCACTTTTCTGGTAGCTTATCCTGCTTCCACATCTGCACATATAATGTCCTTGCAGCTGAAAGCATATACCAAATTATTGTTCTATCTTGTTTCGGAAACTTTTCCATTTGTAATCCCAACAACAAGATGTCTGCTGCCTTCTGTCAAGCATGAGATTTCAAAATAACCAGTCCTTGGGTTTTGAAACAAAGTGTGGTTTATTGATAATCTATGTGGCTCAGCCGAGCTAGGTATTGGAACTGATACTTAGTAACAACAGAGTACATACTTTAAAATGGCACATCAAAGATTCTCTAAACAATTCTACATTCACGTGTGAAATTCACACACTAAATTCCTTATCTCTATTGCAGTTGGTGCATCCTGGGTCCAGGCCTTGCTGGGCCTAGGAAAGAGGACATTCCTGCATTTGTTAGTAAAAGCGAAAGAAGCAATGGAGGGGGTTTGCTACTTTGATGTGCGTGGGTATAATTCATGATTAGTAACAATTCTATGATCTGACAATGATAACAAATAGAGAATTCACAATGCTTGACAATTCTATGATCTGACATAGTCCTCTGACATTTCCCTTAATATTATAACCCAAAATTTTTGAAATCTCTTGCTGAATCATTTGCCAAAATTGTTTTGCCTTTTCACAAGTCCACCACATATGGTAGAAAGATCCTTTGTGCTTTTTACATTTCCAACATCTGTCCAACACCTGATTGTTCATTTTTGCCAATTTCTTAGGTATCATGTACCACCTGTAAAACATTTTGAAACAATTTTCTTTAATGTTATAACATATCAATATCTTCATAGAGTTCTTCCATAAATACTCCCATGACTCCATCTGTATTTCTTTATTTCTATTTATCACCCATTTTATCATTTGAGATTTGACTACTTCATCTTCTGTAGACCATTTCAACAATAGTTTATAAATTCTTGAAATCAATTTTTCTGTCCAACACCTGATTGTTCATTTTTGCCAATTTCTTAGGTGTCATGTACCACCTGTATAACATTCTGAAACAATTTTCTTTAATGTTATAACATATCAATATCTTCATAGAGTTCTTCCATAAATACTCCCATGACTCCATCTGTATTTATTTATATTTATCGCCCATTTTATCATTTGAGATTTGACTACTTCATCTTCCATAGACCATTTCAACAATAGTTTATAAATTCTTGAAATCAATTTTTCGTTATCACCAAACAGCATTCTCTCCAGTTCTGTTTGTTCTTGTCTTATTCCATCATTTTTAATGTCCTGTTCAAGCAAACTCTTGATCCGTTGCAACTGAAACCAGTTATATTTATATTGTAATTCTTCAGCCAATTTTAATTCCACCTTCCCTCCATGTATTTTTAACAATTGTTTGTATGATAGCCATTTCTCTTCATTGATATATATATAGTATATATCGCCTTCACCATTCTTATAAAATCTTCTCCCAATCTCAGTTTCTCCATCATTGCAAACATAAAATCCCAATGCACATTATCGAAAGCTTTCTCTGTGTCTGCAAAGAATAATGCTACTTCTTTTTCAGGATGTTTCTCATAATATTCAACAATGTCTATAACTGTTCTGATATTGTCTCTAATTTGCCTCCTGGGAAGAAATCCTGCTTGCTCTTCTTTAATAAAATTGTTCAAATGCTGTTTAAGGCATTCTGCTAGAATTCTAGCATATATTTTATAGTCATTGTTAAGTAATGAAATTGGTCTGTAGTTTTTTACATTCGTGGCATCTCTGTCTTATTTCAGTATCAACGAAATTACTGCTTTTTTCCATGTATTAGGTTTTTCCCCATCTGTTCTTATAATATTCATCAATTTCTGAAGTTTTGGTGATAACGCCTCCACAAGCACTTTATAAAATTTTGCCATAAAACCATCTGGACCTGATGCTTTCCCTTATTGCCACCTCTACTTCTCTTCTTTCAATTGGTTCATTTAGTACCTTCTCCATATTTTCTGTTAAGGGGTTTACTTTAATTTTCTGTAGATATGCTTCAGTTTTTCCGTTATCCACCTTTTGACCTTTAAACAGCTTAGCGTAGTATTTATAAAATTGTTTTTTGATTCCTTCCTGGTCAACAATGTCCTTACCTTCCAATACAATTTTGTTAATAATTTTATTCTCCCTTTTTTTCTTCATTTGCCAGGCCAAATATTTTCCAGGTTTATTTGCTCCTTCAAAAGATTTCTGTTGAAGTCTTTTTAAATTCCATTCCACTTCTTTGTTTAACAAATGTCTCAACTGACTTTGTAATATTGTAATCTCCCTTATAATTTTCTTTTTCCTAGGCCTCTTTTTAAGCTCCTTCTCCTTTTTTCCAATCTCTTTCTGAATATCCAACATTAGCTTGTCTTTGGCTCTTTTGTCTTTATTGTTCAGTGTAATTAAAATACCTCTCAATACCACTTTATATGCATCCCACACAGTTTGAAATTGAATGTCCTCTTTTTCATTTATTTGAAAGAAAGACTTGTCTCCTTTTCCAGAGACACCACTACTTCCTTTTTCTGTAGCAAATCTTCATTTATCCGCCATCTTAGAGTCTTTTTCACAGGTTTTGTAGACCACATTAATGGATTGTGGTCTGCCCCTACTTTAGGAAGAATCTCTATTTTTTTCGTTATAAGTCCAAGATTTTTTGTACTCCATAGCATATCAATTCTTGAAAAAGAATTATGCCTTGCTGAAAAGAAAGTATAATCACGTTATTTAGGGTTAAATTCCCTCCATAAATTCTTCCAGACTTTCTTGTTTTGCTAACTCAAAAAATGACTCTGGTAATTTTTCTTCATTATTTTTTCCCCCCAGATCTGTCCAACATATTTTTAACTGTTCCATTAAAATCCCCCATTAGCATAATTTGCTCATTCGTCACTTGGTCTAATTCTTGCATAATGTCCTTTTAAAAAGTTTTTTTTGCTCCATTTGGGGCATACAATCCCAATAACAAAGTTCTTTTGTAGTTCAACATCACTTCCACCGCAATATATCTGCCATCATCATCCTTGAAAATCAATTTTGGGTCCAATTCTTGTTTAACATAGAAAACAACTCCCTTTTTTTTCTCCTTAGCCAGTGAACAGAATTCCACACCCAGTTGTTTATTCCATAAAAATTTATAATCCATTTTAATGTGTACTTCTTGTAGGCAAATTATATTACATTTTTGTTTCCCAATCCAATGAAACATTGCCTTTCTTTTTTGTGGTGAATTAAGTCCATTTACATTCCAAGATATTAATTTGTAATCCATCATGATTTTCTATTTTTAGTCTGTACCCCCAAACTCCTTATGTTCATCCAAGAATTTCATCATTTCCTGGGTGCTTGTAATTGTAAATCTCTTCCCTTTATGTTCAAAACTTAAACCCTCTGTAAGTATCCATCTGTATCTCATTTCATTTTCTCTCAGCTTTTCAGTCAGTTTTTTGTATAATCTCCTGTCATTTATAACTTTCCTTGGCAATTCTTTCATGATTCTTACACTACTACCATCCATCTCCAATGCATTTTCAAATTGTTTACTTAGAATCTTTCCCACCATGTCTCTTGTCACAAATCTTACAACCACATCTCTTGGAAGTTTGTTTTTTCTGGCATACTCTGAATTAACCCAATAAATATAGTCGTAAAAATAACTAGTTTAATAAGGGTCATCCCCCCAAAACTCAGCATTTTTATTATGTATGTCCTTAAATCAGTCTCAATACATTCAGGCACCCCTCTCAGACGAATCTGATTTTCCATTAGTTTACAGTCTTGTAGCACTGCTTTCTCCTGCATTTTTTATAGTGGAATCCACTGTGTCAATTCTTGAGTCTTGGTCTTTCACCTTCTCTTCCACCTCCTGCACTTTCTTTAACGCTGCTTGGGAGTCTTTTCTGAGATCTTCAATTTCTTTTTTAAATTCTTTTTTAATCACCTCTGCACTGGATTCAATGTCTTTTTTAAATTCTTTCTTACTCTCTGTTATTGAATCCTTTATTACTTTCACCAGTCTTGCCTCCATGGCCTCTATTGCCTCCTGCCAATTAGACATTTTTGCTTCTTCAAGTGTCCTAGCCCTTGTACGAAACTGCTTTGCTCCTGCTTTGTTCACAGACATAACTGTCTGCCCATTGCTGAAATAGGCTCAAAAGTTGACCTCATCAAATTAATTTTTAATATCACAGTCTTATAGATTAAGGCATGACCTTTTAGATGAGCCTAAAATCGCCGTTCTCAGAGACACCTAAGTCGAGATATTAATTTTTTAAAGTTTTATTTTTTTCAAAATTGCATCCGAGGCTTTTCTGTCCCTTTTTAAAAACACTTTCTTTTTTTCTCCTTAAGTCCTCCAAAATTGAATCAAAACATATAGTCCAATAGATCTCACCTTTTAATGATGATATCTGCCGGCTCCACTACTTTTTAAAGTCTTGTTTACTTTTAAATTTTTTTTAAACATTTGACCTTTTAATGGCCGCCAGTACTTCTCTATGATTTATAGTTCCAGAGAGGGCTAGGAGGCTTGCAGTTTTCCCTTCTCTTAATGGTCACTTCCTTCCTTTCTTGCCATGAAGTCTCATTCTCGATGGTTAAGAAGTCTCGCGTTAGTTCTGTAACATCATTTCCTGTGACATCCCACAAGTCAGCAGATGTGTTTTCAGAGGGGGTTGTCGAGCCCAACCACAGGTATGCAAAACAACAGCTGTTTTCCTTCTTTTAACCTTATTTCTTTAAGTTCATTAATCCCAAATTTATTCCCTCCTTTATCTTCCTTACTTTAACATAACATAGTTGGATCCAGACCTTTATCTTTATTTCAAATAAGTCTTATTTTAGTCCCGGAGTGATAGATAAAGATCTTTACCTTTAAAATTGCGATCCTTTTAAACACCGTTCTCTTCAAAAGTAGACGTTATTCAGTTCCAAAGAAGCTTTGAATCCTGGTGAATTTAAGTCAATTTAATGACCTCAGAAGTCCTCTGTAGACGTTGGAATGCAATCCTTCTCCGGGGACCCTTCAAAGCCAAAAAGGAACCCCACTGGAATTCCTCGTCAGCCAAAGTAAATCTCCTCAGAATTTAATATGCGTGTCTCCTGCCTGGGAGAAGAAGGCAGCAGGCGTTAGGATCGCCTTCTCTGCCCAGAACAGAGGCTCTGGTCTGCTCCTCTAGTGAGAAGCACCTCAATTCTCCATGACTCAAAACCAGAAGTCCAGTATATGGATATTATTTATAAGGGGTATACGATAATAATAATAACACATTTTATTTATATCCTGCCCTCCCCGCCGAAACAGGCTCAGTGCGGCTCACAACATTACGATGTTTAATGGGCCCGCCTGGCTTCAATATGACCAGGAGTTCAGGATGAGGTCTGCTCTATACCCTTCCCTTCAGTGGGATCGTATTCACCAGCAGCTTTGGCTCCAAGTCATGTCCCCTGCTTGACCAAATTGTGGAATATTTAGCAGAACAAGTGGTACCACGGAATCCAATTTATGCACAAATGCTGTACTTCTAATAATTTTATAATTATTTTTTCTTTCTTCCTGTTTTTCCAAGGAACTGAAATTTTTAACTTTATTTGAGTGAAAAGGATATTATAACTAAGTCACACGCAATGCCTTATGGTAAATAAGTTTGATGAGTTTAACAAAATTGTTTTTAACGTATAAGCTTTTGTTTGTATGCCCACTTCTTCAGAAGAGAAAGGTGCAAGCGCAAAGGAACTGAGTACTCTCAGAACATACTATTTTGTAATTGTTGAGTCAGCCCCCCTTGAACTTCAGTTTATTCTGGGTTTTCCATTGCCAAACATGATGTACTTATGAGACAACAACCTGGTTCAGAAGAAATACCATATTCACAGGCAACATGGTAGTATTTTTCCTTCTTGGATTCCTCCACATATGACAACTCTCATCTATCTCTCATCTATCTCTCATCAATCTGCCACCAGGTCTGAACAAGATAGGGATTATGACACAAGGCTGTTAGTAAAAGCGGCATGACAAGTCTTCCATAGGCTGCATGCAGACTTACCCCTGTTGTTTCCCTGCCAGTTATAGCCGAGCATATGGAATGGTACAATGACTTCACAACATGTGTTTACCATCTGTCTAAATGTTACTGACAAAAACTCAGCACTGTATATGACCTGCAGATGGAATACTTTCACTAAGTTAATTACACCACTGTAAGAGACAGGAGATCCAATATATTCTCACGGGAGGGTAACATGGTATTTACTGCTTAGTACAGAGCTTTTTAACTTCAAGCCATTTTCTATCAAAACTACCTTTTGCAAATCGTCTTTTCTAGGATGATCTGCAATGGGGAAAGTCTTTAGTTACGTAAAATACATTGCTTTGGCACATTAAGTCTAAGAATGGATATCTGAATACATAACAGAGGTTTCCTCCATTATAGGTATGACCCATGACATCAGGGTTCGATACTCTGTTCAGTCATAAAAGTCACTGGTTACCTTAGGTTAATAACTCATTCTTAGACTAACCTATATCATAGGGGTGTCATGAAGATAAAACAAAGAGAAGAACTACGTATGCACACTGCCTTGAATGAATAAGAGAGAAAAAACATACATGATGTATGTCAAAATTTTCAAAAGTAAGTTCAGGTAAATATTAAGTATTTAGCAGAAGAGAAACAAGACACTCTTGCTCTTTTTCCTTTCCTACTTCTAGTGTCAAGACTGGGTGTTGCACTGCCAAAAAGTATCAGGCATGAAGGCTGCCTTTTAATTATGCTTTAAGTTATATTGCTTTGAATTCTTCTCGCTTGAAAGACAAAAGATGAAATCTACTTTCAACGGCAGATTAGTACAGACACACAAAATGGCAACAGAATTCTACTTTCAGAAGGATTTCCTAAAATATCATGAGAATAAGGAAAATCCGAACACTACAACTATCTGATCCTTTTTAGGAAATGTGCATTTTTCAGAGGGGCAGCATCTGATTTAGCAATACCCCAATGGGGCTATTATTACTTTCCCGGTATTGAAGTCAGACTGACTGGCCTGTAATTTCCCGGATCTCCTCTGGAACCCTTTTTAAAGATGGGGCTGACATTTGCTACCTTCCAGGCCTCAGGAACGGAGGCAGATTTCAATGAAAGATTACATATTTTTGACAGAAGATCCACAAGTTCAACTTTGAGTTTTCACAACTCTTGGATGTATGCTATCTGGACCTGGTGACTTATTAGTTTTTAATTCATCCATCAGTTGTAGGACCTCCTCTCTTGTCACCTCAATCTGACTCAGGTCTTTCAACACCCCTTCCAAAATTAGTGGTTCTGGAGCGGGCAAACACTTCTCATCTTCCACAGTAAAAACGGAGGCAAAAAATGCATTCACTTCTCAGCCATTTCCCTATCCTTCAGTAATCCTTTTACCCCTTGGTCATCCAAGGGCCCCACTGCCTCCCTGGCTGGTTTCCTGCTTCTAATATATTTGAAGAAATTTTTATTGTTGGTCTTTATGTTTTTTTGCAATATGCTCCTCATAGTCCCTTTTTGCCCCAAATAAATAACAGAAACTCCTATCAATGCATCACACAAAATACAGTAGCTAATAACACATCCCAGATTTGGAAGCCAGAATTTGTAATGGGGGCATAGCTGGGAGTTCAGTGATACAACAAATCAATATACTTAGTATCACAGCAATAAGGGGCATATTCTGACAGTACGTGCATTATTTCATTAAAAATGATTCACAGAGAGGATGCTGATGTCAGCGCCAGATTTTTCTAACGGCTAACAGGCAATATGTACAAGATGCAGTGCGTTACTATATTTTTTCCCTGAAACATTTTACATTATTCCTCAGAAAATAATTAAATCTTGCAGCCAGTGTGAGGAGGTCTCAACTTTCATTCCCATTAAATGGCTAACTTTGCTGGAGACCTTTACATTTCTTTCCACTGTCGTATTTTTATAGTTGCTTTAGCATATAGCAGGATAAGGGTCGTCAATTAGTTTTGCCATTTCAGAAGATTAGCTCAATATCTTTAGGAACCTACATCCACCCTAGTCATCCTGAGTTAATCTGTGATAGGATACATTTTCTGCTTTCACATTACATATTTGTTCATTTAGAAGATCACCAGTTGCATTTGTTGTGTTGCTAGCTCACAACTATGATGGTTTTGTGTGACCTTTTTTTAGCCTGTGGCAATTAGAATATTTGCATTACTCAAGTCCTCATTTCTGGGAGCATGCTTGTTGGCCATAGAGCTCTGATCCCAAACCATTTGAAAGAATGAAGACTGTCTGGACCAGGCATGTCAAACATGCATTTCAGGGGCCAAATCAGGCCCTTGAAGGGCTCCTATCAGGCCCCCAAGCAACTGGCTGTCATCTGCTTCCTTCTCCCTCTCGCTTGCTTTCTTCTGCATAACAGTTTGCTTTGCCAGGCTTGCTCAACTGCATAGGAGCTACAGACCAAAACCTCTGTTTTCTCCATTGGCTGAGGCTGCTTCCTTGGGGAAAAAGTTGGGGGGAGGGAGAGCTTGCTTTGCCAGGTTCTCTCAATCACACAGCAAAGCTACTGAGCCAAGCCTCTCTTCCTTCTATTGGCTAAGGCTCTCCCCCCCACACCCCAAAGTCCCCTGGGGAAGGAAGGAGCGAGCCACAGCTTCCTTTGCCCAGTTCTGGGGATCCATGGGAGAAATACAAAGAAAGCACCTTTAAGACCAATGTGCTAACGTTGTAAGCAAGTTTTAGGTTTTTTTTAAAAAATATATTTGATTGTGTTTGTCTGTATCCTTTATAAAGTTCATATCTCTGCTACCTAAGCTTAATAGGTACACATATGGCGTGACCTGACATGGCTTGACCCAACCCGACATGGCCAGGCCCAACAAGTTCTCATTTATGTCAGATCCGGCCCTCACAACAAATGAGTTCAACACCCCTGGCCTAGAGTGTCTATGTCCCTAATTCAAAATAAAAGCTTGTAAAACTTCCTTTAAAAATAATTAAATTTACAGACATACATATATAAAATATTTAAATTAAACAGTAAAAACAGTAAAAGACCAATTTAATATAGTATATAAAACTTAAAATTACAAAGACTAAGATGGCAGATTCCGCCTCACAGACATGGCCTATTGTCTAGGTCCATAGGTCATGTGGCAGTGGGATGGAATGAGGGGAGCGGGGAGGCCGGTAACAAGTGACGCCCACTGCCTCAGTTGAAAGCCTGGCGAAAGAGCTCTGTTTTACAGGCCCTGTGGAATTGAAGCAGATCCTGCAGGGCCCAGATCTTCATTCCACCAGGCAGAGGCCAGGGCTGAAAAGACCCTGGCTCTCATTGAAGCCAGATGGACATCTCTGGTGCTAGGTATTACCAAAAGTTATTGGGTCGCTGATTGTAAGGACCTAAAGGGCTCATACAGGGAGAGGCGGTCCTGAAGGTATGCTGGCCCCTGGCTGTATAGGGCTTTAAAGGTAAGTACCAACACCTTGAACCAGATCTGGTACTCAGTGGGTAGCCAGTGCAGTTCATGCAGCAAAGGATGGATCCGTGCCTGTACAGGCGACTAAGTCAACATCCGTGAATCAGCGTTCTGCACCAGCTGGAGTTTCCAGAGGAGGGCCAAGGGCACAGAGAGTTACAATAATCTAGCCTGGAAGTGACCATCCCATGGGTCACTGAGGCCAGGTCGTGGGGGGCAAGATACGGGACCAACTGTCTGACCTGCCTCAGATGGTCACCATCAAACTTTCAGAACTGCTATACTGTACTGTATTACTACAGCACCGTGAAATGTTTTAAAGAATTTAAATATGTAATTATGTTTTATATGTTTTATTGGTTTTTAATGGAAGTAATGTGATGTTGTGAGCCGTCCTGAGTCCGCTTGCGGAGAGGGCGGAATATAAGCTTAACGTAATAATAAATAAAATTAATAATAAATAATGGAAAAGGGCTGATTTGGCAGTGGTGGCAATCTGGGCCTCCATAGTTAGATAGGCATCCAGGAATAACCCCAAGCTCTTCACCCTCAACATGGGCATCAGTGGAGCCTCATCAAAGGATGGAAGTCTGATCTCTGATCCCAGCCCCCTGTAACCTAGACACAGAACCTCTGTCTTCAATGGATTCAATTTCAGCCGGCTCTGTTGCAACCAACCAGCCATGGCTTGCAATGCGCTACCCAGTTTCTCTGGGGCCAAATCCAGGTGGCCATCCATCAGCAGATAGAGCTGGGTGTCCATTTGACTGTCCATTTCTCATATAAGCCTCACCACAACACTGTAAGATATAAGCTGACTGTGGTTGACTAGCCCAAAATCACCTAGTTTCCCACAAACAACCAAGCCAGTTAAATTGTCATCTGCCAGTCCAACACCATAACCACTTCATCACACTGCCCCCTACATTGTTAGGGTTTATTTTAAGAAACCATATTAAGTGGCCACGTGTTCCAAATTACAGGAATTCATGAGATTTATACTATGATAGGCAAGACTTGTACCAGATACTTTGGGTCAAAAAACACTCGTTATTGTTCCCAAGTACTTCAAGTGATTGATAATGGAAGGGAGTGGGGGGAGAGAGAGTTGCTACTGAAATCTGAGACAGCACATTCCATCTGTTGACTTAGGGATTCATTTAAAGGTAAATGTAGTCCCCTGTGCAAGCACTAAGTCGTTACTGATCCATGGGGTAACGTCACATCATGTTTTCTTGACAGACTTTTTATAGGGCGGTTTGCCATTGCCTTCCCCAGTCATCTACACATTACCCCCAGCAAGCTGGGCACTCATTTTACTGACCTTGGAAGGATGGAAGGCTGAGTCAATCTTGAGCCGGCTACCTGAACCCAGCTTCCACCAGGATTGAACTCAGATCCTGAGCAAAGCTTGGACTGCAGTAATCTGCGCCATGGGGCTCCCTTGGGATCATTCACCCAAGATAAATAGCATATTGATACTATCAATGTCTTTAAAAAAAACAAATTTGGTGCCTTCAAAACGAAAAAAGAATAATCACAAACATGATCCTGAACAAAATCTGTTTTTATGGTACATCAGTCTAAAGATTCTAAATGAGTTTACAGCATGTACAACCCAAAATATATAAGCACGACGCATGATTATTATTTCATTCTACCTTTGTACTGGTTTTTTCATGCATTAAGCATATTAATTGTGAAATCCAATTATCTCTTCATTGTCTTTGTTCCCCGATGCCTTGTATTTGAAATGCCGATAAAGGTCTAAGCACTCATTAACAGTAACAGAGTTACTCTAATGTAGATCATTATTCATCTGGAGCAAGCAAATTCTTCAGTAATTAAAAACAGATTGCCAATTCAGTAGATTTACTTTAGTTTGATAAACTGGTAAAAAAAATTAAAAATTAGCTCTTGTTTAAATATGATGAAAGACAGGGGAATGAAGATACTGCTTCTATGCAAAAGGACTTCTTCGCTCCAGTCATCTTGACCTCTTGTCCAAAAACCTAATCTAGGTTAGCAGTGGGTATATCATGATCTGTTCCAATGTTCACACAAAACTTTACCAGGGCCACTCTCCTCAAATCCATCCCAGAACGAAAGTTTCCCAGAACCAAAGTTTCCATTGAACATTAAAAACTTTTGAATTCTAGCCATTTGCTGAAAATTAATTTCTTTCTAAATGCATCTTAAACTTTCAAAACCCTGTTTTAAATGGAGGGAGTGGATTTCACAAAGCAGCCTCATATAAATGTCATGTCAACTGTGAGATATTAACAGAAAGATGCGTGAACTGACAGGATGAAAAACTTTCAACATGAGTATTTTCTCTCTCAGAAATACCCCTATGTGGTTTTAAGGATTGAACAGTAATTGCATGTGACTTGTCATCATTATTTGACTGACAGCAAACACAGTGGTCTGTCTCTAACCTTTCGTCTATTGAGCTGGATCCAGACTAAAACAGACAGTTTTCAACTATTTCTCCTTTCTGCAACAGACCTCCCCTCATGTCACTCTTCAGGGTCCCCCCCCCCTCCCAAAGCACCATTTCGTGGAGATCAGGGGGAGGCAGTGAAGTTCTATTCCACCACTGGATGGAAATCCCATCTCCCCTTACACTTTCTCACTGGGCTTGGTGCAGCCAACTCCCCTGCTGCACTCTTCAGCTCACTCAGAGCAGCTCCAAGTAAGCCAGCCGAGGCTTCCTTCCACTGTCCTATGCAGCATGCCTGGAGCTGCTCGGTGTGGGCCCAACAAGACTTCCTTCCCCTCTCTGCTTTCAGCAGCTCACCAAGAGCAGCTCCAGGAGGCTCACCAGGGCTTCCCTTCTCCTGGCAGATCTGAGACTATCACCACAGCAACTACCAGGCTCCTTTCCAGCTGTTCTAGAGTAAGTGTATTGCCTGCACATGTGCAGACAATGCTTTTTATTTGGGGGGGGGGATTTAAACCCCCTAATGTGTGATTTTTTTTTCCCCTGTTCATATTTTTCCGCAAACCTAGGGGCCACAAGTTTGCAGAAAAGCCTGTTTGAGGGAACTGTGCCCCCATCTGTGGATTTAGATATTTACAGATGGGAGCACACTTGGGAATTAGATATATAGATACGGGGAACATATAAAACTGCCATACTGAATCAGAGCCTCGGTCCATCAAAGTCAGTATTGTCTACTCACTGGCAGCGGCTCTCCAGGGTCTCAAGCTGAGGTTTTTCACGCCTATTTGCCTGGACCCTTTTTTAGAGGAGATGCCAGGGATTGAACCTGGGACCTTCTGCTTCCCAAGCAGATGCTCCGCCACTGAGCCACCGTCCCTCCCAAACAGAGCCAGTGTGATGTAGTGGTTAGATATTGGACTAGGATCTGGGAGACCCAAGTTCAAATCCCCACTCTGCCACGAAGGTTTGCTAGGTGACCCTGAGCCAGTCACACACACTCAACCTACCTCACAGGTTGTTATGAGGATAAAATGGAGGAAAGAAGAACAAAGTAAACTGCTTTGAGTCCCCTTTGGGGAGAAAAGCAGGGTCTTATAGAAGTAAGCAAATAACTTGTGGCTCATGCTTAAACTGTTATTTCTATAAAGCCTAAGAATCACAATGCATTTTTATGCAACCATCCACAACAGCATCTATTTTAGTATGAAACCCCCTTCAGGGTTAAAAAAGCTTCCTTGTAGGTAGTATCTTTCTAGATAAATACACTAACTCCACAACACAGATATACATATATTGAAGTAAACCACCTCTGTGCACCTAACAGGAAACCTAACTGCCTTGAAGCTTGAAAGCATGAGATAGCACTTGGAAAACGCTGCATTTGGGATTAAATGTTTCCTTAATCTGCTACTTAAAAGGATTAAAAACTGCTGAACAGTATACTACATTGCTCTGTCAGTTTCACAATCACAAACTATTTTGGACTGCAGTCTCCATTATGGACAGTAATTTCCCTTGTGACATGTAAGATGGATGGATGGATGATTAGGAGATAGATCCCTATATATAAACATGATATAGATATATAACATAATATATATTATTGTAATGCCAGCTGTGCAACAAAACAGCACAACAGAGAAGAAACTGCCCTCCCAACCTCCTCTTCTAACTCCCTTCTATTTTGGCCTCCCACTTTGCTCCCCAATGTCCACTGACACCAGGATGAGCACAATGCCAGGGAGGCACAGAAGGCAAAAGGGGAAAGGTAAGGAATTTCCCTTCCTCTAGTCCACTGGTCCCCAACCTTTTTGGCACCAGAGACCAGTTTTGCCACTACTGCCACCGCCACAGCTGCCCTACGGTTGCCAAGTTCAATTCAATAAATACCTGGGGACTTTGGGGGTGGAGCCAGGAGACTTTGGAGCAAGGGTTGTGACAAGCATAACTGAACTCCAAAGGGAGTTCGGGCTATCACTTTTAAAGGGACTGCACACCTTTTCAATGTCTTCCTTCCATAGGAAATAATGAAAGATAGGGGCACCTTCTTTTGGGGCTCATAGGATTGGACCCCCTGGTCCAGACTTTTTGAAACTTGGGGGGTATTTTGGGGAGACACACTGAATGGTATGCTGAAAATGTGGTGCCTTTGCCTCAAAAAACAGCCCCTCCAAAGCCCCATATACCCGCAAATCAATTCTCCATTATTTCCTATGGGAATAAGTCTCCATAGGGATTATTGTTGTTGTTATTATTTTCTTCTGTTTATTTATATTCTGCCCATTCCCCATAGGTGCCCAGAGCGAAGCACAACTTGAATAATAAAATCACAATAAAATCAACATAACAATAAAACAACACAATAAAAACTGATTACAATGTTCAATCCAACAGAATAGTTCAGCAGGACCAAGATGGTATAACAATACAATGCAGCCAAACAGCGCAGTAGGATAGTACAGTAGGGGAGGCCAACCAATCTAGTGAATAGATGCCCGCCACCTCACCCAACACCCCTCAGATCGCGCTGGGGAGGGGACAATCAGAGGGGTGATGAGGCTCGGCTCTACCGCTTTGGCAGGAATCAGACTGATTCTAAGTTATTTGAATAGCACTGAAGGAGGCTTCTCCCCCCTCCCCTTACTTCCAGAAGTGAGGGAAGGAGCAAAACTCCTCCTCCTCCAGCCTGCTCTTCAAACAACTGAATCAGCTGGGGCCCTGCCGAAGCGGGTAGGGCTGTCTCCAAGCCTCCTGGCTCCTCTGCTCGTGGGGGAGGGGGAGGAACACAGCACGGCGCTGGGGAAGGGAGGGGAGGTGGTGGGCCGTGGTGCCTTGTGCATGGGGGACAGAGTGTGGTGCCCCTTTGCAGCACTGCGAAGGGCAAGTGGGGGATGGCAGTAGGGGGCAGAGGAAAGGGAGTGGCGGCCCAGTTGCTAATAGGCCGCGGCCCAGTAGTGGGTCATGGCCTGGGGGTTGGAGACCCCTGCTCTAGTCTAACTCCTCTTGGGCTTTTTGGGGGGGCAAGCCTAAATTTAAGTAAATGATTATTACAAAGAAATTCAGAAGATTCCAGCTTCTCATATTTAATCTGTTTTAAGCCAACAGAAGGGCAAACTTGTCCCACAAGCTGAGGGTGTGTGACTGACTCAAGCCTATCCAGAGAGGTTCCTGTACCTGTGAAATGTTACATAAAATAATTCTAGAATTTTCTTTCCTTTTACAGAGGCTTCTGTTTTTATGAGCACAAGAAAAGAATCATGAAGGACAAGAAGGAAAGCAACAGACACAATCCACTTGTTCACCATTTGCCCTGCTCCTCGCCTTATCAATATTAATTGTACTCCTTTCTCGCTTGCTTCAAAACAATGAATTCACTTTGGTCTAAAATTGGAGGGAATCTTTTCAACAACTGGGCATTCCCCCTGTCAATCAGAAGAGGCAGGAAGAAGTCTGTAATTTCTGTTTCCATCAGCACGTAGTAACCTCCCCCGAGTTCAATGACCTCTACACTTGCCCACAGAATGCTCAATGTACCTGTCTCTTTCATATAACTTGAATAGCAGGCAGGGATGAATGTTTTTACTTATTCACTCATATCTGGCTTTTCACCCTAAAAGGGAACCAAAAAGCATATAAGATTCTTCCCTTCTCCGTCTTATCCTTACAACAACCCTGTGAGGTGAGAAGCTGAGGGTGTGTGACTGACTGAAGGCTATCCAGAGAGGTTCCACGGCAGAACACAGGTATGAACCTGCATTTCCCATATCTCACACTATGATCCCCATTAAACAGAGAATGAGAACATAAGGCCTGAAGTCACGACAATTAAATATTGTGTTAGTTAAAGCATTTGTAATTGGCACTTAACCTAGCACCTGAATCTTCACAGACCTAACACTGAATCTTTATTGGCAGCCACATAAGATGTTCCCTAACCAGCAGTTAAGGAGGGATAAGGAGATGTGATGCCTATTTCAGATAATGATACCTCTACTGTAATTTCTACTCGTCTCTTCTCCCTGGAAGCGGAGGGCATCCCCTTTGAATTACTGGGGCCGCGATCACACACACTAAATAATGCACTTTCAATCAACTTTCAATGCACTTCCCAACTGGATTTTACTGTGTGAACTGGCAAATCAGCAAATGCAAGTGGACTGAAAGTGCAATATTCGGTGTGCATGATTGCAGCTTAGGACAGGGGTGTCAAACGTGCAACCTGGGGTCTGGGTCAGGCCCCTGGAGGGTTCCTATCAGGTCCATGAGCGAATCTGCTTTCTTTTTTTCTTTCTCTTGCTTCCTTCTGTGTCACTGGTAAAAGGAGAGAGGTCACTTGTAGGATAAAGACAGCACAGCCAAAGTTATAGTGACCGAATAACTAAGAATGTATTGAAACAAAATCATACAAATATGTTCAATAGAAGACTAAATAGCAATGACAATTCCTCAAAAGTTTCACAGTTCCATCGAAGGAGTCGCAATGAACAGGAGGTCGACGTGATTATTCCTGCTTCGGACCCTCTTCTAGCATCGGGTGCTCCAACCACATCTCTCAACCGAAGGCAAAAGCTCAGAAAAAATATCCAAGTGTTTCTGATGCATCGATCAGTTGCAAAAAGCTGCAAAACCCACAAAATGGCCTTTTGGAGTTTATTTTGAAATCTTACTGGAGACTTTCTGTCCCATTTGTTCACTGGGAATTCTATGAACAGTCTTTGGACACACTGAAAAAATAATCCTGTGGGTTTTGCGGCTTTTTGAAACTTATTGATGCATCAGAAACATTTTGATATTTTGAGCCACTTTGTGGGAAGGGCGGGATATAAGTTATGGAATAAATAAATAAAAATAGAAGAGGATTCAAAGCCAGAATAATCAAGTCGACCTCCTGTTCATTGCGACTCCTTCGATGGAACTGTGAAACTTTGGGGGAATTGTTATCGCTATTTAGTCTTCTATTGAACACATCTGTATGATTTTGTTTCAATACATTCTTAGTTAGTCGGTCACTGTAACTTCGGCTGTGCTGTCCTGATCCTTCTGTGCCACAGCTTGCTTTGCCAGGCTTGCTCAATTACACTGGAGCTACAGAGCAAAGCCTCTAATTTCTCCATTGGCTGAGGCTTTTTTTTTTTAAAAGATACAGACAGGACAAAATAAAGTATTTAAGACAGAAATAAAGAAGGTTGCCTTCAACGCACTCAAGTTTTTAAGCCCCCATCTCCAAATGATGCCTGGTGGCTGGCATCTTGCTCATTTGCCCACTAATGCCTCAGGCATTGGCAGGAAGAAAGTGTGTGTGGGGGGGGGGATCCTGTAAATTCTAGAGCATCTGGTGACCTAACTTCCACCTTTTGCCAGAAATGATGTCAGAATGCCAGTGTAACAGGCCCTGTCCCCCAATTTCTCTTGTGAGTTGCCACCTGCACCCTGACAACCCTACCCCTGGCTCTTCCGTGCCATTGCTTCCTACTGGTGGAGACAAGAATTGCACTCTACTTCCTGCATCCACTGATTGCCAGGTAAAATGGCTAGTCTTCAAAAGGATACCATCTTCTTCAAGAAAGACACAAGTGTCAAACACTTGTGGGGTGGAGGGAGAGATGTATCTTCTGCACTACAACTAATATACAGAAGCAAGATGCTGCTAACCATAACTACAATACAATGAAGAATTGCTTAAGCAGCACTCTTACCAATTGTTTATATTGTAACCAAACCAAACAAGCATTAAGTTTCCAAATTGGAAAAGTGTCCCTAGATAACTTTGAGATGCTCTAGAGTCACAACTATAAATCTGATTTGGTACCTGGATATTTGGACCCATGCTACAAACACAGATCGACTGCATAGCCATAATTTTATCCATGTAGGTCTAGTGCGTCTCCAGAGAAGTGAAATATACATTACCTAAATAAAATTAAACGAACACAGAAATTTACACTAATCTTTTCCAGATTAAAATTCCTGGATGTGATGGAGAAGAGAAAATGCACAAAAGATCATTTGTGTCATTTCTTTAGTAACAGGAATATAAGCATTGGAATTGAGGACTGACTTGTGGAGAGAGTTCCAAATAAGGCTTCAATATCACCCTTATTATTGCATCCATTGCTAACTCTAGCTAGGCCTAGTTTCCATGAAGCACTTGATTTATTGCCAAGGTCACCTCTTATGTATTTCTGTGACCGCACCCTTTTTTGCAGCACTGATACTGGAAAGCTAACCTCTATTAAAAAGAACTCTGTGCCCTTCCTACATAAAGTTTTACAAAACATGGACTGTGGAAACAAATTCTTAAATTGGATTAAAAGTATTTATACCCATCAATATGCCAGAATCTTAGTGAATGGATCCTTATCAAGGAAAACTGAGATCGCAGATGTGCAATTTTGAGAGGTCACCAGTGTGCCAAGTTCAGAAAATACCTCCAAACTACAAGTTCTTGCTAGTCCAGCCAGCAGATGGCCTTCCTTTCCAGCAACAAGTTCAGGTAGCCTTTGTTTACTAAATTTGTCATTTATTCTGTATTTCTTCCCACAGAGCATCTCCAAATGGCACCCACACTGAGAATATAAATTTGTAACACTTATTAAACAGTTAAGAACAGACTAAATTTTTCTGCATTGGTCAACAGCTGTGATAAATAGTGGCATGCTGTCAGCTGTGAATTTTATGAGGGTTCCTCTCAGAGCTCCTTAACTTCTTAAGAGATGCCTCCCAAGAGGATCAGCGCCCTCTTTCTCTCTATACTGAAAATAAGATTTGGCAAAACATTTTGTTCCAATCTTCAGCTGCACTGCTGCTGGTAACTCACAAACCTGGAGAGTTTTCTCCCCCTCCCCACTAATGAAGGAGGACCCCCGAGGACCCCTGAATAATTAATGAATACCCCTATAATAATGAATGAAAGCATGCTTCTGCCTTCAAAAAGAGGGTGTCTGCTGCAATGTTCGTTAGAAGCACAGACAGCCTTCACTGGGTGTGAGTTCGCAGATGTGTATTAGCATAACACAAAAGGGCCTCATTGAGAAGCCTCTTGCTGGAGCTAATAAGGAAACTTCGTCATGGAAATTTTACTAGAAGGAGTTGTAAGGAGCTGGGGAAAGTTGAATCAGATAAGCTTATGTGATTGCCTGCTTGTTTTAGGTGTGAATAAAACTGACTGTATGTAGAATGATTTTAACTCATTTTGGGGGCCCGACTGTGTTCTGCTTATGGTACCATAAAGTAAACCTTGCTTCAACCCAGTAAGTCTGTGCAGACCTCGTTATTTCTCTGCTTCATTTTGGTGCATTGGCCGGGAAATGAACGGGGTTAGGATATTTCCTTTCCCTTGGCTGGTTGTATAGCCGTCTGCCTTCCACCCTCATGGCGGGAAGACCGGACTAGGTGCCACTGTCACATTTTTGATCGAGTCCGGCTCTCTCCACCCCGGGGGGAGAAGGTGTCCAGTTTGCCAATCAGACATTTCCAGGGAATCAGAAGATCTTCAAGATTGTTAGTACGAACTGTCTGGGAATTCTGATTATCTCTCCTTAGGAGAGAAGAAGGGTCTGATCACCCCTTAAGCTCTATTAGGCTCCACTTCGGAGCTGAAGCACAGAAGCTAGGATCTGGGAGGATTTCTGTGGTGTGTGTGAAGGAGGGAAGACAAAGCCTCTAAGCGAGAGGGATTTTCTCTTGTACAGTTCCAAGGGGGGCGACCTCACTGGGTCATGAGAGAGAGGGAGTGAAAACCCCCAGGGCTCGCTGGCTGCCAGACCCCTTACTGGCAGCTCCTGTTTTCCCTAAAGTGTCTTGTTTAAACATCTGGTGCTATGGGAAACTTAAAAGCCAGAATTCTGGGGAATGTCAGAGAATGGTAGTTCCACATGGGCAGGCAAGACTCCTTTGTCCCTAAACCTCCCCCCTCCCAAAAAGAAAAATCTAACTTTTAAATCTGAATGTCTCTTAGAATAGAGAAACCTGGCTTTGTAAGGTAACAAAGACCTCTCTCCCCTTAACAAAATAAAGAAACAGAAAAGCAATGATTTGGACTAAAATTAGACGAGGCCAGTTCTCAAGGGTGAGGCTTGGAGATCTCCTGGAATCACAGCACAAAGTTCCAAGCTGCAGACCCAGTTTTCTCTGCAGAGTAATGGAAGTTTGATGTGACTGAGAACTCAGAGCCTGGTTCCCTTGGGATCTCATCTTTCTTTAGACTTCCATTCTAGATCTCTAGCAATCTGTCCTGTCTGGATATGGCAACCCCATTCAGAAAATAAAACTAACTGCAGAGAATGTGGCCTTGCCCAAAAGATCAGGTCTCTGTTAGTTTGACGAAGTCTGCCACCTGTCTGGCCGAGGTGGGTCAGCAGGCTTGCCAACTGATAGTCCAACACATGTCCAAAGTCTGGTATTTCCCCCAGAAACACCAGGAAGGTAGGTTGCCACCAGACTGGATAAATCCTTTAGCACAGAAGCCCCAGTCAAGCCTCTGCCTATTAGGAATTCTCTAGAGAAAACCAAGCCACACCACTGCAGCAAGGGGTTCCCGAAGTCAGTTTTCACAAATTAGTAGTAGGCACCTCCAAAGGCTAGTGGGTAAGTTTGGCTCGGATTGTGGTGGCCCTGAAAGCAAATAACCACAAAAACTTAAAGTTTATTTTACAAAATAGGCATGAAAGTATTGGTTTTAGTGAGCCATACAAAATAACAACGTTGTTCAATATAACTAGGTAACTGGGTATAAATTCAGAGACCTAGATATCATCATACAGAGTCCAAATGTCCAGATGGAATCCAAGGGGTTCCCCGAATAGAATAACATCAGGAGGCTGTTCAGCATAATAGGCTCTAGTCTCGGTTAGGCTAGGCAAAGAAATGCACTCATGATGTTATTTTTATGCCTCCTAGACCCTCATGGTGTAGCCAATTAAGGCTAGTCAGCTACCTCAGCACTAAAATTCAGTTGGTGCATGGCTACTGCATTACAGTTAGCCCAAAAGAACTTAGGTTCAGCTCTTTTAAAATGTAGCCAGGATGCAAATTAAACAAATGCAATTTATTACCATGATTGAGAGATTCAGAGAGTTGTACCTTTATTTTCACTTTTAAAATGCCAGAACCAAATACCTCTGAGAAAGAGAGATTAGTTTTGTTAAATATTTACTGCTTCAGTTCTATAAATTTCAGGCTCAAGGAAAGGCCTCTGAGCATGTACAGAGAGTGCCTTAAGATCAGCCCAAATTGGAGCCTGGCCTAGAGAAGTTAAAGATTGCAAATTTGCACTCCTCCTGCCCTTCCCCCATTAGGGAAGGAATGCTAATCCTCTTCTCCTTACTCAATCTGAAATCTTTAACAGAACCAGAAAAGCAAAAGGAATAATAATTTTTCTCGAGAAAAATTTTTCCTGAGACATTAAGGAAAGAAAATGTTCACCTCAAGTCTCTCCTCTAAAACCACAAGCAACCAGGTGTCTTTAGAGAAAGACTTCTTTTATAAATCAAATCCATAACTAGCCAGGGAAGAAGAAATTTAATAAATCAGATCCATAACTAGCCAGGGAAGAAGAAATTTGGTCATTTGAAAAACTTAACTTTGTGACTAAGTTGATGGAAAACTCCAGGTATCACCATTTTCACATGCAAATAAGGAAACACCCAGAGCTTGAATTTTCTCCTCTCATAATCAGAAAGAAAATCTTGTCTCTGATACAAAGCTAATCCAGTCTCTTTAAGAGAAGTAAATTGCCAGCATCTTTGCAAAGAGTCAAAGTTTTCTGTTTTGCAAAGAACTTTTGTACTAGCAACTTTTACTGGATTTTGGCTAGGAAAACTTTTACAGACCCTCTTTAGCTGTTTTAGGAAAGAAAAGACACAGCCAAATTTAATCTTAATTGTAGAAATAAGAAGTGTAAAATCTGAGGGGCCCCCCACCAGGCAGATATCTCATCACCTTCCCCATCTTGAGTTAAAAATTGCTTAACCTGGAAAAAAAAACTATCCTGGAAAATTTCTCAAGATCAGATAAGAGAATACTGGGATTAACTGCCCAGCAAGGTTTATTATCTTCTCTTTCTATCTTTTGTTAAACCAATTTTCTCTCTCCCAGCCTTAGAGAGAGAAGGATCTTTTATATATATGCTCCATGGTATCTATGGGGGGAGGCACAATTGAGATTTTTTTTGAATTCTCATCTCCTGATTTTGGGTCTAAAAGATACAAATTCAAACTTTTGAAATTCTGCAAGAATGTCTCAACAAAATGAGTAGTTCTAGATGCCTGGAGGGAAGATGTGCGTATGTTGAAAGAAGCAAGCCAGTTTGTAAGCTTCTTGGCTTGCTCAAAACACTACTTTGTTTTGCAAGAGTGCCGGTCTCCAGGTGGAACCTGGAGATCACCCCCAAAAATATAATACAATGCCCAGAACATTAAAGCCAGTGCCTCTGGGAGAGAAAGTGTCCAAGAAAATGGACTGCACGCCTTGTAATCTTCAAATTTAATTCAAATATTCAGAAATCTCCAGCCTGGAGCTGGCATCCCAATGTTCCACCTACAGCTAATCCTTCTCTGCTAGAGAAAAGACCCTGCCTGTAAACTGCCCTGAGGCTAAGAATTCTCCAAGATTAGAAGCTTTTCCTCCGATAATTTTTTTTTTTGCTTTGCCTTTTGAGTCTGAAAATATTTTTCTAGTGGCTGTTATCAGTTTCCCTTGTACTTAGATTTTGTAGCTTTAATTTTAAGGGGAACACTTAAGATTTTCAGCTTGTGATCTCCTTTGTTTTAAAGAAATGGTGCACTTAATAGAAGATATTTTGTTAAGTTTTTTTAAATCTGAGATAATGGCTTAAAAGTTTATATTTGCAATTTTGGGTTGACATGGAACATCTATTCTGCTAAAGCAATACAGTATCAAACCTTTTGGAAATTTTATTTCTCTTGTGATTTTTGTTAAGTACATCTCATACCAGGAACATGTGGCCTTCAAGTGTTACATCTAACAGTTTTCTATCTTACTTTGAACTGCTTCCCAATTTTTCATTCAGTTAAATCTGAAAATTCCTTTTGTTGTTGGTACTGAATTTTTATTTTCTTAAAAGAACAGTGTTTTAAAATTATACCTCACAAATTTTGTTTCCTACAAGACCTCTTTTCATTTGAAGCTATAGCATGTGTTATAGAAGAACGTTTGTACCCTTCCTTGGGTAAAACTACCCTCTCACTGTGCATCTTCTCTTAAGTCTTGAGAAACTAATACTTTGTTTTACCAGTGATCTAGTTATTCTCAGTGTCGTGTTTCCCATAGAAATACCTTTTCTAGATCTGTTGGTAATTCACTAGGCAGAATTCCTGAAAACTCTTGGTCTTCATTAGAAATCTGGACTTTAATAATGTTCTGCATTCCTCAAATGTATAGCTTCATTTACTCTCTTAATGTCATTTATAGTTATGTTCCATCTATGAACTGTGCATATCAATCTTCCTATTTAGCTATTTGATGAACCTCTTACCTGTGGAAAGAGGCATCTATATGCTTATCTATCTTATTTTATGTCTCCATCTATAGTATCTTGCTAGAGCTTGACCTTTCCTGAGTGTTTTGTTTGAATGAATGAATGAACTTTATTACAGTCATAGACCAATATAAAAACTATAAAACATCATATAAAACCCTCCTAAAATACCTAAGATAGTATAAAATACCCTCCTAAAAAAACATAAAATACAATAAAATACATAAACATTTCCCCACCTATACAATCCAAGATAACTAAAACATAATTGAACCAATTTTAAAATTTAAGTCAGTTCCAATTTATATAAATCCTTTAAATCAGAGTATATAAAAACATTTATAAACTAAAATTCCAAGAGATCATACAAGACATGCAGTTTCTTGTTTCTTAGTATGGAACTTCACAAGATAATGGCAAAATTTGGCTATCTGTCTAGAGATAGTTGGACTTGCATCCACCAAAAGTTTCTCAAACATGCCTCGTCCGCGTCTGCCATTGGTTTAACTACAAACGGGGAAACAAACCTATCCCTCTGTACCTGGTGGAAAGGGCATCGAAAAAACATATGAGTCATCGACTCCACCTCTCCCATAGCACAAGGACAGCGTCGGTCTTCATACGGGACTTTTCTATATTTCCCTTCTAGCATCTTTGAGGGCATGGCTGCGCATCGAGCCAACGTAAAGGCTCTTCTGTGGGCTGGTACCTCCAAATAAAAAAAGTACTTGGCCGTCCTCATAACATATTTGGTCTCAGTAGCTGCTAAAAAAGAGGGGGCCTGTTCTAGATCCCTTTGTCTCTCTATATCGCAGATTCTTTGTTTGATAATACTTTTTGCTTTGGCATAGCTCTGCGCCAAGAGGTTTTCAAGTGAGAATCCTATACTTTCTAAGTTGCTTCTGACCAATTGCAGCCACCTTGGCCTATAGGGGTCTTGAGTTATTAAAGGGAAGAGGCCTTTTTTGTTTTTATGGATCCTTAGCCATTGACATGCCGAAGATAACATAATTCTGGCCTCAATTCTCATTTGCCCAGTTTCTAAACACAAAAGGGCATTTGACACACCTGGCGGAAGCTGCAAAACGTTACGAAGAAATTTAGATTGCACTTTCTCGAGAGCCTTCAGTTTTTTAGCCGAAATGCCCAGGTTAATACCATAGAGCAATTGTGTTAACACTTTGTATTGGAACAGTTTCAGTGCTGCCGGAACATAGAAGGCCCCCTTAGAGCGAAAAAATCTCAGGATAGCGTACATTGTTTTCTCAGCTTTCTCCACCCTCATATTACAATGTTCAGTATAGGCACCTGTATTCTGAATTACCATTCCCAAATAAGTAAATTTTGTTACTTGTTCTATTTTCTTCCCTTTCATAGTCCAATACCTCTTCTTGGCTTTTTTGCCAAATGCCATCACTTTTGTTTTTTCAAAGTTTATTACCAACCGTTCATTTTCGCAGTACTTAACAAAGCTGTCTAATGCTCTCCGCAACCCAATAGGTGTTCTAGATAACAGTACCACATCGTCTGCATATAGCAGTACTGGAAGATGGCGAAGAGCCAGCTTTGGGGGGTGAAATTTAGTATCAGTCATATGTTCCACCATATCACTGATATAGTAGTTAAATAGGATGAGGGCCAAAAGGCAACCCTGTCTTACACCCTTCTGAGTTTTTATTGGTTCTGTAAGTAATCCCTGCATATTACATCTCACTCTAAGAAATGATTCTTCATGGAGTCCACGAATAAGAAATAGCAGCCTTTTATCAATGTTAGAAGCCGCTAGTTTTTGCCACAATCGTTGCCTTGAAATGGAATCAAATGCTGCCTTTAAATCAATAAAAGCAGCATATAGAGCAGTTGTACCTCTGGCAGAGTACTTCCCAATTAGCTGTTGCAATATCAGGCAGTGCTCGATTGTCGACCTTTCTTTCCTAAATCCAGCCTGTTCCAGGGGAATAATTTCTTCTTGTTCCATCCATATTTCTAGTTTTTCTAAAAGATGTCTTGTATAGATCTTACTTATTATATTTAAAAGACTTATGGGCCTATAATTGGCGGGATTATTTCGATTGCCTTTTTTAAAAATAGGGACAACTATAGCTGTCCCCCACTGCTTTGGGATTCAGCCTGTTTGATCAACATAAGTGAAAAAAGATGCCAGAAATTGTGCCCACCGATTTACATTCTCTTTAAGCATCTCAGCTGGTATGCCATCTATACCTGGAGCCTTCCTATTTTCCAGTTGCATTATATGGGCTTTTATTTCTTGCGTACTAACTGGTGGCCACTGAGGGAAGTTCTCTATGTTACCTGGAAAAGAGGGTTGGACATTGTCATCATATAAATTCTGGAAGAAAACAGTCCATGTTTCCGCCGGAATAAACATGTCCAGGGGAGAGGCTATCTTAAACCCCCCAATCTTTGTTAATTTCCAAAAAAGCGCAGAATTGTTTTGTTTAGAAAATCCTTTCTATGTTTCATGTTCTTACCAAGGTAGGACCCCAATTCTGCTTGATTTTGTGTTTCAATCCAGTCTCCAGTCCTGGCCAGGCTTGCTACTGGATAACACATTTCCGTTTGCTTGTTTTAAGTTTCTGCCTCTGCATTATTTCAATCTTCTTTGTCAAGGTGTATTAACCAGAATTTGCTTTCCAGGATTGTTTTGTTATATAGAAAGGAAACCTGGACCTGCAATTCAAGTTTAGTGCATGCTCATCATTATATAGTAGTTTTAAGAATTGTCTGTTAAGAATTGTTTGTTTGAGGATTAACTGTTATTTGCTTTTAGGATTTTGTTGTTAAAGTTTGTTGAAACTCACTCTCACACCCACAGAACAAATTTTGGATGAGCTGGCACAGAGGAAAATGGGGTTCAGTGGGACTTGAACACCCCACTGATTTCCAATGATTTAAATTCTCTAATCCAGTTCTCTAATCATTTTGGGTCTGATCCCTTGCATACATATATGTTAAACTAGCACTGTTCTATTGAGGCCTCAGTTTTGTTTTGTGTGTTTGTTTTTGAAGTTTTTCTTATTTTTGACAATTTCATATATTCCAAAGCTATAGCAAAAGTTTTTCTTCTCTTTTTGTGACCCTTTTCATAATCCAGGGGTGACCCCAACTCTGGTAATCTCTCCTTGGAGCTCCAATTTTTTGCACAATTTCATGTTTTCTTTTTTTAAGATTCATATCTGCCGCAACAAAATAAAAAGCCTTTCTTGAACCTCTAGGTGCATGCTTTCTATATGGATGTGCACTAGCTTGAATTATGAGAAGTGATGCATAGGTTTATATTGTGGATTTGTGTTCTGCATAATGCATGGTGCATGAAATCTGCCCTTTAACATTGGAAGGGTAGAGACCTTGTCAAACTGAAACTCCATGTGAGGAGGAGGAAGTCTCCAGTCCAGAGCAAGTGTGGTAATTTAGCTAATGTGTGCAACCCTATCTCAACAGGGTTGGACTCAAGTTATGGCAATTTGTGGACAGCCATGAAAAGCTTTATAGGGGAAAAGCACCCACTATTGTTGTTTTGTTTGTTTGTTTCTCCAAGTATGTTTTCCAGGCTCTTCCATATCTCAGACAATTGGAACTGGTTTTAGATATTGTTGTTTTTAAATTACTGTATAATTTAAATGCTGTTTTAAACTTATCATACATTGTATAATTTTATTGAATTTGTTGTTAGCCGCCCTGAGCCTGCCTAGGCGGGGAGGGCGGGATATAAATAAAATTTATTATTATATTATTATTATTATTATCTACCCAGAGAGCCTGAAATTTGCCTGGCTATGCCTCATTTCTGTTGGAAGGAAGGCCTCCCCCAGAACCCCATCCAAACTGAGTTGCGGAGAAAACTCATTTCCAGGGAAATTCCTCTGCCTAGCAAAAGGTTAGTTGCCCCAGCAGATCACAACAGCAGCCCCACTGCCACTTCCAAGTTGTGTTTCCAGAAAAAGAATTCCTTTTGGCTGCAACAAAAACAAATTTCCCTGTGAAAAGATTGTCATGCATACAGCACGCAAACCCTCCATGAACTCAAGAAAGAAGACCTTTTGTTAGACTATGGGAGGAGGGGAACAAGGAATTAGACAGGAAATGGTTTTTCTATTCTAAATAATGTGGCCAAATGTGGACTGCCCGCAACTGGCAATGTTTCCAAGTATGTCTGAATGTGTGTATCTTAATCATCCAGGCTACAACAAGGTGTTTCTCATAAAGGCACATGAGTTGGTTCAGTTTATAGCATGTCACTTGCATATGTCCCTTATTATTGCTTATGTGTCTTAGAAATTGAGATGAGTTCTTGTATTCTTGCATCATAACTAGTAATGTTTTATTGATAAAGAAATAAGTTCCCTAGGATCCTTCCAAGATCTATGTTCATAAATTTAGACTGGACATATGTAATTATTCAATGCTTATACTATGAATGGATTTCCCTGTTCAAGTGACTGATTATCTCAAAAATGAAATGTATCTCTAGCCTCCTCTTTCTTCTGCCTCCTCCTCAAGATCGTCCCAAATTTCAGTGATAGTCAGTCTTCAGTACCAAGATACATAGTCCCCATTTTTCCTGATTGGATTTTTTTATATATTTTTAACACATGTATAGCCTATTTTTGGTAGTTGGCATTCCTAAGCCCTTTCCCTTTGTCCCCACTGTGTCTCAACCCTGGTTGTTTGAGTCTGAACGGCAGCGTGTCATGAAATGTGGCACACATCCTCCAAGGATTGGGCGGTGCCAAAGGGGGGAAACTGATACCAGAGTGCTGCCGAATAAAGAGGGTAGCCTTAAAAGACATGGGGGGGGGCTATCAAGCTAGTTTGTGTGCTCAGAAAGGCCCCATGATGGAGACCAGGAAAACTCCATATTGGAAGGCTGGGCTGCATAGCCAAGGCATGCCTCTGAGTAACCTTCCCCCCACACACATACATCTTCTCTAGATCAAAAAATACTGGAATGCACCAGCGTGAATGGATAATCCCATCACTGTCTCTCTTCCTCCCATGACCCATCTTTACCCCATCTCTGTCAATATACTATTTCGTTACCCCATTGTAGTGTCATTTCAGTCTTTTCTGGGAATGTCGAAACCAAATTGTCACCGAGCTGCCCTTCCTGAGTGGTCATACAGAATTAATTCGTTTAATGATGATGATGATCAGTCTCCTTCAGACTTAAATAAGCTTTCAGAGACTGAAAGGGGGGAATGAAGGAGGATCCCTGAATAATTAATGAATACCCCTATAATAATGAATGAAAGCATGCTTCTGCCTTCAAAAAGAGGGTGTCTGATGCAATGTTCGTTAAAAGCACAGACAGCCTTCAGTGGGTGGGTGTTAGCAGATGTGTATTAGGATAACACAAAGGGGCCTCATTGAGAAGCCTCTTGCTGGAGCTGATGAGTAAGGAAACTTCGTCATGGAAATTTTACTAGGAGTTGCAAGGGGTGGGGAAAGTTGAATCAGATAAGCTTACGTGACTGCCTGCTTGTTTTAGGTGTGAATAAAACTGGCTGTATGTAGAATGATTTTAACTCAGTCATTTTGGGGGCCCGACTGTGTTCTGCTTATGGTACCATAAAGTAAACCTCGCTTCAACCCAGTAAGTCTGTGCGGACCTCATTATTTCTCTGCTTCACTAACACCCTAGTTCATTATGAATGCAGCAGTAATTATTTGCAAGAATTGCACATTAGAGCAAAAGAACTTGGCATAACGTCTGTCTAAATACATCGATGCACATTTGTCTGATAATTGCTTAAACAAACTTTTTAATCTCTTTCAACAAGGAAACAGAAGCTATAAATACATTGTCTGTTATACTTCTAATTCCTCACTCTATAAATACCTATAATTTTTTAGAAGAAAACTGCCTGTTGTTCATAACTTTAATGCAAAGCTTTTATACTCTGTCTAAATGCTTTTGAAAGATTTAATTTACACTATTTATACTCTGGCTTTCTGCCCTTAGAAAGACAACTAAGGAGGCTAACAAATTAAATACATACATAATGGTTTTTAAGATGTAATTTTATTAAGTCCAACCAAAAACACTCCACTAAAACAATTAAACCCTGAGCTAAAAGACACACACAAAAATAACTAAAACATTGGGCATGAAAAAGAGATCACTGAGGGAATGCCAGACCCAAAAAAAAATCTTTACCTACTGGCAAAAGTTAACAGATGACTCCCAGCATGATGGTTGAAGTCCCCAAAGACAATCATCCTAGGGGTCCCTAATATCATCCCCAAGACCATTTTTTGTCAGCTCAGGCAGGGAAACACAATCCTGTCATTCAATCCCAGAAATAAATACACAGCCTCAAAACTGGAAGTACGCTGGATGGGGCACCATAAGTGGGAAAAGAGCCCTTATAGATTAAAACAGGAACCCCAGGGGACACAGCTGAGAGAGGTCAACCACTCCCTAGTCTCAGTGATACAGGCCTGGTCACAATGCTTCCTCTAAGCTGTGGAGTCTTGTGAATAAAAATTCTACTTTGTGAGCTACTGGCATTCAAGTTGTGAGCAAGCAATTTGGCTACTGCACAAATTAGTTCGCTCTGTGGCCATCCTTCCTGAGCGAAGACAAAAATGTGTGAGCTGGAGCCTAAAAAACTGTGAACTGGCTCGCACTAACTCATTTTAGAGGGAACACTACCTGGTCAACCCTCTTATCCAGAATTAAATCCTGGATGGCTGCTGTTTTTGCCCCTGTGACGGAGACAGTGTTTAATAGCAGGACTTCATACCCTGTCTGCTGATCTGATTAACATCACCTTTTTTGAAGAACTGCCATAAAGGGCAACAGAATGCAAATATCTGTTACCCTTTCCCTTTCTGGTCTGTTCTTCTCCCATCACCATATCACTCCTAACCTACACGGTACAAATTATGGAACCATCTCTCACTCCATCCCAACCCCTCAAGCACATCTCTCACCTGCATTGAGTAAAGTCACAGAGACACAAAACCCAGCTCTCACCTGGTGAAAAGCAATCAAAGCGAAGCACCCATATTTTCCTTCCCAAAACCCACCAACCAGAGATCCCAGTCTTCTCTCAGGGTGGTTGTATCTGCCCCAGTGCATCAGCCATGAAGTGGCATGGCCTGCTCACCACTTCACATGGATCCAGCATAGCAGATCCCCAGACAGCTGAGCCACTGGCTATGAGACCAACAAGCTAAGAATGATATGCAGCATTCCTGTAAGCTGTGGAATCCTGGGAGCAAAAAATTCTACTTGCATTAAGTGAGCTACTTGCATTAAAGCTGTAAGCCAGCAATGTGGCTACTACCAAATTAGTTTGCTCTGGGGCCATACTTCCTGAGCTAAGACAAAAATGTGTGAGCCAGAGGTGAAAAATCTGTGAGCCAGCTCACACTAGCTCAGCTTAATGGGAACATTAGTCATAGGCAATGTTCCCTCTAAGCTGAGTTAGTGTGAGCTAGCTCACAGATTTTTAGCCTCCAGCTCACACATTTTTGTCTTAGCTCAGGAAAAATGGCCCCAGAGCACACTAATTTATGCAGCAGCTCACAACTTTAATACCAGTAGTTCACAAAGTAGGATTTTTGCTCACAAGACTCTGCAATTTAGAGGGAACACTGGTCATAGGCCAAGGGCCCTTTGGCTAATTCTGAGGGCTTTTGCCCCAGGCTGGGGCCTAAATAGCTGTACCTGCAAGGAAAGGGGCAGAATGACCCAGCAACAATGGTTGATGAGCAGCAATTGTCCACACTGTGGCTAGCCAGTTTGGTGTAGTGGTTAAGTGTGCGGACTCTTATCTGGAAGAACTGGGTTTGATTCCCCACTCCTCCACTGGCACCTGCTAGCAAGGCCTTGGGTCAGCCATAGCTCTGGCAGAGGTTGTCCTTGAAAGGGCAGCTGCTGTGAGAGCCCTCTCCAGCCCCACCCACCTCACAGGGTGTTTGTTGTGGGGGAGGAAGGTAAAGGAGATTGTGAGCCGCTCTGAGACTCTTCGGAGTGAAGGGCGGGATATAAATCCAATTTCTTCTTCTTCTCCTCCTCCTCCCTCCAAACTCACAAGCTGCTCCCTACTTCCAGTCAGGAAATTCTCTCCACTGAAGACATAAAAGCCATCTGAAGTTTGCAAGTGAACAAATCCTAACACACAGGAGGGGGTGCGATGTTTAAATTCACACTGCAGTTAGACACCTACACCAGAAATCTAATTGTTCTGATAATGTTCATCATGAAGGGAACATGGGGAAAGATCTTTAAATACAAATAGGCCCTGTTCAGACACGCAGTTTAATCAGTTGTCACTGTTGTTTCCTACCGGATTAAAAATGGCTGATCAGGCACCAACATCTGCCTCCCAGTAGTCAATCGTTGTCCCCCCCCCCCCCCCAAACCTTCGCCAAACCAGATTATTTTGTTACCTGCTCCTTTGCAGTGTTTTTTGAGTTGACCCATTTCAACTTGTGGTTTTCTCTGTCTGGATAGTTCTCAAACTTCCGGATGTCGGAAGGCTGTCCCAGAGCAAAAGGAGCCTCAAGACATCCAGTTTATTGTCACCATTTTTTTTTTACTACTTTGCGATATGCACATAACCACATGTTTTCTGAACTATGTGCATAATGTGCTTATGAACATGATGTGCTTATGTGCATAATAGTGGGGGGAACAAAAAAAACTGCATGGTGCCATCGTGTGGACGGCAGAAGACAGTTTCACCGTGGAGTGACTCGAATTGCAGTATGGCAGTCTGATCGATAATATCCAGAACAAAGATATTTGGAACAGAACCAGGTCAGTTTAACACGGACTCAACACGCTGTGTGAACAGGGCCATAGTATCTAATTTCAGGATGCAAGCACTTTCCATAACAAATGCAGCTAAAGTCTCAAGAGTGTTCAATATAAAAATGAACTGCAAACCTGAACAAAATGAAAGGAGATTAATGCTTGCAACCAGCTGTCAAGCAGCACTTTTTACTAGTCCAAGCCTCCTAAAACCTCTACATGGATATACAAAAATGGTTTCATCTTTGTTCAATAGTGGAGTCTAATTACCAGTAAGGCAGAAAGGTCTATCAAAGTCACCACTCTGAAAAATCAGTGTTAGCATTCTAGTGGACTTCTGGAAAATGCACAGCAGACCATCTTCTGAGAATTCTGTGCAGCAGCTATGTGTGAAGATACTGATCATCAAAAAGTGGCAGACTCCCAGATCACTTGGATGTCCAAGCCACTCAGTCCCTGAGTTATTAGCAAGTAAACACAATACAGTCCTATTGGGTCCACACAAATAATTACTGTCACTTGTACAGAGTGAAAGGCAAAGAAAGGCATCAAGATGATCATAACGAGAGACAGAACACAGGTGGGCTGCATGCCACATTTACACAAAAATTCTGTAATTTCTTTTACTTGTGAACTAGATTTCTGTTCTGGTTCTGTACGGTACAGTTATAATAAGAGTTGTGATTTCATACTGCTGTAGAAGCCACAGTCTTGGACCTTTTCTGTCTTACACAGAATTAAAGCTTCTAATTATGTATGGTGAGATAGAGCAACCAATTCATTGATTTTTCAGCACGCCTCATCCTGTAGGCTCAAGCTCGATTACAACCAGCTCAACAAATACAACATAACTGTAAAGCACTTTTTAAAAAATAACTGAAGAACTTGTGTTTCCATATAAAATTTATAGCACACTGTGCAGATGACTGAGCAAACCTGGCCACTACAATCTGAACCTACCTGACCACTACAGTCATCTTTCAGTGCCCTGCTATGCATGCCCCCGACTTCTGAGATTAGGCAGGGGTAGGGTTGTCAAGTCTAACTCAGAAAATATCTGGGAACTTTGGGGGTGGAGCCAGAAGACTTTCCCATTCCCTAAAATAAATAAATAAAAATACAGCAATGCAGTTCCCCTGAATACAGTCTTCATTTCCTCAACCCTCAGCAGCTGCCTGCTTCTCTATTTACACACAGACAGAGAGAGAGAGTAGCCAAAATAAACACAGTTTGTAAGCACACACTTTGTGGTCTCACTGGGGCAATTTACTCACCATAGGAGTTGTTGAATGCTGTACACTCAACCAAGCTGTTCAGACTAACACAGAGAAACCAGAGGTTCTCTCTATTTTACTGTGCAAACAACATTTAAAGGGACTGTAAAACAAAAAGAAGGACTGGACTGCTTCCCTTCCCTTTCTCACAACAGCCATGTTTTTTCTGCAAGATCATTCCGCCCCCATTCAGCCTGGCTCTGGAGATTTAAAGGCACACACACCTTTCAAAAAGCAACCCCTTCCCAAATGTCTTCTCAGCCTTCCAAGGTAGAAAGGCACATGGTTGTGGGGGCGGGGGCTAGAAAGGCACATGGTGGCTGCAGGGGTGGGGATTCCCCTGCCAACCAGCAGACAGGGGGTGGGAAGGAGCCTGCAAAACCAGGGGACACCCTGCTGGGACCTGGGGATTGGCAAGCCTAAGCAGGAGACAACCCAGAAGGCGGCCTTCTCAGTCACAACACAAAAACATAACTGTAAAACACTTGGTTGAGGCAGCGGGCGTCCTATTATTCCATCATTTGGCCTCCCTTGTGGTAACATCATGCTTATTACAGTGCAACTGGTTATTGATACGCTGTGGCCTGTCCGCAGATGGTGTGTTTTATTATTAAATTTAGTGTTAATTTTAAATCGGTGTTTTAACTTTGATATGTAGGTTTTTATTGCTATTTTTATATGTTGTGATCCGCCTTGAGCCCATTAAGGGAAAAGGCAGAATATAAGCCTATTAAATAAATAAAATAAACAAACTCTGGAACTCTAAGCCTAGGGAAGCTTGCCTGCCCCTTCTGTTGCCATCTACCTTTAGTGGGTAAAGATTTTGTTTCATCTTGCATTCCCTCTGTGATCCCTCCTTCCTGCCCTAGAGTTTTGATCAGGGCTTTTTTTTCCCCAGAGAAAGCCCTGCAGGCGCTCATTCGCATATTAGACTATGCAATTGGCCCACCGGATAGAATGGAGTCTATTCTATCCTTTGGCCCATAGGATAAAATGGAGTCTATTCTCTTCTATGGTTTCATACAATAGAATGGAGTCCATTCTATTTTATGCATCCATAGGATAAAATGGAGAGATCGGGCCACCACTGTGGCACAATGCTAGAGAAACTTTAAACCCTTTTTCGGGGGCCATGCTGCAGCAGTAGCACAATCTCTCCATTCTGTCCTATGGGCCCAGGAAGCTGGGCTCCAGGAGGCCGCCACTGCAACGCAGCTCAGCCCTGCAAGCCCGGCCAGTGAGCCGGGCCTCATGAGGCCGCTGCTACAGTGCAACTCGGCCCAGTGAGTCCAGCCAGTGAGCCGGGCCACAGGAAGCCACACCACTGCCTTCCCTCTGCCTTCTTTTGAGCCATAACCGTAGCCAAGCCAGCCAGAGCAGCGCTCTGGTGTGCTCCATCTAAAAAAAAAAGCCCTGATTTTAATACTGTTTTTATGTTTTTGTATGTAAATACGTATTTCAGCTTTGGTTTTAATTAGGTTTTTGTTTGTTTTAATGGTTTCTGAGACATTTTCATTATGTATGTTTTCAACCTGTTAGCTCCCTTGGTTGCCTCGTAAGGTTAAAAAACACGGTATAAATTTTGTAAATAAATGAATACTTTTAACAACAGAAAGCATTCACAACCCAAATAAAGCACTAAAACTATTCAATTTTGGCTTCCCCCTGCAAGACACACAATCTCTAAGGAGAATGAACCTGCCACTCTTAATTTCCAAAGACTTAATGCGTATTTGATATGCCAAAAAGTAACAGCAGTTTTTATGATGCTGAAAACCAGCCTTTGGTACCCTGCCATGCGGCATTTGAATCTGTAATTCAAAAATTAATGAAGGAACTCAGGATACAGTAGGCACCAGCTGAGAGCTGTACAGAGCCACAAGGCACTATACAGATAATTGCCATAATTTGCCTAAAATGCCTGAAGTAAATGTGTTTGCTTTTTACCTATCATCTAGAGAGAGAGAGAACAAAAAGTCACTGGCTATCATTGAGCAGCTTAAGTTGATATATTGCCACAACTTGCAGAGCTTAATAGTTAAGAGAGCGAGCTATGAGAAAAGGCAGTCAGAATCTCACCCCTGCTATGAAGTAGGGTTACCAATCCCCAGTTGGGGCCAGAGAAGAGGATCCCCCAGTTTTGAGACCCTCCACCTGCTTCACGGTTGTCAGAAAATGGGGAGGAAGGGAAATGTCTGCTGGACACTATTATAACTTATGGAGACTGGTTACCATAGGGTATAATGAAGAATCAATCCACGGGTATCTCAGGCTCTAGGAGGGCTGTTTTTTTGAGCTAGATGCACTAAATTTTCAGCACAGCATCTGTTGCCTCTTCTCAAAACACTCCCCAAGTTTCAAAAAGATTGGATGAGGGGGGTCCAGTTCTATGAGCCCCAAAAGAAGGTGCACCTATCCTCCAGTATTTCCAAATGGAGGGAGGGCATTTAAAAGGTGCGCAGTCCCTTTAAATGTGATGGCCAGAACTCCCTTTGGAGTTCAATCATGCTTGTCACAACCGTGGTCTGAATCGGACCCGACAGCTCTTCTATAAAACCACTGGACAACTGTCCTCCCATGATCAACTTCCACTGACACCACATCCAAAATGAAAGAGGAACTGAAATAGTAAAGCTTATACTAAAAGACAGTATGGCATGACTGAAGGACTTGGCTGGGAGTTCTTGCCATGTTCCAGATAGCCAGTTTGGTGCAGTGGTTAAGATCAGCGGACTTTAATCTGGAGAACTGGGTTTGATTCCCCATTATTCCACATGCAGCCAGCAGAGTGGCTTTGAGTCGGTCATAGTTTTCTCAAAGCTCTGTCAGCCCCACTTGCCTCATAGGGTGTCTGTTGTGGGGAGAAGATGAAGTGTGCTTAGAGCACACGAAAGCTTACATTCTGAATAAAACTAAGTTGTTCTTAAAGGTGCAACTGACTCCTATTTTGTTCTACTACTTCAGACCAACACGGCTGCCTACTTGGATTCTCCATAGAATTATAATTGCCACTGTAAATGCACAGGCATTTTCAGAAGCCAGGGAGCTTTTACTCAAGGGTATTCTCCTTGTTCCTCCCCCACACTCCATTTCTCTTCCTCACTGCTCCGTTGGCTTGTTGCAGGGTTGGTTTTTTTAAATGAGTAGTAGCTGCACTGATTTTTTTTTTAAAACCAGCAAATCCCCTCCCAGTACATGGGCAGCAAAGAGCAACAAGTTCCAGAACCTGCACCTTTCTGTCCTCACTTCAGCTACACCTGCTTTGAATACAATATTCCAGGAGAGTTTGTACAAAGCAGGTTGAAGGAACTACACAGATGATGCTGTACCAAAGCAAACAAACACAGGGCAGTCTGGGGGAAAGTGTGGAACAAGTTCTGCATGGAATCAGGACTGACTCAAACCCCTACTCAGACACGAAGTTGAATAGGAGGGCTAGAGCAAGCAACTCTCTTTCAACCTCAACTACCACACAGGACTGATAATATGGATTAAATGAGATAGCTTCCATCTACATCACCTTAAGCTTTTTAGAGGAAGAACTAGATAAAAATACAATTGAGAGATAAAATAGTTATTTTACTCTAATGCCACACTCTGTTGTGTACCTTGTGAACAAGATTTAAAATACTGCTATAACTCAAAAGCTAGGTTCATAATTATATCTTTAAAAAAAGGTAGTCCTGTGCAAGCATCAGTCGCTTCCGACTCCGGGGTGATTTTGCTTTCACAATGTTTTCACGGTAGACTTTTTACGGGATGGTTTGCCATTGCCTTCCCCAGTCATCTACGCTTTCCCCCCAGCAAACTGGGTACTCATTTTACTGACCTCGGAAGGATGGAAGGCTGAGTCAACCCGAGCCGGCTACCTAAAACCAGCTTCTACTGGGATCGAACTCAGGTCATGAGCAGAGAGTTCAGACTGCAGTACTGCAGCTTTACCACTCTGCGCCACGGGGCTCTTATCTCTATTTAGTAAATTCAGATTTATTTAGATACTTCTATCCTGATTTCCCCCTCCCCCAAGCAGATTCAAAACAATTTACAACACTGGTCTTCCCTCCTCCATTTTATCCTCACAACCATCCTGTGGGGAAGGTTAGGCTGAGAAAGAATGATTTGGCCAAGGATACCCAGCAAGCTTCTAAGGCAGAATGGGGATTTGAACCAGTGTCATACAGATCCTAGCCTTATACGACACCACACTTCTAACACAAACGATTGAGAATTGGAACGCTAATTTGGTTTCTGAATTGCACAAACCAGAAGATGCTTAAATGATTAACACATAGGAAACAGATGCCAAGGGAAGGGGGAGGAATGTTTTTAATTTTTAGCTACTGAACCACAGGATAATTTCTTGGATTTGCAGTTACTGGTTTGAACCCCAAAATTAATTTCACAGTGTTACCTGTATAAAAATTTGCTCCCAGGTGCCCGGTACTGTGAAGTCAAATTTCAGTTTGTATCATCAAGAATTATTTTTGTGATAGGTAATCATGTATCAGCATTAGCAGCATGGGGCACGGTTTTATTTGCAGAATTTAATGCTGTATGTTCTTGCAGAGACAGTTTAGGAAATTGTAGAGATTTCTGTTAGCATATTTTAGTATATTTTACCCTCTATGTGATGAGTTTTTGCTTTTAATTAAACAGAACTGAATAGTTTTTTAAAAATGGAAACAAAAGATCCTGGACCGGTAGTGCATGAAGCTCTCATTCCACCTTAGCACTAGCAACCTCCAGGAAGGGCCTAGAAGTCTCCCAGAATTCCAACTGATCTCCAAACTACAGCAATCAGTTCCCCTGGAGAACACGGCTGCTTTGGAGGATAGAGTTCAGACTGCAATACTGCAGCTTTACCACTCTGTGCCACGGGGCTCTTATCTCTTACATATTTAGTAAATTCAGATTTATTTAGATACTTATATCCTGATTTCCCCCTCCCCCAAGCAGATTCAAAACCTCCTGCTGAGGTCCCTCCACTCCCAAAATCTCCAGGAATTTTCCAACCTAAAACTGGCAATCTTATTCTACCACAATCATGTGGGAAAAGTCCAGATTAGACTTGCCAGTCTCCAGGTCCCAGTGGGGGATCCCACGGTTTTGCAGGCTCCTCCCCACTGCCAGACAGCTGGCTGGTGGGGGGAAAGCCATGCCCCACCATGTGCCTTTAACTCTCAGCAGGCTTAGAAGCAGCATGCTAACTGCTTGGGTTTGGGAAGATGTGTATGCCTTTAAATCTCACAGAGAATGGGTGAGGAGCAGTCAGAGTCACGTGGTTCTTCCTGCTGAGTATATAAGAGAGGAAGAGAGGAAGCCCATTCCCTCAGTTTGTTTTGCATTCATTTCAGGAGTCATTTAAACGGTAAAAAAAAGGTAGTTAAAAAGCAAAGCAGAACTTTTTTTTCCCTTGCATTAGTCTGAAGAACTTAAAGTGAGATCACAAATATGTGGACTTGCAAACTTTTATTTTGGCTGCTGTGTGTGTGTGTTCAACTTCATTTAGTGGAAGTGCAGTTCTGGGGTGTGAGTATACGAAGACTGTATTCAGGAAAAATACACTGCTGTTGTTTTATTTATTTACTAGTTATAATGCCCATTTTGAAAAGAAATATGAGTGCTAGAAATTTGCTGTGGGTGAGTGTCATGGCCTTGGTGGGGGGGCTGGGGAGGGAAGGGAAAGATAAAGGGAGGTAAAGTATGTCAAGAAGGCAGCTGTTGGGAAGGGAAATGGGGGAAAATGGGGTAGGGTATCAGAGAAGGGGGTAGATTGAGAAAGAAGAGATGGGGCAAAAGAGATGGGGAAGATTGCTCTCCATCTGCTCCTCCCTCCCTGCAGCCTCTTCCTAGGAAAAGTACAGTCTTTCTCTGCAGTGGGGACCAAAGCAGCTTACATCATGTTCCTCTGCCCCTCTTGATCTGCAAACAACCCTGTGAGGTAGGTTAGGCTGAAAGTCTGAAACCAGCAGTGAGCAGCCAGGCCTAGTTATGTCATGCCCGTCAGATGGCATGAAGTCACCCTAAGCATGATGTCAGGCTTAGGGTAGGAAACCTCCAGGTGGAGGCTGAAGATTTCCTGGTATCACAACTGAACTGAAGAAACAGCTCTCGCTTCCAATTCTGGAGAAAATAACTGCTTTGGAGGGTGGGTCCCCAGCCAAGGCCTCTCCCATCCATAAAGTGTGGCTTCTGTAGACTCCACCACAAAAACTCCAGGAATTTTCCAATGTGGAGCTTGCAATTGTAATCAGCAGTGGTCCTAATGAGTTCTCCTTCAAAGGTCAAAATAGGCCTAGAAAGAGCCTTCTCCCCACACCTTGTCCTAACAGAACCAAGTTGGGTTGGCTAGAAATAGGCACTGAGACAAAAGTGAAGACAGCTTCCCCAGTGGCCCAATCTTAAACACAGGACACCATATTCTCTCTCTTCTGCTCTCTCTGTATCTAGAATAAAATGTCACTGTTCTGTTGGGAAGGGATGCCATTTTTTGTCGGTCTCTCTGTCTGTTTGGTTCCCCAGAGGAGGAGGGGGAGAAGCCCTCAGCCAATTGGGAAGGCTTTCTGTGGCTGTTTCCCTCCTCTTCCTTCCACCAGTTGAGTGAAGCTTTTCTTTATCTCCTCTGCAAAGCAGTGTCAAATTGAGGGAAGGCTTTCTGTAGCAGTTTCCCTCCTCTCTCCATCAGCCAATCAAGGGAAGGTTTTCTTTATCTCCTCTGAGAAGCAGAGCCTCTATCCTGAGCCAGTGGGATAAAACAGACCTTGAGTGGCAGTTGATGGGCCAATGGTTGATGCAAACCCCTCAGCCAATGGGGGACCTGCATTTGACTACCCCATAGGGCTTTTATTATAGAGAAGATTTTAGGAAATGGGGAAGTCTCCTGGCTTCACCCCCAAAGTCCCCAGAAATTTTCTGAGTTTGACCTGGCAATCTTAGTCTGGCCATACAGGAGGTATGCCATTCCCTAGAACAACCTGTTAAGATGTGTTCGTTTTTTCAATTTTAGTACAGCCAATGACAAGCACAAATCAGAAAAAAATTACAGAAGCTAAAAAACAAAACTAAAATATTTACAAAATATTCAAATATTTATCTCCTGGTAAAATTGGCATGAGAGGAGAACATGTTCAACAGTTTTGATGGCCCTTCCGCCACAAGGGCAGACCCTCTAAAGCTGCAGAGGGGAGTGCATGCCATCTAGCTAGGGAAAAGGCTCTATGATGAACAGGGTATTCCAGGGATGAGAGATACATTGCTGATGCCACAATGAATCTAGAATTATCTGGTGCCAGAAAATTTGGCACTTCACTGAGATCCCGTTGCCGTTCAGTATTGGGCACCCTCTATTTGGTGATGGCTTTTGCCTGGTCCAAACCTGTATCTAGGAGAGAGTGTGAGGAAAGACCTAGCCTCGTCAATTTATGGTAGACGGCTGTTAACCTAGAAAATCAAAAGCCATCCTGAAGGACTGACAGGGGCAATAATTTAATTTGAGCCAAAAATTAATAGAGGCTAGGCTTATCCTGGCTTCTATTTTAATGAAACCAGATTCCAAGCGCAAGCTTGCACTGGAAACATATCTAGGGAGTCGTAAAAGTGCCCTTATAAACTTTAATTGCACTAATTCCAAGGGAGCGAAGCATGAGGATGATAGGCCTAATATTGTCCCATATAAGAGCTGGGCTAAGGTTTTAGCCTAGTATAGCTTGAGTGCAGCAGGAACAAATTGCCCACCTCTAGTTTGAAAAAATGTTAATATGGCCCAAGCTGATTTTTGGCCAGCTGTAGCTCATGGTGGGCATTCCTTGAACCTGAAAATTGTAATACCACTCCAAGATATTTGTAATACCACTCCAAGATATCTCTACCTGCTCAATCCTGTGCCCCTTAATAAACCAGACCTCTTCCCAAAAGACATTATTTTTGTTTTTTGGTAACTGAGCTGATTCTCATAACAGAAGAGACTAAATGCCTGATGTGTTCTTCAGAGCCCCACGGGGGTTCTAGAGAGTACTCTGTCATTGGCATATGGGCGTATAGGGCCCTTTCTATTAGCTAAAGTAGGGGGTGACAGGAAGTGTTATTTAGACTACTAATCATATCATTGATATAAAAAGATGAATAATAAAGGTGCCAGGACACATCCTTGCTTCACCCCTCTTGCTGTTGGGATGGAGTTGGGAAGGTGCCCATTCCTATCACATCTGACTCTTAGATGTATTAACATATAATGCTCGCATTAAATGAAGAAGCCTTTGGTCGATAATAGTAGTTTCTAACTTATCCAAAAGTTTTTCTCTAGATATGGAGTCAAAGGCTGTCTTTAGATCAATGAACGTGGCGTGCAAAAAACGGTAGAACTGGCTGCGTATTTATCTATCAAACTTTGCCCCAAAATAGACAGACCCTCTCTAAATCCGGTCTGCTCCTCTGCCAGTAAATTATTGTGCTGTATCCAAGATATAAATTTATCTAATAGATGGCTTGCATAGAGTTTTCCCACTATGCTAAACAGACTGATCGGTCTGTAGTTGGCTGGTTCGTCCCTCCTCCCTTTCTTGAAGAATGGAACTATTATTGCCAGTCTCCATTCCTCTGGGACGCACCCTGTGGAGTCAATATATGTAAATAGTGAGGCCAAAAAAGGGGCCCACCAATCAGTATTTTTTAGTTCAGGTGGGACATTGTCAATTCCAGGGGCTTTTCTTCTCTTAAGTTGGTTGATCAATGACTTGATTTCATCCACAGAAACAGGGGGCCATTCTGAGAGGTTAGCAGGCCACTGGACAGAAGATTTCAGAAGGGCCCTTGTTATATAGTTTCCGGAAGTATGCCTCCCAACTGTCAGCTGTGATTAAGGAATCGATGGGGGGAAATCCTTATATGAAAATTTTGAAGTCAGCTTCCAGAAGATAAAAAAAACCTCTTTGATCTTTTGCTGCCAGTATTAATTGATCACATATTGCTTTTATGTCAGCTTTTTTCTTTTGTGCCACTATTGTTTTATGTTCTCTTTTTATCCACCAGTGAGAGGTATAGTGCCAATATATCGACTAGAGAGGCAGTTTTAAAAGCCTTATAAACTGAAAGAAGAGCCTTTTTTGCTTCCAGACAGTCCTTATCAAACCACCTCACTGAATGCCTTTGAAGTTTGTTTGGTTGTGAATTGGCTTCATTAGCCCATAAAGGGTTTAATGGCTGAATTAGATGATCAACAATGATCACTGGGTCATAACTGGGAGATAATTCCACCATGGCAGCTCAATACTCAGAGTCTACAGCATTTTCTCCTGCTGAAGTTGCTTTAGCTCTTTGTTCCACTTGGTCTGACCACTTGACACAACACCTCAGTTTCCTTGAGGGTAGGGGTCCCAAATCCCCCGCTAGGCCTGGAGACCCCCGATTTGGAGCCTCCTCCTCCCGCTGGCCATAAAAGGGAAAGCGGGGGGGGAGGGGGAGAACGGCAGCCCTTCCCACCCAGCCCCGATCGCAGCAGCCAGAGCTCTTCCGTTTTCTCAGGCTGCTTCCCGCCCCCAGTCAGCTGGCCGGTGAAGGGAGGGGAGCCCAGCCACGCCCCCAAAGGACCATGTGCCTTTGCACCTCCGGAGGTGAGTGAGTTCTGTCTCCTGCATCAGATTTCCCAGAAAGGAGGGGGGGCGGGGGTGGAGGGGGGTGGAGAGGGAAACGTCTTCTCATAGGGTATAATGGGGAATTGATCTGGAGGTTTCGGGGGCTCTGGGGGAGCTGTTTTTTGAGGTAGAGGCACCAAATTTTCAATATAGTATCTAGTGCCTCTCCCCAAAGTATCCCCCAAATTTCAAAACGATTGGACCAGGGGGTCCAATTCTATGAGCCCCAAAAGAAGGTGCCCTTATCCTTCATTATTTCCTATGGAAGGAAGACATTTAAAAAGGTGTGCTGTCCCTTTAAATGTGATGGCCAGAACTCTCTTGGAGTTCAATTATGCTTGTCACACTCTTGTTCCTGGCTCCGCCCCAATGTCTCCTGGCTCCACCCCCAAAGTCTCCTGGCTCCACCCCCAAAGTCCCCAGATATTTCTTGAATTGGACTTGGCAACCCTACTTGAGGGAGTATTATGGGTCCTAGGCTGGGTCATGAAATGGTACTTATGACCTACTAATATCAGATGGAGCAAAAGGGGTAGATGGTCCCCCCCTCACTCAGGGAGCACCTGCAGATCCTTAACAGAGGGCAGTAGTGTTTTGTTAACTGATATAAAATCAATCGTACTACACCTTGTTCTGGCCATGAATGTAACTTGTTAAAATGCATAAACCCATGAGATAGGAAGAAAGGCAAGGGTGCTCAGCGGCCTATGAGGGTCCTTTTCATCCAGGGAAGGATCATACCCCGTAAGTACAATGCATTCTGAATTTTCTGAACGTTTGCCAGAAATAAACTAAACAACAATCTCTACTTCTCAACTCCATTTCCATTCATGAAAGAGTTCTTCCAAGTCTGCCTCCATGCAGAGGTGTCAAATACAGAAGACAGGCAGACACACACACATCAAGATTCAGAACCCACTACTCAGTGGTTTTACACACCAAGTCACTGTAGCTATCAAAGTTAAATACCCTTAACTGCTGCGAATACATGCCCAGAAGGTACAAACCTATTTAAGGTTAAAGAAAGAGAAGTAATAGCCCCATCTTGATTACTTTGCTATGTATTTGGGGGAAGGGGGAGCCCTCAACAAATGCTCCCAATGCACATTACTTCCTTCTTTTTTTGCAGTATAATTGAGCCTTTGCAATTTGCAACAAAAGTTACTACGAATTTTATAGCCCCTTCCTTTTGCAATCCCTGCTGCCCTTTTATGAAAAAATGAAATGGCGCCCCTGCTATCACCAAAAGCAACTTTTCAAGTGCACTAACACTTGTAAAATTCCTGAAATGCCTTCTAACAGCTCAACAATAGTCCCTTTCCTGCTCGCAGCTAACTTCCTGGTTACAAGATAAACACTGGGCAGGAAAGGCAAGGTTGGTCATGCAACAAGAAGCGTGCTCAGCTGTACTTACTGGGTAACAGTTTTCTCAGTATTTCAACTACATTTTTTTGCCTTGCAGATACTGGAGATGCTACCCCTACCAGTACAATTGAAACTTGCAAAAATTGGCAACACTACTATTCAAGAAGATTGCAATTGCACATACTATTTGATAGCTTTTGTTAAGGCACCAAAATGCAATTCAAATGATCTAAAGCCAGTTTGGTGTAGTGGTTAAGTGTACGGACTCTTATCTGGGAGAACCGGGTTTGATTCCCCACTCCTCCACTTGCACCTGCTGGAATGGCCTTGGGTCAGCCATAGCTCTGGCAGAGGTTGTCCTTGAAAGGGCAGCTGCTGTGAGAGCCCTCTCCAGCCCCACCCACCTCACAGGGTGTCTGTTGTGGGGGAGGAAGGTAAAGGAGATTGTGAGCCGCTCTGAGACTCTTCGGAGTGGAGGGCGGGATATAAATTCAATATCTTCTTATCTAAAGCCTGGACACAAATCTGCATATGCTGTTCTCGTCTCTTCAGACTCCCCAGCTTTTTTAGAAACAGAAAATGCTGCCAAGATTGCACAGCATACAAAGTTATGTTCAGAGCAACTGTATATCTTACATAAAACTTTGACTCACTTTTAATTTTCAAAGGCTCCTCAGCACACAGTGCAACCCTAAGCAGCCTCAAGGGTGCTTAGAAGGGTGTAACTGATTAGGACTGTACCGATACTGAGGTAGCAGTGCCATAAAATTTAAGCTGCTAGATAAACAATTTCAGAAGTACCTCGGTTTGAAATGCAGCACTGCTTAAAGCTATAGAAGCTTGTCGATCTCTAATGAAGGGAACTGTGCATGAAAGAAATAAGATATTTCAATTTATTTATTTATTCCAATTTCGCAACCACTCTCTCCTGTAGGACAGGGCTCAGGGCAGTGTACATCAAAATTCTCATAAAATACAATAAAGGTTAAAATAAAAAAAAGTACAGTAATACCAATCCGATGGCAATAAGGCTCCCAGAAATGAACATATGAAGCTGCCTTATACTGAATCAGACCCTTGGTCCATCAAAGTCAGTATTGTCTTCTCAGACTGGCAGCGGCTCTCCAGGGTCTCAAGCTGAGGTTTTTCACACCTATTTGCCTGGACCCTTTTTTTTTGAGATACCAGGGATTGAACCTGGGACCTTCTGCTTCCCAAGCAGATGCTCTACCACTGAGCCACCGTCCCTCCCATTGTCACTGCTTCACCAGGGGCAGGGGGGAGGCAGGAGAAGCAGGGAAAGCAGGAGTGCCAGCCAAAAATAGAACTGTCGCTATCCTCAACCAAACGCCTGGTGGAACATCTCTTCCCTGCAAGCCTTGCAGAGTTGCATTGAATCCTACAGGGTGTGGATGTTCTACCAGACTGGGGCCAGGGCTGGAAATGTTATGGCCCTGGTCTTGGGCCAGAGATCTCCAGCAGGTCCTTAGCGGAGCGTACCGCCCTTCGGGGGTATACCAGGAGAGGTGGTCCCAAAGATACGTGGGTCCCTCAACTGTTCAGGGCCTTAAAGGTTAGTATTATAACCCTGAACCTGATCCGATACTCCACTGGAAGCCAGTACACAAAGCACAGGATGGATGTGTGCTGTGCACGGGGCCCCCCTCGTGAGGACTTGGGAAACTGCAATATGGATCAGCTGGCATTTCCAGGTCAGATTCAGGGGTAGCCCCACATACAGCAAGTTACAGAAGCAGAGCTGGATTACAGAAGTTACAGAAGCAGAGCTGGATTAACCATAAGGCAAACTAGGCGCCTGCCTATGGGCCCCAGGTCAGCTCCTCCCTCTCCCAGTTTTTATAGCCAGGGTGTTCCTCACATCTCTTCCTCCAGCTGAGCAGAGCTCCTTGCCACCCCTGCAGCAGCACCTCCTTCCGTCCATGCATTCTTCTGTGTGTGAGAGAGAGGGGGGGGGGAGGCGGAGGGTAAGCAGGGAGAAGAGAGCAGCCAAGGAGGCGCAGAGCCCAGCCCAGCCTGCCACCACCACCTTTCCATAAGACAGCTCACTGTGACCTGCCCCAGCCAACCTGCCCTGCCCTGGATCCCACGGCAGCAGCTTCCCTGTTCCTTCTGCTCATGGTTTTAGGTTGCCCCCTTGGTGGAGGGGTACAGGCATTTGTAAGCACCTCCAAGGGGAGGAATCGCCTCAAAGGTTGATCCATGTATGGTAGCCATGTTGGTCTGAAGCCTCTAAGATTGTTTGCCACACCTTTAAAATGTGTGTTTGTGAGGACTGGGTGCTTGTTTGGAAAGGCGTGGAGAGATGGAAAGATGTTGGAGGAACACTAGGACCCAGTGCCTGGCGTGGCGCGGTGGGAGGGGCGCATGAGCTCATCAGCAGCAGGTTTCTTTCATGTGTTGTGGGGAGGAAAAGCCGGCTGATTTCTCTGTCCTGGACTACTCCCTCCGCTTCGGCAGCTGTGGGCTCCCTCGCAGTGCGAAACTTAGGGGAGCCCTTGGAATGCACCCGTCCCTTGGACACGGTGCTCTTCTTCGTGCCTTGTTGGAGTGCGAGGATGGCCAAATTGGACTTTTCTGCTCCTGTGGCTTATCGACCAAAACAATCATGAAAAAGGGACAGCCTAGCCTGCCTGGGAATATTTCATTAGCAACCAATGGGGCAACAGAGGAAAAAAGATGCCAAAATTAGGCATGAAAGGCTGACATTGCAAAATAAAAAGTGGGAGACCCAGGATTTAAAACATTCAGCAGGGAGCAATCCTGTCCCCCCCCCCAATTTATTTGGAAGTAAGCCCTAGTAGGTTTGCCAGTTCCAGTTTAGGAAATTCCTGGAGACTGGGGGCTGTGCCTGGGGGGAGCTGAATGGATCCCTAGATCCACCCTTGAAAGTGGCCTTTTAACTCTGGGTAAATTCTGGAGATCAGTTGTCTTTCCCAGAGAACTCCAGCTCCCTGACAGCAGCCCTAATTCAGCACTGTGACTTTCCCCCCAATCATTACTTATGACTCCTCAAAGCTGGCTTCAGCTGGATTGCCTAGCAGAATCCTCAGCCCCACAAATAATTACAAACGGTAAGGCTACCCACCCAAATTTATTTTCATTTGGTTAACTATTTGTAAGGTCATCCAACTGAATAAAGACCACCACAGAGTGTCATAATGTGTGTTTCCATTCTCCGCTCAGCAAGGAAAAGGAGGAATCCTCCACACCGCTGAAGTTCTTTTAGATACCAAAGTTCTAGATGCATATCAGCTCTGCAGTGGAACAAGGTCAACACAAATTGCCCATCCCTGCCTACCATGCAGATACCCTGAACTCAAACATTCAGCCCCCTGCACCAGTCTGCAAATAAAACAAAATCACTTGCCAGATGCTCATTTGATATTTTGGAAGGCTGAATGCTGTTACAGTTAGTGCAAACAGAGCACCTTCAGTTCTGCTGTGGACTATACTGCTACCATTTCCCCCTGATCTCTGCTGGTCATGGAGGAAAGTGTCGCCGAGCTACATCTGACTTTTCTGAAGGTAAGAGACCAAACACAGAGCCTACACATTGCCTGGCTCTGTGTAGGAACCCTTGTCCTCCCTGTTGGTCTCCCATCCAAACACTAACCAGGTCTGATTCTGCTTAGCTTCCAAAACCTGACAAGATTGACCTTCAGTCCAGGTCAGGACCATCCAGATCTCAACTAGTCATAATATGGTTGCCAAACAAAAGGATGGAACGGCAGAAAGGCATATCTGGATGTAACAGCCACGTACACAACCATTTGTCTTGGTACATCAGCTTTCCAATTAGTTTTATCTCAATTGTATTTGTGGAACGCAGTTGACAAATAAAACCAGAAATTGCCAGGATACAATAGCTGGGCTGGCCAGAGCGCAATATTATTCAACCATGGTGAACTACCAGTCTGACCCCCAAAAGGCAACTTATGTATCCAATTAATTTCACATTTATGAATAGGCTCATATCTTGACGATCATAACAAGAGCTGACCTCATTTCATATCTGATGGGAGGAAACTGAATGACTCCTCATTGCATTTAGGAAGGATTAGAATTCATTAGAGAAACTGAGCTCATAAAATTAAGTGTTATGGCCCCACAGAAGGGTTTTGCTATGCTTTACAAATAGTGAACAGGAAAACAATCTCTTCAAAGCTGAGTTTGATTTCAAACGGAGAGGTAAGACTTAATCCGCAGCTTCCATCTCACACCGTAATAAATAAAATATTCCACAGAAGGCAGTTAATACCTTTATCATATAAGAAGAGCACTCATCAACAGAGACAGATGCCCACAAACATGGTTGTTAGGCTGCTGGGCAGTGATCATACTTTTATGACTGCCAAGGTGGTATGATGGTTGGAGCGTCAAGTTGGCCCTGGAGAACAGCAGGGTCAAATCCCTTCCCAGCCATGAAGCACACTTGGGCCAGTCAATCTCTGTCAGCTCAACCAACCTTACAAGATCGTTGGGAAGATAAATGGAGGAGAGGAAAGCCACACACACCAACACAAGCTGCATTGATAAAGGGGAAGACAGAATGAAAGAATAAGATTCCGCTCTTGCATCTTCTGCCACTCCCTCCCCCAGGAGTCTGACACAGACATCCCTCCTTCCACTGAGTTCTCCATGCATCACAGGCAACTCAAAAAGAGGAACCTTGCTCTGGGTCAGGTGCCCCTCAGCCCTCTGACCAGGTAGAGAACTTAGGATGGGATGCCTCAGTTTACAAAAGGATTCAGAGAAAGTCAGAAGCAGGATGAGCACCCTGAATTTCTCCAAATTTGGCAAAAAGCAACAACAACATCACTAAAAGCCCTAGCTCTGTGGCTAGACTCACTAGTTCTATACACACTGCCAGAACTTGAAAAATGCTTGTCTACACATGCATATAAAAGTAGCTAAAGATGCAAGCTGAGATGTCTGTGTTTGACTTTGCTGTGGTTATTATGAAGTATAAGCTGCAGGCACAACAAATGCTCTTAAAATAATCAACTTTTTTGCAATGTCATTGTAAATATAGCCAAGAACGGACCTGTGCACCTTTTGGGGAGCCTTCCCCACCTGCTTCCAAAGGTTCAAAATGGAATCCCTATAAATCATCTCTCACCAGGCATAGACCTAGAACCTGCTTTCAGCAGCAAGGCTCACCTCAATCTAGGGTATGTGAAGTGATAGCACAATGTTTGTTCCTCCAATCTACTGACTCATAGTTGCACTAGAGCTTAACAGGTAAAGGCTTGCAAACAGTAAACTTGCTGATTGCATTGGTGTGAAAACAGCAATGCACTCTGAACTTGGATAAGCCCTTCTTGACAGAGAGAAAGGCTAAAGAACTGCTGTCTTCTCTGTTGTGAAGCATACAGAGATGAGAGTAGTTCTCTAGGCTTTTCTCTCTGTCAAAAAAGGCTTATCCAAGCTCAGAGTGCACTGCTGTTTCCACACCAATGCAACCAGCAAGTTCTATACAAAGACTCTACCTGTTAAGTTTTTGTGCAACTATGGCCAAGCCAAATTTCTCATCCCCTACCCCCTAATGCCTGTGTCAATAAATTTTCAACCACATGGAACATAAATCACCAAAGAGAGATCAGTCTGAAAAACAAGCTAAAAACTGCCTGTTCTCTGCAAGCTTCTGGAGCCACTGGCTATGCCAGGGAATGTTCACAAATATCCTAAAAACTGCAGGAAAAATGATATTTAATGCTACTCTGTGTACTTGGCAAGGAGGCTTTCATTAGGAAAATGAAAAGCCAGCTTATTTCCCTGGGGAAGGCTTCCTGTGTGCTAAGGAAAAAAGCAAGAGGGGAAAAAGAGATCGAGCAAGTTCACTGAGCCCAAAATGCCATATGAGCACATGCAGACTATAACATCTTATGCAGGTAGCACATACATGCACACCCATCATAGACTGTATATATTGGCCATGTGCACACACACGGACTTGCTCCATACCTCACAGAGTACTTCTGGCTTGATGAATCTGAGAACTAGCTTTCAGACTGAACCAGTACTCTGTAAAAGTTACCCAAATACAGCTAAAGACCTCCATTCATACATGGCAGCTATGTCAAAAAGGAGGAGATGAGCACAGGCACAGTTCTCAAGGGACAGCTGTTTCCAGCAGCATAAAAATAGCAGCACACCTTGCAAGTTCAGTACAACACCCCATTTAACAAATACAGAAATTAGCATAAAGAACCTGCAAGATATTTACACTTAAATAATATATGAAATGGGGGAAAAGACCGAGGGGGGGGTACAATAGAGTAGTACAGAGTGCTCCTTGAGTTAACTGAGATTTTTTAAAAGCTGTGCCGTAGCAAATTTGGCCTGAGGCACAATCCAGTAAATACATTCATCATTTTGTTACCCAGTCCCTACATCAGGGGCTTATGAGTCCCATGACACAGAGTGGTAAATTGCAGTACTGCAGTCCAAGTTCTGCTCACAACCTGAGTTCGATCCAAGCAGAAGATGGGTTTAGGTCATCGGCTCAAGGCTGACTCAGCCTTCTATCCTTTCGAGGTCAGTAAAAAGAATACCCAGCTTGCGGTGGGTAAAGTGTAGATGACTGGGAAAGGCAATGGCAAACCATCCTGTAACAAAAAGTCCGCCAAGAAAATGTCATGATGTGACGTCACCCCATGGATCAGTAATGACTCGGTGATTGCACAGGGGACTATCTCTACCTACATCAGGGGGAGGGCAGTTTCCTGACATTCCATGCTTCACAATTGCTTTAAAGCCCTTAGCAGTCTATTCTATGAGACCGCCTCCCACATTACAACACCCCACGTTCCCTTTAGTCATCCTCTAGAGACCTCTTGAGTGCCTGGCCCCAGGATGGCTTAGTTAGCTATCACCAGGGGATAGGCCTTCTCAGTTGTGGCCCCTACCCTGTGGAATGCACTTTTGGATGACACTTGCTGGACTGGTTTAGTTTCCGCAGGGCATGCAAGGCTGAATTGTTTAGGTTGGCCTTTGGAGAGTAACCCACACGTTTGGGCTGCTTTTATTAGTGGCACAAGTGATAGACACATATTTTAATAGTTTTAATATTTCAGTGTTAGTATTTTATATTTGTTTTAATGTTTTTTTAACATTGGTTTTAATGCTGCACATGAGTCAAGTGGTCCGTGTCTGGTTGAAGCACCCAGGAGCTTGAAGTACAGCCAGCCTAACTAGCTTCCTTTAGTTCTCTCCCCGTCCCTGCTCTAAGAAGACAGCTTCATAGCAAGAGGAAGATACAGAAAGGACAAGCACAGAGGGGTACAAACTGAATAGGGGAGGGGGGGGAGAGAATGCTCGGTCAACTTGTTCAAAAAAAAAATCACAGATCATGTCATGAAATACTTAGGGGTGAGAAGAGTATCCTGCAAAGAAGAAGAACTGCAGATTTATACCCCGCCCTTCTCTCTGAATCAGAGCGGCTTACAATCTCCCATATCTTCTCCCGCCACAACAGACACCCTGTGAGGTGGGAGGGGCTGAGAGGACTCTCACAGCAGCTGCCCTTTCAAGGACAACCTCTGTGAGAGCTATGGCTAACCCAAGGCCATTCCAGCAGGAGCAAGTGGAGGAGTGGGGACTCAAACCCGGTTCTCCCAGATAAGAGTCCGCACCCTTAACCACTACAGCAAAATGGCTCTCACAAAGCACCCACATGCACTTCACACCTTTTCAATAAAGCCTTTAGTCTTCAAGTGTTCTCTTTATAAAATTAAGGCAACATTTCAGAAACTGTTTAAGAGGGTGCTCAGACTTTTATAAATTGTTTACGAAGCAGAGCTAAAACCATCTAAGCCTGAAAAGGTGTAACGCTGCTTTGGATGGCGTTGCAACATCGCCTCAAAAACAAAACATTTCTTTAAAAAATTCTACACTTATATGCACAAATATTCAATAAGATCCACTGAATGCTAGGCAGGTTCTGCTACTGACACTCTGGAGCAGGGGTGGGGAACAGTGGCTCTCCAGATGTTTTTTTTGCCTACAACTCCCATCAGCCCCAGCCATTGGCCATGCTGGCTGGGGCTGATGGGAGTTGTAGGCAAAAAACATCTGGAGAGCCGCTGTTCCCCACCCCTGCTCTGGAGGCAATGGTCTTCAACCTCCATCGAGCAGGACTCTAAGCTGGCCACAGGCACCTATGATGCTGTCACTAGGGGGGCTGCTCTCTAGGAAGGCCTGCTGATAGTGCGAATGCACAAGGTGCCATACCTCTTGCCTTTCTTTGTATGCACACAGTATGGAAAGGTCACTCTTTGGTGAAACCTCCATAGCTTTAACTCCTGGCTTGTTCTTTATCCGCTTCACTTGGGCTTGCTGTCCCCAGCTGTCTTTGTCAGCTGCCCACAGTCCTAGCCTTGGCATCAGCAACACATTCACTCTGCCTCCCCCTCTTTGTGGCACACAACTCTGATGTCAGTTGGCATACTATTGCTTTTTTGTAGCCCCCTGGCCTCGGAAGTCTGAAGACCACTGCTCCAAGGTACCAACGTCCTTACAGCTAAACTCTGACCCCAACAGCATTTGGCCAGCCAAAGCATTTGCTAAAGGGTTCCGCTTCTTTGCAGTGCGAGCCAATAGCACACAGCCTCACTCTTTTACTCAGCAGCAAATGACAACCAGGACCTTCAACTGCTTATTAAACAGCTGACCCGAACAGGTGCACAAAATGGGTTTTAAAAATGTAATTCCAGTGCAACTTCAACTGAAGTTAGGTAAATGGACACCTAACTAAGATGACAGCATTAAGAAGAGCTCTAATACTACCAATTAAGCAAGATTAATGACCACAAGGGTTTGTTTCAGACAGAATCCCACCTCAATACAGAAATTAATTTGTTCATGCCAAATGTAGATGCCCTAAGCAAATTAAACCCAGGTTCATTGATTATTATATACTTCTGAGATACAGGTACTATTTAGTTGGAGCACAAACTTGTTACCCAATACTCACCATTTAACCTGACTCTAGAGGATAATTCCAAAGTTTTTTTTTTTAACTACTACGTCAAACAAATGACCTCACAGCTGGTCACATTGTTCTCCTTCCCTCAATAAACATCATTTTCACTTGACGCCTAGTGTAAATAAAGGCAAAGGTAAGATGGATTTTACAGCATGCTTAATACCAATGGGGCAAAACAGGACAGTTTGTGGTTGTGGCCAGAACAGAGAGAAAGGGTACTGTCTAGTCCTGCTATTCATTACTGCTGATAGTGAGATGGCAGGAAAAGGAATACTTGTACAGCTCTCTTTAAAAACCACATTTTAAAAAGTCCTGTTCATGATATTATATACATATTAGTCAAATCTCTGACAGCTCAGCACAATTGAGACAAAATGACAACGTTTTTAGATGTTGATGGATCTGTGTAGAACACCCATTGAACACTCTTATGATTCTTTCAGGACAGATGCTTACATGTGAGTTGGAAAGAGTCTAGAGCCTACTTATGGATCTTTCCACAGATCCTCTAGATGCCTGATTGGGACTGGTTGGGTGCATTCCTCCATCTCCTCAAAGCACTTGCCAAATTCAACAGGATCTGGTCTCAAAAAGCAAGAAGCATTTGCTTTGAGAAGATGGGGCCAAACAACAGGCAAAGAGCAAGAGAAAGGAGCCACTAACAGTGGACCGTTGATGCCCTAAGCTTGTCCATACAACATGGTGCCCCTCCAAAGTTTTCAAGAAGAATGCACCTTTCTGTGCCGAGAGGCATAATAAAAATGTTAAAACACGTTAAGTGAAATCGCACCCACCACTGCCTCATCTTTAGAGGCTGTTCTGAACTCTTCCCCAGGACGATGTTTTGCCAGCCAAATGCAGGTTTGTGCTATTTCATTTGCCTGTCAATAGTGTCATTTCATTGGCTAAGCAGCTCTTCACGCACAGGTTCAGAGGGGGAACAGACAAAAAGGATATCTTGTTGAAAACAATCCCTATTCTATTACTTCATCAGCTTACAACCACCAGCCTTCCGAATTACATCATAGATCACCTTCTAAACATAGGCCAGTTCTTTTTAAAAGTATGATTAAAAACAAACCCCGGGGGCGGGGGGAGAGATTTTTCAGGAACTGGGGAAATATAAAACAGCAACTGATTTTGGCCACTGGAACTTTGCAGCAGGAGCACTTCTGGCGAAAGGGAAGCTGATCAAGCCGCAGCCTTCTGATCCTACCTGGGAGACGGCCTTACTTGATTCAATAGGCCCTTCCCCAGAGTAAACAGGCATAGGACCGACCTGCACCGATTCTTCTCTCCCTAGCCCCAACCCTTCAATCTAATCCAGTTTCTTCTGGAGAGCTGACGCAATCGCTAAGAGGCTCTCCCCTGCCTTTTTCTGGCTTCAAAACACGGTGCGCGCTTTTCCTAATGGTTTTTTTTCTTAATAGGTTTAAGAACTGCTTCGGAATCCATCGGAACGGCCCCCTAACTGGAGCAAATTATCACTACTGTTGTTATAAATCATTTTTTTTTAAAAATGACCTCGTTTAGGCAGCGACAAGGGTGCCCACGAGTTCCGTAGGCTTCCAGCCCTGCGATCTCCCGATCGCGAGACTCAGCCAGAGCCCAGTTCAACCTGTTGCAAGCTGAACGAGTTTGCACTGAAGCGCTAGTTTCCCAGGAACAAAAAAGTCCCGAGTCCTACTTCTGAGTAAACCGTGCGCGGAGTCCCAACGCACGGCATCCGTGCACAGGAGGTGCAGCCGGTGCACGCGATCCACAGACACAAAACATCACCGCTCCATGCAAAAGATTCAAGGGAAAGGATCGCGCCGGAGGGAGAGGGGGGGGGGAGAAGGGGCGTCCCCAACCCGACCGCCGCAGGAGTTGCCGGGAAAGCCTCTGGTTTTACTCTGCAGCCCGCCGCGCAGCTCGCAAGAACGCCCCAAGCCGGAGAAGCGGCGAACCAGCCTGCTGGTTGCAGCTCCTGAGCTTTGACCCGGGAAGGCAAACCGCCCGGGGCGAGCCTTGGGGAGGGAAACAAGGGCGGACTGCGAAGCACGCCGGCCCGCCGCGGCTCACCTTCTGCTGCCTGCGGGCCATGTCCGTGGGCTGCTTGGCGTTGAAGGGGTAGGCGATGCAGCGCGCGATGAAGGTGTAGAGCTGCAGCCGGAGCCGCTTGGCGCTCTCCTCCTTCTGCAGCCTGCCTTCGCTGCGCACCGAAGGGCTGGGGCTGGCCGGTCTAGCCGCCCCGCCGCCGGCGCCGCCGCCTCCCTGGCGCCCGAGCTCTCGGTTAGCCGCTGGAAGGGCTCGCTGCGAGCTGTCGGCCACCACCAGCACCTCCCGCCTCTCCTTCTCCGGCACCTCCTCGGACTCTTCCTCGCTGGAGGACGGGTCGAGCATGGTGCTGCGAGCGCCTCGCGCCAGCAGGCGAGAGAGAGGGAAAGAGAGCCGCTGAGCCGCCGGCGGGGCGAGGCGAGGCGAGGCGAGCGGCCACCTTTCCGGACACGTCGAGCTTTTCCTGCGCGACTGTGTCCCTGCCCGCGAGCCGGCAGCGGCCGCCCAAAGAAAGAGGCGGGCTTTGGCGACGAGGAGGTCGAGCTTCGAGAGGGCATTTACGGGGCTCGCCTCCTATCGGAGCCCTGCAACTCCTTCCCCGGGCGAGCGGGAGGGAGGCTCGGCTCCGCCTAGCGAGAAGCAGCCGCGCGGCCGACTCACAGGTGGGAGACCTGTAGCGCCCACAACAAGCAACACGTGGAACGGAATGCTAATGAGCAGGCGCTGCAGCGGCCGGCAGCGGGGCCAGCCTCTAGGCGGCCCTGCTTGCTGCCGCTCCTGCCGCTGGGCTCCTTCGCTTGCGTTGGCCTTCGCCGCTCCGAGCTCCGGCTGGGGCCAAGGACGTTTACCGTTCCGCCGCAAGAAAAGATTTGAACGCCACATTGCAGCTCCTGCGACCTGCTGTTCTTATGCGTTCATTGTATATTTAATGCATGCCGTGTTATGGGATAACCTCTTTTTCCAAAGAGAAGGGGGGGGGGACTATTGGGTGTTATATTACGGCAAGTTGTGAATCGTGCTTGTGGAATTATGACATTCAGTAATCCCGTTTTTCTTTCCCATGGGAAAGAAATAATTCTCCTCCCTTTCTTTCCCTGGGAGGGAAACTGGATTAGATTGAAGGGTTGGGGATAGGGAGAGAAGAATCGGTGCAGGTCGATACATAAAATATTTAATAATTTCTCTATTCTTTCCCACAGTACCGAAAGAAAGTAATCAAAACAATAACGATTTATAAACGCATAAATTTATACACGCATAAATAACAATTATAAACGCATAAATAACAATTTATAACGCATAAGTAGAAGTATGAGCATCTTGCAACTGGTTTCTCATTCCCGTTGGCAGTTGTGTTAATCCTCCAAATGAATATCTGGAAGGCTGTAATAGCAAAGATAACCTTGAAATTAAATGTTTTCCCCCTTGCTTCCTTTGGTCTATAAAGAAGGATGTTGGGACCTGGACGTTTTGCATCCTGCTTGGTCAGTAAGGTCCTGCAATAAAATTAGAGCTCCAATCAGCCCTGTAGCTAAGAGTCAAAGAGGGAGGGAAGCCATGGGGGTGAGAGCAAAAAAACTAGAGAGGAATTAGCTGCAGTGATTAACTTCCAAAGTTCAAAAGAAGACTGATTTGTATCTCTGCGCTCCCTCCTCATTTCCCTGCTCTCCTGTGCCCTTCCCCAACCGGGAGCAGCAGGGAAAGTGCGTGGCTTGTACACACTGGCTAGGGGAGACATGTCCTGGCTGCCCTCCTCCCTCCCTCCCCACCCCAACCCTGAAAGGGCTCTAGCTTCCCTTACAGCCTGTGCAATCTAGGGGCCTCTCCTCCCACCCACCCACCCACAAATGTACTTGTCAGACTCATGGTGGTGGAAAACAAGGCAGCACATAGAGCCCCTAGCTCTTCATGGCTGGACTAAAGACTGCTGGGAGAAGGGGGTGGGGCTGGCTGCCCGCCCACCCACCCAACTTTTGGAATCTGCCCGCCCATCCAACTCTGCTCAGAGTGCTTCAGGGGAGAGCTACCTGCTTCATGTGCTGAGGCAATCGGGGTCAGGGGTCCTGAGGGGGAGGGGGGATCCAAGGCTTGGGGAGGGGGCTCGTGAAATCCCCAAGGGGGCTGAACCCTCTGGGCCCCATGAGGCACTATGGGCCTGCAATCAAGGCTGTTACTAGGCTGAGCCCCCTCCCAAATCTTCCAGACACAACCTCTCCTGGTCTCTGACCCTGCTGTCCTATTGTTTATGCTACTCTAATTAAAGTGTCCCCCCAGCACCCCTCCAGAAAAAAAAAAATCCCAGATACAGCCCTAGTTCCAGTCCTCAACCTTTTCATTCAAAAGCATATCTTCTTGATTTATTATCAGTGAGTGAGCCAGTAGGATGCAGACCGGTTGGAGTGGCTGGCTGGTAGCTGGGAGACCTGTGTTTCCTACTCTGTCAAGAAGCTTGTCAGATGGCCAAGAAGCTGGTCAGATGTGCTGAGGCAATCGGGGTCAGGGGTCCTGAGGGGGAGGGGAGATCCAGGGCTTGGGGAGGGGGCTCGTGAAATCCACAAGGAGGCTGAACCCTCTGAAGAAGAAGAAGAAGATGATGATGATGATGATGATGATGATGATGATGATGATGATATTGGATTTATATCCCGCCCTCCACTCCAAAGAGTCTCAGAGCGGCTCACAATCTCCTTTACCTTCCTCCCCCACAACAGACACCCTGTGAGGTGGGTGGGGCTGGAGAGGGCTCTCACAGCAGCTTCCCTTTCAAGGACAACCTCTGCCAGAGCTATGACTGACCCAAGGTCATGCTAGCAGGTGCAAGTGGAGGAGTGGGGAATCAAATCCGGTTCTCCCAGATAAGAGTCCGCACAGTTAACCACTACACCAAACTGGCTCTCTCTGGGCCCCATTCTAATTATCTCACTGGGTTGGTGTGACAGGAGAACCACAGATGCTGACCCAAACCCCTTGGCAGAAAGGTGGGATGAAATATGTACTAGACAGATTGGCCCATTGGTTTCAGAAAGCTGTCCTTCTAGGCATAAGGGAACATTCAAGGCATAAGAAAGGTAGCTTTCTGAAATCGCTGCATAGGATTACAGCCTTACTAGATATTCCCAGAGATTCCCTTCTCCCCAGCACAGGTATACTGTATTGTGATCCTATGCACGCACACTCATAAGTAACACTGAATTCAGCAACTTTTCTTAGGTTTAGAGTTTCATTTTATAATTTGATCCAGTACACATTTACTCAGATGTAACATCCATTCATTTAAATGGGCTTAGACTGCAGTAACTGTACTTAAGATTGCATTGTAAGTGACTTAGTGCTATCCTAAGCATGATTGCTTTAAAGTAACTTCCATTCAGTGCAACTGGACTAGGCATATACACATCTAGGTCTGTTTAGGAGTAAGCCTGCATAGTGATTAGGTTGTAAGCTTTCAACCACAAAGAATGGTTGTGGAGCTTTAAAGGAACATTTCTTTTTAATATTTATTCATATTAACACATGAAGCTACCTTCTACTGAATCAGACCATTGGCTGTTCAGGGTCAGTATTGTGTACTCAGACTGGCAGTGGCCCTCCAGGGTCTCAGGCAGAGGTCTTTCACATCTCCTCGTGCCTGACTTTTTAAAGTGGAGATGCCAGGGATTGAACTTGGGACCTCCTGCATGCCAAGCAGATGTTCTACCACTGAGCCATGGCCCCTTCCCGAGGCCACTTTGAAACACAAGCTGAGGTCACTGAGGCCACTCATTTATTCATTCTTTGGAGAATTTATCTTTGAAATGAAAAAGACATAGATGGCAATTTACAATAAAATATTAAGATAATATAATTTTTATTTCCTTCTTTTCTACCCTGCTTTTCTACCAATTGAGGAACCAAAGCAATTCATTCTGCTCACCTCCATTTTATCCACACAATAGCCCTGTAAGGTAGAAAAGAATGATAAGATAAGATAAATTTATTGTCATTGTTCTCAAAAAAGAAAATGAGAGCAACGAAATGAGGTGCTCTTCCACAAACATACCAACACATCAACACCCACAAAAGGACATATACATAGACCATTTAAATGCATCTAAAAACACGTAACCATTCATAAAAACACATAACCATTCATAACCCTGCATTTAGCGTAACCACGGCACTTGGATAAAAGCTGCCCTTGAATCTATTTGTCTTTGCCTTCAACACTCTATATCGCCTACCTGACGGTAAAATCTCAAATAGCAAGTGGCCCGGATGTGAAGGGTCCCTTAAGATCTTCCTTCTACATCCTTCTACATGAGAGTGTGTAACTGGCCTGGTTCTAGGAAAAAAGCACAAAGGAAAAAACCCACAGACATAAATGCTCACAGGAAAAAAGCCCCCATGGAAACATGCCCACATGGAAATGAGCCCACGTGGAAATAAACCCACGCAAAAAAAGTCCATTCTGAACGAAGTCCACGTGGAAAAGAGTCCATATAGAATAGAGTTGCCAAGTTCAGTTCAAGAAATATCTGGGAACTTTGGGTGTGGAGCAAGGAGACTTTGGGGGTGGACCCAGGAGCAAGGCTGTGGCAAGCACAATTGAATTCCAAAGGGAGTTCTGGCCATCACATCTAAAGGGACCACGCTCCTTTTAAATGCCTTCACTCCATAGGAAATAATGAAGGATAGGGGCACCTTTTGGGGGGGCTCATAGAATTGGACCCCCTGGTCCAATCCTTTTGAAACTTGGAGGGTATTTTGGGGAGAGGCACTGGATACTATGCTGCAAATTTGGTGCATCTACCTCAACAAACATTTTACGAAGGATATAGACAAGCTGGAACAGGTCCAGAGGACGGCAACAAAGATGGTGAGGGGTTTGGAAACCAAGTCCTATGAGGAATGGCTGAAGGAGCTGGGGATGTTTAGCCTGGAGAGGAGGCAGCTGAGAGGTGATATGATCACCATCTTCAAGTAGTTGAAGGGCTGTCATCAGAGGATGGTGTGGAATTGTTTTCTGTGGCCCTGGAAGGTAGGACCAGAACCAATGGGTTGAAATTAAATCAAGAGTTTCCAGCTCAACATTAGGAAGAACTTCCTGACCGTTAGAGCAATTCTTCAGTGGAACAGGCTTCCTCTGGAGGTGGTGGGCTCTCCTTCCTTGGAGGTTTTTAAACAGAGGCTAGATGGCCATCTGACAGCAAAGAACATCCTGCGAATTTAGTGGGAGGTGTTTGTGAGTTTCCTGCATTGTTCAGGGGGTTGGACTAGATGACCCTAGAGGTCCCTTCCAACTCTATGATTCTATGAATGGGGAAGAGACTCCAGTGCATAGTTATATACTGCAAGTTGATGTGTGGTCGAGGGATTTATAAAAATCAGATGAAATGCCATTCAGGCTTGGGGATTTATTACTTTTTAGAGACTTAACAGCTGCCACAGTAAGTCTATAGGCTGGTCTAAAAAATGCTTATGTGCTTCAGAGAGAGTTTTGAGGGAGGGGTTGGTTATAAGAAACTGTTTAATCAGCACAGTATTAGGATTGCTGAAGCTATAACGAGTAGAATAAATTTTTTTAAAGACTTCTACAATTGATTTGGGTGTCACGCGAGTGCTTCCTAAAGAATCACGAAGGCCACAAATTCTAGAAAACTCTTGGCATTGTTCAGCTTTCCACGCCAGCAATCTTGAGGATTGAGGGCTCTTATACCAATAGAACATAAACATATTATGTTTAATAACATTTATCTCTGGCTCTTATACCAATAGAACATAAACATATTATGTTTAATAACATTTATCTCTGGCCGTTTTCCCACTGACCTTACTCCGGAGCGACGTCCCTCTTCACCGCGCAGCGTCTGCGCGGATTTCCCACCAACTGCTGCGCACAACCAGGAAGTGCCGCGGCTTTTGCGTCGCAGATGTAAACCGCTAAAAACCAGTTTACATCTGCGACGCAAAAGCCGCGGCTCTTCCTGGTTGTGCGCAGCAGTTGGTGGGAAATCCGTGCAGACGCTGCGCGGTGAAGAGGGACGTTGCTCCGGAGTAAGGTCACTGGG